>NC_051211.1:34882652-35482652 GCF_015220715.1 Pygocentrus nattereri | reverse complement strand
TTAAATTTGTTACATAGCTAATCATTATTAACATAGTATCTCGTGAGTTTTTAATGTTAATAAATACATTGGTTAATATCAGTAAACGTTTTAGGTAAAAACAAGTAATTAAGTAATGCACCTGTTGCTTGTTTACTTAATAATCAATAAGCATTATTTATGCCCCTGCTGGAAAAAAACAGCACGAAAACAGCATCAATTACAGCTCCATTTAGCTGATAGTCTTGTCTTCAGGTCACAGACCAATAAAAAAAAGCCTCTTTTGGTTTCCCAGTTTTGTTATTATATTCCTGTGATGTCAATTTGAACAGGCCTGCTATTACTGAGGGAACTCTGAGTTCAGAGTATAATAAAGGGCAACTCAATCTTTATTACTTTCAGAATTTTAAAAACTACATGTTTTGATGGTTTGATGATGGTTTGGACATGCGTTGAGGAGGAATAGTGGATATATTGGGCAAAGAATGTTGGAGATGGAGCTGCCGGGTAGAAGGAGAAGAGGTAGACCTCAGAGAAGGTTTATGGATGTAGTGAAGGTGGACATGGAGACGGTTGGTGTGAAAGTAGAGGAGGCAATGGATAGGGCAAGATGGAGGCAGATGATCCGCTGTGGCGACCCCTAAAGGGAGCAGCCGAAAGAAGAAGAAAGAAGAACGACGGGGTAGATTCGTACTGGATTAAAATCAAGGATCTCATCTGTGATCATTCAAATTACAGCACCTCCCAGGTAAAACTGATCCATCTCCAGTAGAGCTTTAGACTCACATGAATCGAAATACTGGGAAAAAACACTGAGCTGTATTAAAATAAGTACGAAACTGTCCTGACGTCTACATACAAAATGCAGTTCTTATCAGCATTTTTTCCCCCAGATAACGCAGCATTAATGTTATATGCAATTCATTTGCTAACTGAAAATTTCATCTAGCCAATCAAATGCAGTGTTGCTGGTTTATTTACTTCAGTTTTATTATGGGTGAATGTCTGACCATAAACCAGTTACAGTATCTGTGCCGTGTCTAAGCAAGAGAAAAACAAGAGGACAGGTTGGCTATGCAGTTATAGTTATGAATATGACTAAATAATTAAAACCCATAAATGATGTCATGATTCTCACTGCAGTTGGGATTGTTCCTAACTTCATTTGTAAGGTTGTTGCTTTGAATTTCTGAAGCAGCAAAGCAATCTAAGCTGTAGGTCTATGCTGTAAATACTAGTATGTGTGCGTGGGTTCACTTTTGGTTCAGCGCTGCTGCCAGAAACTACCATGCTATGTTTCCAAAAGAAGAGTGTGCAGCAGTTGTAAACAAAATGAGCAGTCCTTCTGCTAGCACCTTCTGCTACAGGCTTTCAGAAAAAAGTCTGATTTCAGATGAATGACACATTTAAAATGTTTGAGACACAAAGATAAATAGCCAAAATGCTGTGGTTGTTTTCAAGACCATCGTTCAACTTTATCACATGACATGTATTGTATTGTTTTGTATGAGTTCTGTTTTCAATTCTGTTCTTTTTCTCTGGGTATCAACACTGACTTTTTGTTTCTAGCAGTACCTAAGTTCAGGACTGTCTTTCTCTATAACCTGTTGGTAACTAGCAAAGACACTTTCTGTAGATGGACAAAGCACTTCTTGTCTGGATAAGAGCGTCTGCTAAATGCTGTGAATGTAAATGTAAGGTTCTCTGGAATCATTAATGGAGCTGGAGATGCAAATGGCTGTTATTCACAGTGACCCTGTTCATTTTCCAGATAACATTTACACTTTTAAACACTGCATCATCGTGATAACGTAGAGGCCGCCGGGACTTTCAAATACAGCAAACACAGGAGAGCAACTACGTACAGTTTTCTAATTTCTGTGAACATTTGGCTCCACTCTCAAATAGTTTAAGGAGGCAGATCTTTGTGAACACACAGGGTAGCTGGAAAAAGGGTTACAGTGGAAATGAAGCTTTTGCATAAAATTGTTAATATTTAAATATTCATAGAGAAGTTTGCCACAAACAAAGAGGACAGGTGGGCCGTGTGGTTATAGTTCAGTAGAAAACTAACATCATTCATAAGCTGTGAAGATTATAAAGAAAGCAAACCAATCCTATCTGAGAAATGTGTCATGTCTTTTTTTTCGGAACTTGTGGCGAAAAAGCCTCAGTTAGTGTCAGTTAAAGACCTGTGATTGTAAAATTTAGTTGCAGCAGAGTTTAGACAGACAGCAGAATGCACACACCACAGACTGCACTGTTTAAAATTAACATTTAAATGTATATATTTTTTATTGTTTACTTGATTAAAGAAAATCTGATTGAGATTTGCTATATTTTATTGCTGCTACTTTGCACATCCTTGGTTTTAAAATTTGACAGGAAGCATTATTCATTTCCAGTAATCAATAGATTATTTGACTATCAAATTAGTTGTTTGTGTGATTCACAACGTGTAATTTAACTATAAAATGTTTTTTCTATCAGCTATGCATATATGTGGTATATATGTGGTATCTATGTGGTATATCTTCACCATCAGTTCTAAACCTTCCCCACTTTCTGATGTTTGCATTATGAGAACAATTTTTGGCAAGAAGACCAATTAGATCTACAGCACTGTGCAAAAATCAGAGACCACCCTTCATTTGTTTCATTTACAGTCAAAGACACTGTTAAGTACAGGTTATTCATATTTCTGGAGCTATTTCTGAAGAGATTAGATATATGACTTTTTTTTCTAATACTGAAAAATGAATAACTTGTACTTATTGGTCATTTTGCCTGGAAATTAAATAGCGTAAAGAGTGGTCTCTGACTTTTGCAGTGCTGTGGCCTGGCATTTTAAAGATACAAGGTTTTGTTCTGATGATGACTAGGGCTGAATATAAGAACTCAGTCTTGTTATACAGAGATGGTGTTTTACTATTTTTCTTTTCCAATACTGAGACCCTGAGTATCAAGATTACGATACGAAAGATTCCATGTCATTTGATATCAGATGTCAATAAGCAGTCAGAGTTAGCATCAGTGATCCAATAAGCGCGCTTGTTTGAAAATCTTTGAAAATCAAACTGCTGATTGGCTGTCTAAATGACATTCTGTATGCACATTAATGTTTGGTTCATGTGTGATGTGCTTCAGTCAGTAAATATGGCCACTTTAAGCTCCTCACCTTTAAGTTTGTAACTTTAGATTAAGTAACCCTTATTAGTCCCACTATGGGGAAATTTCACCTAAGCATTTAATCCTTCCGTGCAGTGAAAGACCACATACAGACTAGTGAAGACACATTGGGGGCAGTGAGCAGCCCTATCACATCCTGTTGAGTTAGATTTGATGATGTACTGATTAAACTCTGGAAGAGCAGAACATTTACATGATGAACTAAAATGTCTGCACTACAACCTTTACTGTAACCCTGTAGAAATAAGTGTTATTTATTTCTGTAACAGCCTTCCAGTTATCTGTAGCCCCAGATTTGATATTTTTATAGAGGTAAATGTAGTAGTGGGCTTATTGTTCTGGGATGTCCCTTCACTTTTAGCAAGAACCAATTAACACCCAAAGTAAATCTGAAATGTGTTTATTGTGCAAAATTGCAAAAACAAAACTGAATAATACATAGAAAAATGTGTCAATACTGTTTTCAAACACTGCCTCCACAGAACTAGTGAAACAGCACTAAATATTGTTTCACATCTGAAATTCCACACGGCTGAAGTTGGCTTCCTATCGGGCAAATGTTATGTTCCGCCTTAAATGTAGCTGCAGTTACATTCTGGTATATGTACAGGCTCCTGAATGTGTCTGCTACACCATTTAATGTGGAACTAAAATTTTAAATAAGTAGGCTTCAGCTTTGTCGGATTTCTCAAGTCATTTGGAAAATATTACAGTTATACAGCTATCTGTAGCGGCTGGTTAACGGCAAGATTTGCATGCATGGCCCCGAGACTGTGGGTCATTTGGCTTCTCAGGCAGTATAAGATGAAGTGTGGCAATCACTGGAACAGACTAGACAGCAGTACGATTGAAGGTCTGCTGCGCTTTCATATTCATTTGAAACACACCTGAAACATCCCTGACTCAGTCACTCAGCTAAAGATGTTAACGTTAGAGTGATTTGTACTGTTTGTATGTTGTGTTATATCAGTATAATGTTTTGACAAAAACTCAAATGGTAGGAATAAATATCAACTGTTATACTGGATAAACCGGTATATCACCCACTACTACATTTACGTATCGACATCGGCAGATGCATATGTCGAAATATCTGTCACGATTGTGTTGTGTTTTGATCTTCCATGTGCATTTGTTTTGGTTTCCTAGTCTGGCCCCTTGTTTTGGTGACTCCTCCCCTGATTATTCTCACCTGTGTTTCCACCTGTGTCTTGTGAACCCTTGTTAGCTCTCTTGTATTTAAGCCCTGCATTTTCATTAGTCTAGTGCTGGTCTTTGTGCTGATCTTTGTATTGGTCTCTGTAGGTGTTATCTGCTGTGGTGTTTGTTCTGTTCTGCTCATTCTGTTGTTGTCTGGTTTATGTCATGTCTGCCCCCCGATCTATCCGTGTTGGCTCTATCAAGGATGAAAATCAAGGTATCGATACAGAGCTCAGTACTGAAAAATGGTAAACGATACCCATCCCTAACAACAACTACACATAAACTTGTGATATATGGTTAGTTGGTTAGTGACATAGTTTTAGCAGTTGCAGTGTTAGCACAGTTCCACCCACTTACTCAAGCAGTACGTAAAACGTCTACACGCAGCCTGTTAATTTCACACAATGAAAGATAAAGAAGGAGGCTAGAAGGTGTATCATTATGTGGAGTCTCTTAGAGCAGCATGAGCACTGCACTTATCAAGTGGTTGCTACGTGGGTGCATTTGTATGTGTGTGAGAAGAAAGAGAAGGATATATAGAGGAGAAGATGGAAAAGAAGTGAGTGCTTCATGTCTGCGTATCCACTCCCACTCTCCAGCCGGTGCACTCTAGAGGACAGAGCAGCACTGTGCCTTCCAGAAATAAACAGGCAAGCAAAGGGACACTACAGGGGTCCTGTTCGCCCTGTACTGGGCGTCGTGCCCACGTCTCACACTTACTGTTCCCACAGCTCTCGCTCAGTGTGCTCTTCTCATTAGCGATGAGCACAAAAACTACAGAGTCTAATAATCACAGTCTCAGTAGAATCACAATACATCCTCACAGCCGTATCAAAACCTTGCAACTCTTAAACCGTTTGAAAACACGGTCTCCTTTACAATGTGTGAATGTTTCGTGATGAATGGACCAATAGAAATGGTCCTAAATTTTCTTGTTATAAAGTCTCACATGAAAGTGAAGGTTTTTGCTCATTCATAAAGACCATTTCTAGGATTATTTTTTTTTACAGATTTGAAGTTGTAATGACCACAGCAGCTATATTTTGGACTGGCTTCCATGTCTTGATACATTGGGGGAGGCAGTGTGGAAAGAACATTAAGACACTGCTAGCACAAGGTTAAAAAGGTTACATACAAACACTTTTTATGTACATGTTTAATTCATGTCCTGGTATGTTTTAAGTGTGAATTATGTTTTTTTTTAAATACATAAACTATATCCTTTCATGTAAATATACATAAAGGGATGGCCTGACCAGCTGCTTGTCCCAGTTCTTATTTTATAAGTTCTGTAAAAGATTTAGATCTGTTTCTGAGCCTTTTTGTTCCAGGAGGTCACACTAAAGCCTACCTGCTGTTTTTATTTGTTCCGGCAGAAGAATAATAGTGAACTAAAGTGAAAGGGGTTAAACACCAGTGAAAGGGGTTAAACACAAGCTATATTCCAATACGCAAATATCAACTGCTGAAATGTCAAAAATGCACTTCTCTAAGACGTTCACAGTCTTTTCCTCTAACTGTATTACAATGAGGTTCCAGGTAACTTAATGACCACAAAGCACTTCTCTGTGAATTTGTACATCAGCATACCTAACCTAGTCTTTATTCTTCGCTGTGCAGCTTTTTGAGAAAAATACACATCTGTTAAGCAAATATTAGATGAATTGTTGTAAAGTAAATTTGGCCAAGCTAACTTTGCTAGTTATGTGTAGTATCTAGCTAACTTTATGCAGGTGCTGCTCACTCTTTCGCTGCCTCCTTCATTCTCTCTCATGCTTTTGCCGCCCCTGCCTGAGCTGCATATATGTAGCAAAGCATGTTTTTTCAAAACAGGTTAATAAAAATGCTCAGCGTTGTTTTAAATGGTTGAGTGTGCATTTACCTGCCTGTGATGCCAAAGTATAAGCTATGCGTGGGAAACACAGATTTTCTGTTTTTTGTATTTGTACTAAGTAGAAACTTAGCAATGGGTAGATGCACATCAAGAGTCATTACTTACGAACCAGTGCTCAGCATGGTTATACTGTTATTGTGGCAATATATTGAACAAAAAAGTTAAATTGGAAAACTAATTTTAAAAAATTACTTAGTTAAGTGTTTGAGATGTAAACAAAGTCATTCAGAGTGGTTTGACGTGAAATGCTCTGTTCTAAAGAAACTTGCAGTCAGAACTGTCCACAATGGTGGTGATGGGAACCAGATGAAGTAATTGCATGAAATGGTTATGAATATGCTGCCAGATGTCTGAGACATTATTTTATGATAGTTTTGTGATTATGTTTTAGATTAGAATGCATTTGAATCCATTTATTCTTAATCCAGTCATGGCTAAGGGATACATGCAGGTCACTGTGAGGCAAAATAATGCCCAAAGAAAACTTATTTTTCCCAGATTATCTGTTATTTTACTCTTATCAACATTACATATTTAAGTTAAGAAGACATGTCTAGGTTTACTGGTGGTTTTGAATGGTAAATGGATGGTGAATGGTGTTTTGAATGGTGTTTATGTTGTAGACAAGATGACCCCTGGTTCCTACTGCCAGCACTGTAAAGAAATATCTACAGTAAACCTTTACACACCAAAACATAATGAAGGACTCTGTTTGCATCTCAAGGACTTATTCAGAAATTTTGAAAAATAGGTTGGAGTTCCCCTTAAAATCCCCCTTTAACCAATCAGATTGTGCCATCAGAATAAACTGTTGCACAAGATGTATTTATAAATACAATAATGATTCAATTTTACCCACCGTATTTTTGCACCTATACACAAAATGTCCAAAATAAATTAAAAAGTTTAATATTTATGGTGTATTTTGTCAAGTTTTGTTAAAGCTACTCCACAGGCTTCATATATTGAGTTCATGAACATCAAATAGTAACTGAACATAGCAGTCTGCATCTTCTATAGTTTGAATATGTGGCTGCATATTGCTGTTGTTGGAACAAAAACTCGTATCTCCAAAATGGTAACTTTACAGGAGCAGGAAAAAACCTTCTTTATTTTCTGTGTAAGTCAATGGAACTTTTTTCCAAGTAATTTTGGGTCGTTTCTGTTGGTCCTTTCTTCATGAAATTTGCGCACAATGTAAAAGACAATAGGCCTTTTCAAATTATGACAGACACTGAAAAATGACAAAAATGGAGATACAAGATTATTTAAATATGCTAGTCGGATATGTTCATTGAATAGTTTTACAGTATAGAAACCAAAGCTCATGTGGCAAATACTGGGTAATATGAATGTGTGCTTAAAAAACAGAACAGAAGGTTTAACAAAATTTAAATGTGGCATCCTTAAAATAATGAACTACAGTGTTGTTATTCCATTTATCAGAACATAAAGAGGACAGTCAGTGCAGCAAATATCTGCATGCACCATTGTCTTTGCTTGTCATCTATCCACTGTTATTTCCTCAGCAGTGGCAGTGTATGAAGCAGACTGCAGGATGTGTTCAACAGCACAGTCAGTGTGGAAAAGTGCAGTGTGGTTTCCTGGCAGACACAAATGACCTCAGTCAGGTGCTGTGGCTCAGATAGACTGTAGATGTTGTCTGTACTAAGCTGACACTATTATTTCTCCTCTTGAAGTGACTAAGAAGCACTTTTCTGTTTTTAGTTCAGGAGGGTTCTTAATCATAAGCTTGGTAGCTTCACAAATCTAGGTTTGGGCCAGTATGAAACAATTAAAACTGCTAAAACTGTATTTGGAGTGGTCTTGTGTACATGATTAATGAACTCAGATTCTCAGTAACACATCAGTGAAGTAACATATCAGTGAAGTGTATCACATGATCAATTACTGTAGACTCAAACATGCTCACTGCTTAACTGCAAAAGCACCTGCCCACTGGCTTCACTTATAATTTTATTTTATTTTTTTGAGTCAATGAGTTTTCTGTTCTGGTAGTTAGTAATAAGCATGTGCTTATGGTGATCAACCACATGACACACATACAGCTGATAAAGACTAGGTGGAAATGTTGCAGTGTACCTTTATACAATTCAGTAATTGCACTAGCTGTTGTCATAACATTTGATCTAAGCTCTCTCAGGGGAAAAGAGTATACTTGGCAGTCTCTTTATGACAGGTCTCCTGACCCCCCCCCCCCCCCCCAGCTAATTTTGTCCTCCGACACGGTCTCAATGACTTCTTCCGCTTTTTTAGTCGGGTATAGTTAGTTCTCCTACTGTCCCTTCTCCTCATCTCTCTCTGCGTATCTCTCTGTTTTTCTTTCTTTTAGTTTGAAATTTTTCTTATTTACATCTCCCACTAAAGGAGTGTGCAGTGCCTTGAATTCACCCGCTTCCAAAGTGTTCATCATTTTCCACATGCATTAAATACACTAAACACCAAACTCCAACCAAAGGTAAATAATGTGATGGACAAAACTTTGCTAATGTAATATATTTTATTCATGTAGAAATGATGAAAACCACTGAAGCAGATAAATTCAAGGCTGTTTCCAGTGAGGGTTTGCCAAGTACCTGTACAGAAAAGCTTACTTTCTCAGTAGTCCATCAGTCCATTTCAGTCCACCCCCCCCCACACCCCTTTTCACTGTATTGTTGTGAGTGTAGCTTCATTCAGAGCCCTGTGATCCGAGGATAAAGGAAAACAGACTGTGTGTGAGTAGGAGGGGGGATGGGTGATCCCTCTGGAATAATGAGTCCAATTGTTTCTTCCGTGACATATTGAATCTCTGCCCAGCTTCTTATCGAATTGACTACTCTTAGTGTGTGAATGTGTCTGTGTGACCACTCATTGTCCCACAAAATGCAGCGATGGATAAACTAATTCTCATGTTTAGAGTAAAAACCTAGTTTTCACTACATAAAACATATTGTTATTGGTGGAATCAGTAGCACACGTTATAAATGGCTGTCCTGTTTTTAAAGGCTTAAGTTAATACGTCCACTGGTATGACCACATTGTAAATCTTGTTAGAAGAACTATTTATTACATCCCAACTGCAAAAGAGAAGCTTCATTCATGAAACGATTCGGATCGGTTTGTATTGTCTCATCATATATCACAACAGTGGGAAGTGTTACGAGTGTGGAAAACGGTTGCTCTATGAATACATGTATGGATCACTGTCACACCTGAAGTGCTGTGTAAAAGTCGGAGACCACCCTTCATTTATTTAATTTCCAAAGAACACAGCCATTATGTACAAGGTATTCAGGAAATATCAGGAAAGAAGCCTCAACAACTAAATATAAAGTCAACTTTTTCAGTATTTATTACAGCTTCTGTTCTTTTCAGGAGACTTGCTTTCACTTTTTCTAAGAAAGAGAACTCCAAAGTTTTCAGTGATGTTGAGGTCTGGACTCTGTGTTGGTCAGTCCATTGTTTTGAGAACAAGTTTTGTTTATTTCCTGTTCTCAGTAAGGGCTTCTTGAAAGCTGTACATCCTTTCAGACTCATAGTGTTGAATTGTGTTCTCACAGTGGAAGGACAGACAGAAACACCAGTGGATCTGTTCAGATCTGAAGTAATAGGCAAGCTTGATTTTCTCCTCTTTCCCAAAGATGAAAGCTTTAAGTAATGTTGGTCTGAAGGGGACAGTTCTAGTGGTCTACCAGTTTTTGCGTGGTTGTTAGGAGACCCACTTTCTCTACATCATTTTTTAAATTCAGTTTTGGAAACTGCTGTTTTGCACTTTATGCACGGTGATCATCTGACTTGTAATGTCCTTAGAAATATCTCTTTAAAATGAGTAACTTGTACTTAATGGCTGTTTTGATTGACTATTAACTAAACAAAAGGCAGTCTGTGACTTTTGCACAGTACTGTATAACCCTTTAAAGTATCTGCCTCTATCTGATGTTCTGAATGCATATGGTTAAAAGTGCAAAATGATTGCTTTGGCAGCCATGGGCACATATATAAAATGAATATGTGGTCTGCAAATAGCTGGACTTGAGAAAAGAAAGGCCACACTATTAGTAAAGTACTGCTCAGTCTCAGCTGTCACAGGCAGCCTGTATCTCTGGAGAATACACTGTTTCCAGTATGTGTAATGTTTACATTATGTGAACTTGGCATAATGACAATAGTATGATCATAATTACTGGACTACCATTTAGATTTTGTTGTGACTATGTTATCTTACTTGTTAATCCAAACTTTAAATGGGTATGTGAGTTTGTGTCAGTTTGTCTAAATGAGAGGACCCCTGGTAAAAGAACTGCTGACTGACCTCACTGCTTCCTGTCTTCTCTGGCATGTTTTCCGTGCTAGCCGAAATAGCCAAGTGAAAATATGTCCACATGCCCAAAAGGGAACCAACTTAAATGTGGCTTTTTCTGCAAATTTTAGTGCACGATTTTGTTTACGCGTTACTTGAGTTTAACAAATAAATCAGACGATATAAAATAAAAGTACACGAGAATATAAAATGGCACAATCTATGTTTTATTTTTTCTCCACTCTGCTAAATTCAGCAAATAAGCAGTAACCGTGCATTAAAATGTGCAGAAGTGTGTCCTTTCTAGAGGATGTATAACTTATTTATATTAGAAAATACAAAAAAAAAACATGCAAAGAGAATAATTGCCACTGAAAAGTCTGGTAAATCGATGCAAAACATAATTATGTTGTTACAGTTCTTTGTTGTTTGAACCAGAAAACCTTTCCATCCTAACTAGATAAGGGCTACAGATATATTAATCAGCATCAGTGTATTTAGTGAAAACAGGCTGTGGTGCATTTATTGTTGACTATGAAGCTGTGAAGCAATTATCAAAACAGTAAAGATTACATATGTATGATGTTTATAGTACATTTTGATGATCATATTCAGTAACAGCGGTGCACCCGAGGTGAGGCACCTCTATACTAGAGTTAAAGTTTGTGCACCCCTGGTCAAATTAAATGTTTTTTGTTGTTTTTCTAACAAATACACCTAAATAAATACACATCCTCTACTTCTGCACATTTTGGTGCACACTTAATGTTTGTTTGTTTAAACAAAAAACAAACAAACGAACATAAAATGTGGTTGTGGCATGTCGCCGTCTCCCGGGCACTGATAACTATTACGAGAGTTGGCAGGAAGGCAGGGCCCCAAACCCCGGGCGAGAGCGAAGCCCCGCAAGGGTGGCAGGGAGAGGAGAACCGCGACGTGAGCAGGGGGCGATGCACTACTGCCTTTGTAAAAGCACATTTAATAATTTTGTGTTAATTTTTTTCAAGATGTTAAACTAAATCTAACTACTAATTCCTTTTCAATTTAATCAGTATTACATAAAAAATCTATGAATTGTGCACTGAACTTAGAAAAGGAACAAACTGCGTGATTTGACAGTTTGACTAGGGATGTTCAAACATTTGTACACAGACTGTCACACTTTCTGTCACACCTGCTACCAGTTCTCATAATGATGAGAACTGCATTACCCAGAATCCGTCACGGTCACGTGAGGAGGAGCTGTTCCCTTTGCTCTTGTTCACAGACACAAATCCACTTCCCAGAATACTCAGCACAGTCAATCTCGAGTATCTCGAGTATCGAGATCTCAATACTCACAGCTGTGTTTATGATCACGTGACTAAACTAGTTAGTATTTAAGCCTGGGCTTTAGCATTAGGTATTTGCGAAGTATTGCCAGTTTCACCTGCCTAACTGAGCGTTATTTTCTGGTTCTGATACTCTGTTTGTTCTGACCTTTTTGCCTGACCTGTTTGACCCTGATTTTTGGACTTCCCCTGTTTTTACTGTTGTTTGGTTTACTGGATTTTTGGCTGATGACCTTTCGTTTGTTTCATTGACTCTGCCTTGCCTTTCCACTTCTTACCTTTGGTTTCTGTTTTATTGCTAAAATACTTTTTTGTTTGCAAGTGTTGTATAACAAATTGCATGTCCAAAAATATCTAGACACCCCTTGTAATTAGTGATTTCAGGCACTTTAAGGTGCACTTATTGCCATCACGTTTAACTGCACACACACAGCTTGTATAATCTTGAAAGCAAAGCATTGCTAATCGGATGTAATGCCCTAAGGCAGCTGCACAAGAGCCCATGGTCGCCATGCCCAAAGCCATGCATCATCTAGATGGATATTAAGCCTACCAATATTGGGCTGTGGTGCAGCTGAACTGCATAAGAGATGGAACTCCATCAAATACTTTTGGGATGAGCTGGAGTGGCATTTGTGAACTAATCAACATCAGTACCTGACCTCACCAATGCTCTTGTGGCTGAATGCAATGAAATCCTCACTGCAGTGTTCCAACCTCTGGTGTAAAGTCTTTCCAGAAGTGTAAAGGCTCCTGCAGCAGCAAAGAGGAGCAAACTCCTGACTAATATCCTTGGTTTCAGATGAAGTGCTGGATCAGCAGGTGTCTAGGTATCCACAGTCATATAGTGTGTGCAGGGTGAAAGCAAGCATGGTTGTTTTTTCCAGTGTGTTCATGCTTGTGATGTGGAAATGTTTGAAAGCCTGTTGTTTCAGTTGATAAGGAGCACTACAAAAGGACGTGTACATTAGATGGGCATTCCGGCTGAGATGTGTGTGTATGGCATGATTGTGTGTGTATCGCTGTCTTCATTTCTGTGTCTTGGTTGTATAACGAGTGCTGTTTTTGGTTGCCAGGATACTCCTCTGCAGCTGCCGCTAAAGAAGTGCTCAGTGGTGGGGAACGGAGGGGTTCTGAAGAACAGCGGCTGTGGCAGAGACATTGACCAGGCCGACTTTGTTATGAGGTAACACTGTCTTTCTGCCTCTCTGACCATCTAAAACCACTGGATGAGTTAAACACAAAAGGACACCATTGACAAGTGCCCAAGAACAGAATTGCATTCTTTTGTAGCAACTGCTGCTAGATTGGAAAAGCTGTACAGAATGCTGGAACAATGCCATTTAACATAATGAGAGACTCTAGCACACATCAGGTTTTGTCAGAGAGTGTTTAGAGTGCATTGATAATCAGGCGTCCAGTTCCCGGGTTCGAGAAACCAAAACAAATACCAGAAATAAGCAGTGCAGTCATGCTTATCATGGAGAGCTAGATAGTTGAATAAGGTATCATTGCTGTACATGTCCTTTTTCAGTATTTATAAAAGGGCTTGTGTCGAAGCACTTGCTATAAGCACGGAAATAAAAACAACATATTATTCTAAAAAGTATCTCAATATGTGTGAAAAACTGAAAAAAAAAGAAGCAGCATGTAAAATATTTATACAGTATTTTAATGTTTATTTTAATGAAATATGCATATAATTCATAACGGGGTGTTATGTGCACTCAACTAGCACTTTTCAGCATAGATAAGTGTGAAGAAACTGACATGGATGAGGAAATATATAATGTTATTTAATACATAGTTTCTAATTTAATCAGTTCATTTTAAAAAACATTAGACAAACCATAAAATCCTAAAATGTCTTAAATGTGACATTACATCCTCAATCTAAACAACTTTTGGGCATTTTGTACATCGTGAGGCCCTTTGTTTACACACATCTTGATTGTAGTCAGGACATAACAGATGGAGCACAACACAAGAACTTAACCTCAGCTCACTCAACGTTACTGAGTTGCCTTCAGTAGCACAGATGTATTTGATATTGTGCACACCTCATAGAACAGTTTATAAGAAATTGACTATGATTAATTTACTACAACTTTCTTCCGCACTTGGACTTGGCAAAATATTTAAATCACAGATGAGGGATTCATGGGATTCATTTCTTCCAGCACATGCATTGTACAGCCCTGAGAATGTGAACATTGCTTCAGAACATACTGTTCACTTCCCAGGGCATATAGTACATGCTTTTAAACTAAGCTGCAAAAACAGCCTGTGTTGAATTCATTGTTTTTGTGACGTTATCAGTGCATTCACATATTCAGCCGACAGCAGATTAGCACCCGTTCTTGCTGAAGTTATAAGGACTGTTTACGCTTGGACTTGTCTCTAAATGAAGCGGAATACAGAGAAGTAGGGCTGCTCGATTATGGCAAAAATCATAAAAATGATTTTTATTTAGATTTTATGTTGAGTTCTTGAATATTTAACATAATTATTAATCATGCATCAGTTATTGAATGTAAAAAAATTCCTAAAGCCTTAATTCAAGTGAAAAGCAAAGAAAAATAAGTATAAAAAATGATATATATGAAAGTAATTAAAAAAATTAATAAGTAAGATTTATTATATAAAAATAATAAATAAAAAGATTAGACCAAAATGATTAGATGAGTTTGGGTGTTTATTGAGGGACAAAAGCATACTGTAAAGGCAATGAGTGCGCATTGTAATGCAGTACAATAATCGTTTTATCTTGATTATCTTTTTTCATTATCTTTGGAAGCTAAAATCATTGAGAAGATAAATCAAATTAAAAATGAAATCTGATTAATTGCCCAGCCCGACAGGGCAGTAAATCAGTGCTTATGAAACAGTTTGCTTTAAACCATCTCTTATAAAAGCACATTAAAAGCAGCCTGTTGAATTCTAAAGGGTTAAAAGGTTGAAGTTGGAAAAGGTTGTGAAAAATGAATTGTTTAAATTTTGTGCTCCAACTCCAACACAAAGTTCCTAAACCTAATTAGAGATTAGGTTTAGAATCAGCTGCAGTGTTCCTCTAACATTCTCAATGTCTGCAAAGAATTCATTCATTTCTTCCTAGTCTTTGTTTCTTATTCTAGATGTAACCTGCCTCCACTGTCCAAAGAATACATTGAAGATGTGGGTATGAAGACACAGCTGGTGACTGCTAATCCCAGTATTATAGAGAAGAGGTATGTGTGGGTTGGCTGTATTTCAGTCCATTGCCTAGTGGATGAATACACATTTTACGCAGTAGATGCTGATTCACCAAGACCACTGAGAAAGTAATGTTCTATACAGAATTGACCCCACCAGTCTCCCTTTTGTCCTTATATTACTTTCTTTATTGGTAAAGGATTATAATCATCAAGTAAGTGGCAGTACTCAGTTTCTCCCCAGTAAAGATATTAAATTAGCACTCAGTAGATTCAAGCACAGCTAATCAAATAACTACAGAAACATACTCCTTCGACGGTAAACACTGATTACCTGTTAACCCCTTTTTGTTGTAAAACAATTACGGCTGGTATGTTGTGTAGGGAAAAAATCTGAACTCTTAGGGACATATAAGTAGGTCCAGACTTTCATCCCTCATTCTTTTAGCTACATAACTCAGATAATAGTTCATAATATGTACTAAATAGTTTTTGGGTAACCTCATAAATGGCCAAAAACATTTATTACATACCTGTATAACCCAAGAATAACTTGGACAGTTTGTACTGTAGTCCATGTAGTTACTGAATATTATAAAAACATTCAGATTTTATGTAAGACCACGCATTACAGTGATTTTATCATGGTTAAAGTGATAAATTTAGCTTTGATAAAATCATTGTAACGCATGGCGTATTGCTTTAATCCTAAAATCTGATGCTGAGGCATGTTTAAAGCTGTAATACTTGTTATATGCACACATTAATGGCCAAATTTCAACATCTTAGTTCTGTATTAAAGCACCAAGTCACTAAAAATCCTTGTGCTGTTGTAGAATCATCTTTGACTGTTGTGCTGCTAGCATGGATAACCAAATGTACTGATGAAATAAGTTGTTTAAACTGAAGGGTTGACAACTTATTTTCTTAAATAAGACACTGCTGATCAGATAACTATATGCTAAAAGATATGATAAAAGATAACTAACTCTCTAAACAACTCTTTGATTAATATCACTGATTTTGAATTAATGTACTTACTATATGATTCATTCGTTTTAAAACTGCGACATGAAAAAGTGAAGAATGTGTTACAACCCCAATTCCAGTGAAGTTGGGACGTTGTGTAAAACAGAAATAAAAACAGAATACGATGATTTGCAAATCCTTTTCAACCTATATTCAATTGAACACACTACAAAGACAAGATATTTAATGTTCAAATGGATAAACTTTGTTGTTTTTTGCAAATATTCACTCATTTTGAATTTGATGCCTGCAACATGTTCCAAAGAAGTTGGGACAGGGGCAACAAAAGACTGGGACAGTTGAGGAATGCTCAAAAAAACACCTGTTTGGAACATTCCACAGATGAACAGGTTCATTGGAAACAGGTGAGTGTCATGATTGGGTATAAAGGGAGCGTCCCTGAAGCAAGGATGGGGCGAGGTTCACTACTTTGTGAACACCTGCATGAGCAAATAGTCCAACAGTTTAAGAACATTTCTCAACGTGCAATTGCAAGGAATTTAGGGATTTCATCATCTACAGTCCATAATATCATCAAAATATTCAGAGAATCTGGAGAAATCTCTGCAAGTAAGCGGCAAGGCAGAAAACCAACACTGAATGCCCGTGGCCTTCGATCCCTCAGGCAGCACTGCATTAAAAACTGACATCATTCTGTAATGGATTTTACCACATGGGCTCAGGAACACTTCAGAAAACCACTGTCAGTGAACACAGTTCGTCGCTCCATCTCCAAGTGCAAGTTAAAACTCTGCCATGCAAAGCGAAAGCCATATATCAACAACCCCCAGAAACGGTGCCAGCTTCTTCAGAGGAAAAGGACTGTCTGGATTGTTATCAGCACAAAGTTCAAAAACCAGCATCTCTGATGGTATGGGGGTGTGTTAGTGCCCATGGCAGGGGTAACTTGCACATCTGTGAAGGCACCATTAATACATACAAGTTTTGGAGCAACATATGCTGCAATCCAAGCAACGTCTTTTTCAGGGACATCCTGCTTATTTCAGCAAGACAATGCCAAGCCACATTCTGCACATGTTACAACAGCGTGGCTTCATAGTAAAAGAGTGCGGGTACTAGACTGGCCTGCCTGCAGTCCAGACTTGTCTCCCATTGAAAATGTGTTGTGTATTATGAAGCGCAAAATACGACAACGGAGACTTCGGACTGTTGAGCAACTGAAGTTGTACATCAAGCAAGAATGGGAAAGAATTCCACCTACAAAGCTTCAACAATTAGTGTCCTCAGTTCCCAAGCGCTTATTGAGTGTTGTTAAAAGGAAAGGTGATGTAACACAGTGGTAAACATGCCCCTGTCCCAACTTCTTTGGAATGTGTTGCAGGCATCAAATTCAAAATGAGTGAATATTTGCAAAAAACAATAAAGTTTATCCGTTTGAACATTAAATATCTTGTCTTTGTAGTGTATTCAATTGAATGTAGGTTGAAAAGGATTTGCAAATCATCGTATTCTGCTTTTATTTCTGTTTTACACAACGTCCCAACTTCATTGGAATTAGGGTTGTACTTAAAAGTTTTACACTTCAGATGTCCATGTTGTAGTTAGACCTGCCTTGCGTAGCATCACACCCAGGCTGAATCTCGAATGGCTCCCTCCCATAGGCACTCAGGGAAATAAGTGTTGTTGTAATGTTAGTAATTTGGTGAATAAAAACTACTTAGACACTTATAAAGCAATACTTTTATAACTATACAACTGCTAAATAAAAAGCTAACGAAACATTCTTGTTTTCTTTTAGCAGTCCGTGTTTGCTTGGCCACAATAACATGCTTCAAACATGTTAACTTTAAACTAATTGATCTTGATTAGTATTAATCAAAACTTGGGATATTTATTTTTTTCTTAATCTTTGTATTTTGCTTTATTTTATCAGGCCATTCATTACAACAATTATTACGGGTAAGGTGATCAATTTACTTACAGTAATAAAGTTAATAAGCTTTAATAGGCTTTGGCATGTAATAGGCTGGGGAATTTAACTGCTTAAACTGTGAGATTAACAACTAAATAATTAGCCTAACATTTAAGGGGTTCTTTCATTTGTTTATTTTTGTGCAAGTTGTAGTTTAACAATGGGTGGGACCCATTTCATGAGAAAATATGTCACTCCAAGCCTTCTGGAATCCCTCGATATTACTGCCTGTGAAAAACAACAGCTCCTTACTGAAAGAGTCACTGTTAAACTGTTAGGATTAAATATTTATTAATATCTCTTACAAGTTTCAACTAATATGTTGAATGTCCTTTACAAGCTTAAAATGCTTGTATTTAGTCTAGAACAGCCAAGCAATGTTTGTGTAAATCACTTTTAGCTTTGCACTAATGTACTACTTTTAAAGGTAGTAAACTGTCACTGGGGCAGTACTCTTATCACTGGGGTGGTACCCTCAAGGGTACATCTCAGTAACTTTAGCCAGAAAACATAACTGTACCATGATCAATTTAAATTTTAAATGATATTTCAATAAGTTTCACACACCCCATCTCATCTCCAGGCTTTTTATTGTATTGTTCTATTTTAATCATTAGGTTATGAAAAGATACAACTATGTACTTTTTCACCTGGAAAAAACTTGTAATGTAATGTACACAATTGGACCCTAAAACCACTGTTGTACCTTTAGGGGAACATTTACATTGTTTGGGTCTTGATGAATGAAAAATGTACGTGCACAGAGCCTTTTTTTCTAACAGTGTAAGTAGAGCAGTGATAGCTGTTTGCTTCACTACAGAGTGCATGTACCTGCCTGCGAATGTGGACTTTGCAAAGGATGAATTGCTATCCAATCATAATAGCTGGAATATCTTCACCTAGCTTGCAACATCCTCCAGCTCATGTCAGACTCAGTGCCATCACTGATAAATACAATGCTGGTAAACACAACACAAGACTGTGAAGTTGTTGTCACAGCCTGCCTGAGCTATCAAACGCACCAGACCTGAACTCTTAATAAAGCACATGAGAAATGAAAGAATGTCATGTGCAATATGTCAAGGACAGAGGAAGTTCAAGTTATGTTATATGCATTCATACATTCATTATAAACATGGTTATACATTTTTATAAAAATGAATTTCACTGAGCTACACTTTCTAATTGAGTGTGAAGTCAAGCACTAGAACCCTTCACTCTGTAACACTACACTACAATAATGCTAATTTCTGCTAGCATATTGGATATGTGTTAAGTGTAAGATGTTTAGGAGAGAAGGCAGTGGACTTTTTAATCAGGTTGTTTAACAAAATCCTGGAGAGTGAGAGGATGCCTGATGAGTGGAGAAGCAGTGTACTGGTCCCCATTTTTAAGAACAAGGGTGATGTGCAGAGCTGCAGTAACTACAGAGGTATAAAGTTGATGAGCCATGAAGGTATGGGAAAGAGTTGTTGAAGCAAGGCTAAGGCGAGAGGTTCAGATCAGTGAGCAGCAGTTTGGTTTCATGCCCAGAAAGAGTACCACAGATGCAATTTTTGCATTGAGAGTGTTGGTAGAGAAGTACAGAGAAGGTCAGACGGAGCTGCATTGTGTCTTTGTGGATCTAGAGGCATATGATAGGGTGCCAAGACAGGAACTGTGGTACTGTATGAGGAAGTCACGTGTAGCTGAAAAGTATGTTAGGGTAGTACAGGGCATGTATGAGGATAGTGAGACAGTGGTGAGGTGTGCAGTTGGAGTGACAAATGGTTTCAAGGTGAAGGTAGAGTTACATCAGGGATCAGCTTTGAGCCCCTTCTTGTTTGCAATGGTGATGGACAGGTTGACAGATGAGGTCAGGCAGGAGGCTCCATGGACCATGATGTTTGCAGATGACATTGTAATCTGTGGTGAGAGTAGAGAGCAGGTGGAGGAGAATCTGGAGAGGTGGAGGTTTGCGCTGGAGAGGAGAGGAATTAAGGTCAGTAGAGACAAGACGGAATACATGTGTGTGAATGAGAGGGAGACAGGTGGAAAGGTGAAGATGCAAGGAGTAGAGGTCGTAAAGGTGGATGACTTCAAATATCTTGGGTCAACCATCCAGAGCAATGGACAGTGTAGAAAAGAGGTGAGGAAGAGGGTGAAGGCAGGATGGAGTGGGTGGAGACAGGTGTCAGGGCTGATGTGTGACAGAAGGATAGCAGCAAGAGTGAAAGGGAAGGTTTACAAGACAGTAGTGCGTCCTGCTATGATGTATGGTTTGGAGACTGTGGCTCTGTCTAAAAGACAGGAGGCTGAGCTGGAGGTGGCGGAGATGAAGATGCTGAGATTTTCATTGGGAGTGACAAGGATGGACAAGATTAGAAATGAGCAGATCAGAGGGACAGTGAAGGTGGAGCAGTTTGGAGATAAAGCCAGAGATATAATTCATTTTTATAAATATTTATAGCCATGTTTATAATGCATTATGAGTGCATTATAGCATGTTAAGAATGAGTTTATAGATGCTTACAAAGGTGACATTCATGGAAAGTGTTACCAATATCTATCAAAAAAAAATGTGACAAATCTTATTTGATCTTATTTCAATGGATTGGGTGTCTGCTATATTAAGCCAAACCCAGTTTCCTTCCTTCATGTATTGTTTTATTGTGTGCTATGTACTTCACTGTTGAAGAGATGACGAACATTGTTCACAACTCGCTGGAAGGAGGAGTGTTTTCAGAAATAAACAGGAAGATGTAAATGTGTTAACAGTGGATCATGAAAACTGAAATATCTGCAATGTCATGTTTTGTTAAACACCAGCAAGTAAAATGTAAACCAAAAGCTATTAAGTATACATTCTACCCCTGAGCACAAGTGGCGTGTCACCCAAAGCATGCACAAAATACACTCCTGTCACATGTTGTAAGTTTGCTTTACTAACTGTGCCATTTCTGGTTTCAAACTGCAGTTAGCAAAAACAGCACATTCAAAATCGAAAGAAAGCTATAAAAAACTGCATTTCTAATTTGTTAAGCATTCTGCCTTTAGATTTATAACTCAAACTCTATGGAAGTGGAACAGATTCTCTTACAATGGCATATAGTGTCTAAACAGTAAGTCTTTAATCTGACTTTTAATACAATGCTGCTGCTGTCTGTGATATATTCTGAGCTATACAGTAACAAAAGTATTGAAAATTATTTTATTATAATGATTATCATTATGAAACCTGAATATAAACTCTTTTTTTTTGTTTGGGTGGGTAGGGCACACAGCTGTGTTAATGCCTGTTGCCTGTGAAATATCACCCTGTACTTACACGGCTTTGAAGAAGAGTAGTATTTGTCCTCGAAGACAGATTGATGGTATGGCCAAGAGATACTGGTAAAAAGAAAAAGAAGAAGAAAGACGTAGTTACTACCCGTACAATATGAATAAGTGCAGTATGAAATCATAGTGTATTCAGTACACTATAAAATTAATAACAAATTTAAAATTTATACTACTACACACATATCAAAAGTAAAATTACTGCAGAATGCTAAAGTAACTGGTGTAGCCACATATCATCAATATTAAACATGCTATAAAATGGTCATTAGAAAAATAATTTTAAAAAAAACATATCAGTACAACATGTCACATTATACACATCCTACAAATGTATTCATTTTACTGTAGTAGTAGTTGGCAAACTAGCATTATCTTACCTAAATTATGTGGTGATTTTATTTATGAAAACACGACAATCAGAATGGCATCATCATTAAAGTATGGTATGAAAAAGTGGATCAGTACATTTTAATTTTAATCAAATCAATTCTAAAAACACAATAAGCCATGTCAGACCATGCTTTACATTTGTGATGGGTCAGGCACATTTTTCTTTATTAAATGCTATAACATACATCAATGTTCAATTAATAATTCTATTTATTATTAATAATCATTATGATAAAACCAAGCAGTGTACTTTGTTCACACTAGGCCACAGTTGACAAGAAACATAAAAGCCATCGATTATTTGGCAAACAGCAAAACAGGCATTTTACTACAGCTCTGAATGCGGTTCAAATCCATTTTATAAGCACTGTTTTTAACTTCCCTCTAAATGAGACGCTCATGGGAGGTCGGTGTGCCATTTGTCTCCCACTGATACTACGCTTACAAATATGTATGTAAAGATAAAAGCTATTAAAAAGAAAAGTCTTATGTGCATCTATTTTAGATAAATACTTAAAAAATATATAACTTTATAAATAAAAATACAACATTTTGGCAGCATTTTTGCCATCCCAGCCTTTTATAGTACACTTTACCTTAAAATAGCAATTAAAATACTTTACAAATAAAATAAAATACTATTTAAACCATTGTTTTCCTGAGATAAAAGATCACATTTTTGAATAGTTTAATGTATCTTTTTTTGAATCCATGCTGAAAAAATGGTTTTAAATTGTTTCATTTGTAATGCTGCGTTTACATGTTTGCGGTAGATGGACATCAGAAAACCAGATATTCCATTGTTTCAATGGAGCCTTGACAAAGAAAGGATGCCAAACATTTCTTTGTTGAATTCCAGACAAATTTAATACTTAGTAAAACAAAAAATATGTACTATGAGGCATGGAACGTCGTTTTTTTCCAGTGCAAACATGTGAACTCAGCAATAGTGTTACAAAGACACAATGGCACCCCAATCATAGAATAACGCTCATCTTTTTTTGCCCCTCCCCCCACAGCTTTCAGAACCTCCTGTGGTCTCGGAAAGCCTTCGTGGAGAGCATGAAGGCCTACGGCTCCAGCTACATCTACATGCCTGCCTTTTCTATGAAGCCAGGGACTGACCCCTCCCTCAGGGCTTATCATGCCCTGGCTGACTCCGCCTCCAATCAGACCTTGCTGTTTGCCAACCCGGACTTCCTGAAGAACGTGGGCCGCTTCTGGAAGAGCCGTGGCGTGCACGGCAAGCGCCTCTCCACTGGCCTCTTCCTGGTCAGCCTTGCGCTGGGCCTGTGTGAGGACGTCACAGTCTATGGCTTCTGGCCATTTTCGGTGGGGCTGGATGAGCGGCCAGTCAGTCATCACTACTACGACAACATCCTGCCCTCGTCAGGCTTCCATGCTATGCCCGAGGAGTTCCTGCAGCTGTGGCACCTTCACAAGAGTGGCACACTGCGCATGCGCATAGGTCATTGCGCACAAGGAAAGGTCCAATAAGAGGAGGAGTGGTTGCCCTGGGCAGCCATCTTAGAGTTTTTTCTGTTAGTGGCTCCGCCCCCCACCACCACAACCACCACCACCTATTCTTCAGATTAGCATAAGAATAAGGGGAATACCCCCCCACCAAACTGATACCACCCATAGTCTCTGCTTGATTGCAGTAGAAAAAGACTCAATACCGCCTCCTAACACACACATCCACACCCACATGCACTCAGTCACGCAAATACACACATTTTCTTTGCTGTTGCCAAGGGGATGTCATTTAGACCTGCATGGACATCCATTTCCACATTTCCATTCACCAGGCAGCATTTGATGACTGAGGTAGGGGGATGCGGGGGCCGTAGGCTTACAGTTTGAATGCTATAGCCATAGCTATGTTTTTTTTATGGCAGCTGGGCTCCAGGACCCCCCGGGCCTTTTTTTTCTCTAAAGCCAGAACAAGAGGACAGGGCGTGTGGGGGTGGGTACTAAAAGACGTCTTGAATGGATTCAGACGAAGGAGAAGAAATAATAAAAGCAGGCTCTTTGCCAAGGCAACAGGGTTGGAGAGGGGGGGTGGTTAGGGTGGGCAGATCTGGGCTAAAAATGGACAAGAGAAAAAAGAAACAAACTAGAAACACTACAGCGATAATTCTTACATTTTTTTTGTTTTGTTTTTTTGTCACATCCTGAGGATTCGTTATTTTAAGCGTGGGGAAATAACAATGAGGAAAAGACTTGAACTTTGTTTTGTCAAAATTCTCAGCGCAGATCCAATGTACAGACCAAGTTCTAGCTGCCAAAAGGGAAACATGAACATTTGAAATGAAGTGAAATGAATGTACTGCAAATGCACTGCTGTTTGGACCACCATTTGAACATTCTTTCATCACACAACCGTCTATTTTAAGCTGTACTTCTGTATATCCTGTGTTTGTGTACTGAGGTTTCAACCCATAGTCAAAAGGAAGGTACAAGTGGAACCTGTGAAGAGCTTCACATCAATCAGGGGTGGATAAACAATGTATTTGATTTTTTTTGCCAGTGGAAGTGCTATGACCGCCTTTAAAGTGAAGTAATGTGAGCTGCAGCCTTGCTTTGCGTGTGATTTGTGCTGCAAAAGGTAGCAGTGGTTGACGCAGGATCAGATGTAGTGATGCTGTAGGTACCCTTGGAGCAGTAGTGCTGCTCCTGGCTGCTTTGGGTGCTGGACACCTTGTACTGGAACCAATTTTGTACATACTTAGCATTACTTTGGTCAGTGTTTTGGTCACCATTCTGATTCCTTTGAATGTAAAGGCAGCCAATGAAGTAATCTGCTACTGGAATAGTTTATATCTGTACACCTTTTAGGTAGACAGTTTTTATTTTCTTAAAGGAGTGCTCCAATGTTTTCAGCATCTGTAATGTTTGTTCAGAACCACAGACAATAAGTGTGATGCATTTTTCTGTGTTTAGTAAAAATTGTTGCCTTAAAACACAGGAGGTTCTAAAGGCCCAAAAAATGTGAGATGTGCATTGCAGTCTTCGTTTTCATTAAGAACTTCACACTGCGTTTTTTTCAATAGTGCTTCTGGCAGCATGTCTCCCTGTTGCTTAGCAACAACAGCGTTGGTCAGCTGTGTTATTGCTATCATATCTACATGCAGAAAGTTGAACAACTACTTAACTAGCCTACATCACAAAGCCAAAGTAAAGAATTTTTTTTTTATTCATGTAATGATGTGATGATGTAATAACCCCTTCTTCATTATAGCTGTTACTGAAAGCCCAACTTACCTGGGATCTGATCGGTCATCACAGAAAAAATGCACAAGCTATATGGTACTTAACCACTTTCAGGTAAATGCCCTTCAGGTGAGGCAGGCCTGCTTCAGGCAGACATAGCTTGCCACTTGGTGTAAAAGACTACATAGATTAACACAGTAGGGTTTGCGTGTATCATTTCATATCTGCTGCATTTTAAGGGTGTACTGCATGTTGAGGGAATATGCATCAGCCGACACATTTGCTAAATGGGTCAAGCTATGGTGATTTGCTGTAAATTTTGAATGTGTGGCTCCTTTGGACAGATCTAGCATGCATATGTCATCCCAGCCAAATTTTCTTTTTTGTTTTTGTTTTTTTTTTTTTTTGTTTTGTTTTTAGGGGTTGGGGGGGCATTGTGTGGATACTGTCCTCCCCCCTGAACCTCCATGGTTTCCAGCCAAGCCTCCCATGATTAGGTTCTGGGACAGGGCCCGAGCACTCCACACAAAAGATAAAACAATCAATGGGAGCAGAGAACACTGTGTTCATATACTTTTAAGACCAGAGGTGTGACCATCACACCTACATGAGCTTGTTACACATCCGATACCAAAATCATAGACATTAATTTGGAGTTAGCCCCACCTTTGAAACTAACAGCATCCACTCTTCTGGGAAGGCTTTCTACAAGATTTTGAAGTGTGTCTGTTGGAATTTGTGGCCATTCAATTCAGAGGGCATTTGTAAGGTCAGGCCTGGCTCACAGTTAATTCCAGTGGTGTTCAATGGGGTAGAGGTCAATTCCTCCACACTAAACTTATCAAACCATGTCATGAGGGGCCCTGTTTTGTGCACAGTCATGCTAGAATAGGAAATGGCCTTCCCAAAACTCTTGTCACATAGTTGGATGCATATAATTGTCTAAAATGTCTTTGTATGCTGTAACATTACCCTTCACTGGACCTAAGGGACCAAGGCCCAACCCCAGATAATAGCCCCAGTCCATTATCCCTCCTCCATTAAATTTTACTGTTGGCGCTATGCATTCTGGTAGCATTCTCCCGGCATCCACCAAACCCAGATTCGTCCATCAGACTGCGATAGTGAAGTGTGACTCATCACTCCAGAGAACATGTTTCCACTACTTCAGAGTCCAGTGGTGATGTTCTTTACACACTCCAGCCCATGCTTGGCATTGCCCATGGTGAGCTTAGGTTTATATTCAACTGCTCAATCCCATTTCATGAAACCCCTGATGCACATTTGTTAAGATGATGTTGCTTCCAGAGGCAATTTGGAACCCTGTACTGAGTGATGCAACACAGGATAGGTCATTTTTTTATGTGCTACACACTTCAGCACTCAGCTGCCACATTTTATGAGTTTGCATGGTCTACCATGTCATGGCTGACCTGTTGTTGCTCCTAGACATTTCACAGTAATGGCACATACAGTTGACTAGTGTACATCCAGCAGAGCAGAAATTTTCCAAACCAACATGTGGCAAAGGTGGCATCCTGTGACAGTGCCCCATTTAAAGTCACTGAGCTCTTTAGTTTGACCCAATCTACTGCCAATGTTTGTCTGTGGAGACTGGATGACTATGTGCTTGATTTTACACACCTGTTAGCAATAGGTATGGATGAAACCACACTATCTAGGAGTGGTGTTCACATACTTTTGGTCATATAGTGTATCTCCCATTGAAAACAGTAAATAAAAGGCTTCTCTGCTTCCAAATATTTTACAATGTGATCCCCTTTAGTACATTTACATTTTTTTACATTTACAGCATTTAGCAGACGATCTTATCCAGAGTGACGTACAAGAAGTGCTTTGTCTATCTAGAGAAAGTATATTTGCTAGTTAGCAATAGGCTAGAGAGACACCACTAGGTCTAAATTGTGGTGCAGCTATCTAAGCTTGATTCCTGGCATCCATGGCTGGCTATCCAAGAGAGCTGACTAATGCGGACGTCTGTTAGCCAACATAGCAAAATGCAATTCCTTACTCAAGCCCATTTGTTAGCTAGGTACATCTTGATCTACTGGGTGAAATTGAGTACTACGAGGTAGGTCTCCCACTTTCTCACCATAATACCAAGCTGGGAGGGTGAAGACTAGCATGTGCTGCCTCTGAGATATGAAGCACCTGCCTCTAATGCACATACAAAGGAAACACCAACTGCCATTTCCGGTACATCAGCTAATAGAAATCCTCTCTTGGACTCTCATGTGTTGGACATGGACCCACTTAGCTAGTGGGTGGAATTGACTTTGACTACAAGTTAAAATCAGTAAAAAATAGTAAGAGAACACACTTAATGTAGAAGCCAATGATTAGATGCTAAAGCAAATTGGCTTCTATTGAAAGCGTGTTTTGAGTCAACCTTTTTGCGTTACTTTTCCAAATACATGGAAATGCATTAAATTTATTGTCTGTGGTAAAGGAGCATGTGCTGTAAATGTGATGTTGAAAAACACTAGAGTATTCCTTTAATATCTTAATATAACATTTTATCTGGCCTTTGGTCTCTTGGCAAACAAGGGTATACACTTATCTTGTAGGTGCTAGTTTTACTATGTCACTCATTCAGAGCCTCTGAAAACCCATATATGGTAGCTATGTTGGAATAGATTAAAAAGAGGCCTAAAGGTCAGATAAGTGCACAGCTGAGGTGAATGATACAGCATAGAGCCATATCATGTTGTTTGGCATGCTCCGACACAAAGGCCACTGTGTTGAAAGTCATGAAGGAAACAATATCCACACGCACTCCAGCGTGCTTCGACCAGGCTTCTGAAATCCATCCTCACTGTCTGTATATCATCCATTCACATTCCTTGAAAGGTTGAGTGCCTTTTTAACGTAAAAGAAAAAAAAGTCTAAATAAGCATTATTTTTTCTTTTTTGTAAGTGACACTGAAAGCAGTATGTAAGGACTAAAGATTTATCTTGCCTTTTTTGTTCCTTCCTGGGAGTTTTCCATATTTTTGATTCTGTGTTAGGTGATGTATCCAGTGGGATGATGGTGATTGCATACAGTTTAGTGAGAAGCCTCAATGGAGTCCTATAACTAGCTGGTTGCAGAAGGACCAAGTTGAATTTAATACATCTTAATGTCGCAAAAGTTGCCAATTGAAGGCATCTCTTCTAACTATATTTATGATGGAGGATATTGGTAAATGTTTAAAGAGAGAGTAGGCATTTGAATTTGTGTTATTTACACCTTTTTTATGTCTTATTCAGTGTTGTGAATGAGTGCGACCGTAGCTTGTATTGCGGCATGCATGACTGTGGTACATGTATTTGTTTAGTAAACTGAATTTGAGTTGGGAGATATTTTATAGCTCATTTTCATTTCTGCCCCCTTTTGATTTCTGAGCCACGTCAAGCTGTGTACCCAAAGTGTAGCAGCACTTACCTCAACTGTTTTCTCACTACTAAGCCCTTCTACGAAATATGAAACATATTTATTCAGCCCAGGAGTGTAGACCTCTTTGAGCTTATGACAAATCAAACTATTTGTACTGTTCAGTGTTGCTGAGCCTGGATGTTGAGGTAGGAGTCTGTCCTCATGGCTGTGAGGGCAATGCTTGTGTAACTGCTTGGTTAAGTTCACCGTAAATAGGTGTGCTGTAATTTGCCTTGCTTGAAAAGAAAACCTAACATATTTGTAATGTGGACGTGAGTGAAACTGAAAAAACGTGGAAGCAGTCATGTCTCAGATCGGGGCACAGGGCAAGAGCTTCTGTTTTTTTGAGCATGTCATACTGAAAAACGGAAATGAACAGCTTGGTCTGAACGATGTTTTTCTGCCACTTGGGTTACGACAATAGAAAAAAAACTGAATCAAGCAAATGATGCATCTAAAATGAAGGAAATTATTGATATTAAATAATAAAGCAACCCAGTTTTAACTGTCCTGGTTTTGTGCACCACTGCCTTTCTTTTTACGTAATAGTTTCAGTAGTGTGCAAAAGTCAGAGACCCCCCCCCTTTCAATCAGCTAAATAAAAATAAATAAGTGAAGGGTGGTCTCTGACATTTGCACAGTACAGTGTGTTTTGTGGAATGTTCAAATCTTTTCACTCCATCTTAGGATGGTTAGTTTAGTGTTCGCTCTCAACAAATGTACAATATGAAGGTTTTACCAATGTCGATTTCACGCTCTAATATCGCTTATGAGGCTAATGGATGTTTTCATAATCGATGAAAGACTTCACTGTGATTAGTTGACCAATAATTAAAAATAAATAAATAAATAAACAATGTTGTGCTTAAACATTCAGATGGCAGCACCACTTTACTTTTGGTCCAACTCCCTCTCTGAAAGTCCCAAAAGCTGCCAAATATAGGCTACTTTACTTAATGTGAGAAGCCACATGGCGCTGACCAGGAAATTCGTATTGCAGCCTCATAAGCTCCCCAGGCTGAGATAAACACACTGTGACCATCACAGAGCAACAAGAAAGACTCCACTCATTTATGTTCAAAGCCTACTTTAATGTCTTCATTCTCTGAAATGCATTGTTCAAATGGAAGAACTAAAACATACGAAATGTGTAAGCACATCAGCCACACCTTACCAAGTCATTACTTTTATAAAATAAGAAATATTATGTCATCTTATAATAACAAGATAATTTAGACGTCACCAGCTATAACAGATAATAGTGTGATTTCACATTCATTCCTGTCCCTGTCTGTCCATCTCCTCTCCTCCATCCCATCTTCTATCTTTTTGCGGTCCAATCTCCTGCCCTTGTGTCTGTCAGCTTCTGTTCCTCTGCCTATCCTATGTCCTGTGTCTGTCCCGTCTACCGTCCCTCTCTATCAATGTCACAGTTTCTGTTTTGTCTTCTGGCCTTTTGCTTATCTCATTTTCTGTCCCTGTGGCCATCCTTTTCTTCTGTCTCAGTATCCTTCCCATCTCCTGTCCCTGTGTCTGTCCCATTTCCTGTCTCTATTTCCATTCTGTCTCCCGTCCCTTTGTCAGTCCTATCTCCTGTCCCTGTGTCCGTCTTCTCTCCTGTCTGTGTCTGTCTATTCTCTTAACTGTGTCATTTCCTGTCACTTGTTCCCATCCGTATATGTCCCTGTCACTGTCTCTGTCCCATTTTTGTTCCTCTGTCTAGCCCTTCTTATTTTCCAGTTCCTACCATGACTTCAGCTCTGTGTCTGCATCCTTTGTATTCACTCTTCTCTCTTCATCTCTATAGCTCCATGGCAGTTAACATCAAATTATACATTATTTCAGGTTATCAACATTATAAGAATAATAGAGTCTTCAGGAAGAAGGTGACTCTTAGGTCAAACACTCCTAGTTATGCAATGCCCTTCACAATCATTTGCACCCCTGTTAAAGGTGACTAAAAAGAGTAATTAAGAAATTCACCAAAAGGCAAAGCTTAATCTCACACTGAAAAAACAACCTTTAATTGTAGTAAATTTCAATCATCAAGAAGTATTTTTTAAAAAACCACATGTGCCACAATTATTGGCAATTAAATAAAATTAAATTGAGGCCTTTTTTCCATTTAGATTTTACTTTTTTTAAGTTGATCAGAGTGTGAGAACTAAGAATTTTCAAGCAATAATCCATGACTTCCTATTTCACTGGGGTATATGTATGAGGTGACACAAAGGTCAAATTCCCTTAGTTGTTTTTCAACACGAGACAGGAGAACACACAGCTCAAATATGAGAAAAGTGTGTTGACCTTCATAAATCAGGGAATGACTATAAAAATGGCTACTCACCTGGAAATCTACAGTTAGAGCAATAATCAAATTGACTGGAACTGTGACATACTTCCAAGGACCAAGTTGGCCCCCACACACAGTGAAGAGGGTGACAAGAGAGGTGAGAAATCCCCAGGGATCACTGGTGAAGAGCTGCAGAAACAAGATGGTATCTTGATGTCATAAAGTCTCCAACACTACCATCAGATGTCACCTCCATCCCAAAAGATTATTTGGAAGGCATGACAGGATAAAACCTTTACTATCATCTAATTACAAACCTAAGCACCTGGAGTTTGCTACTAATTTGACTGGAACCATTCTCTGTGGTCAGTTGAAACAAAAGTGGAGCTTTTTGGCAACAAACACTTGAGGTGGGTTTGGTGTAAAAAGAAGGATGACTACCCTGAAAAGACCCTGATGTCCACAGTTAAGTGTGGAAGAGGGTCTGTGATGTGGAGATGTTTTTTTCCAAGGGATGGAAAAGGGTTTTTGCAAAAACACAGTGACATACCTGGCCATAAGTCACATGGTACATTTCATAATGTTGTTTCGCTTCCACCAGACATTTCGCCTACTTCTCTATATACTGCACAAGGGATCATATTATATGATGCAATGGTGATTCTGTTTTCAGCTAGACATGTGGCCAGTGACTGGAAACGATGGGCCCTACAGATGAACCAATCATAGTGCATAGCTTTTCAAGGCCAGCTTTTGACATTCTGAACTTCCTTATCCAAAGTTCATATAAAAATGGCTCTGCACAATCTACTCCCAGAATTCTCTGGTGTGTTTACATTCCCAGATGCAAAGTGGACATCATCGGGGTTAGATTTCAGCCCTCATTAAGTGGGCCATTCCTCCTCCTGCACAGGGTCTCTGAGCTGCACACAATACGACCATGAAAAAAGATAGAAATGGCTGTAAGGATAATTCTTCTTTAGTTAAGTCTCTCCATCCATCTTGCTCATTTGCAGCCCCTAATCCTGGTAGCCTACGTCATCTAAAGTTTCTTCGTATAACTGTAGTGAATGGAAACATGAAAACTTTGTCTGTCAAACTTTTGTAAATTTCGATGTCATGGGAGAAGACTAAGTGCTGTTTAAATCGGCAAAGGGAGGTTGTACAAAGTTTTAAATGAAGAGGTTCCAATAATTGTGGCATGTGTGGTTGATGAGGGATTATTTTTTTCTCAGAACAAATTCACTTTAATTGAAGGTTGGAATTTTCTCATTTTTTTGCCGTGAGATTAAGTTAATTTACCAAAAGGTGGATGTTGTATAACCCCTTTTACTCATCTTTATTAAGGTTGTCTATAATTGTGATGGGGTCTATAGATTGTGTTAAAGAATACCATAGAATAAACAAAACTAAGGCTGTAAAAATATCAATTCAAACAAGCAGAGTTGTGGCGACTCTGCCTGGAACAGGATGCAAGACCTTTTTTTTCAAGACCTTGCAAGTTTTTTCCCTGACAAGGTTTGAGAAGAAGTCCTTCTCCAGTTTCACAGCTGCACAGTTGCAGGAAATGGTTGCATTATTTTTCACTTTTCAGTTTGCAAAACTACAATTAGACACGTCCTCCATTCCAACTCAGCAGTTTTCAAGTGGTAGATGACACCAAAATGAAGTTTGGAAAGATCTCCTTTTTATAATTTCTGACACTTCATCCAGCACTGGAAGACTTGGTGCTCTTATCTTGGCTTGGGGAAGTCTGTCAAGAATGTCTATATTTGTCACGTCCTTTTAGGAATATATACTGCTCAAAAAAATAAAGGGAACACTCAAACAACACAATGTAACTCCAAGTAAATCAAACTTCTGTGAAATCAAACTGTCCGCTTAGGAAGCAACACTGATTGACAATCAATTTCACAGCTGTTGTGTGGCAATTAGCAAGACACACTCAATAAAGGAGTGGTTCTGCAGGTGGGGACCACAGGCCACTTCTCAGCACCTTTCTGCTTTCTGGCTGATGTTTTGGTCACTTTTGAATGTTGGTGGTGCTTTCACACTCGTGGTAGCAGGAGACGGACTCTACAACCCACACAAGTGGCTCAGGTAGTGCAGCTCATCCAGGATGGCACATCAATGCGAGCTGTGGCAAGAAGGTTTGCTGTGTCTGTCAGCGTAGTGTCCAGAGGCTGGAGGTGCTACCAGGAGAAAGGCCAGTACACCAGGAGACGTGGAGGAGGCTGTAGGAGGGCAACAACCCAGCAGCAGGACCGCTACCTCCGCCTTTGTGCAAGGAGGAACAGGAGGAGCACTGCCAGAGCCCTGCAAAATGACCTCCAGCAGGCCACAAATGTGCATGTGTCTGCACAAACGGTTAGAAACCGACTCCATGAGGATGGTATGAAGGCCGACATCCACAGATGGGGGTTGTGCTCACAGCCCAACACTGTGCAGGACGCTTGGCATTTGCCAGAGAACACCAGGATTGGCAAATTGGCCACTGGCGCCCTGTGCTCTTCACAGATGAAAGGAGGTTCACACTGAGCACATGTGACAGACGTGACAGAGTCTGGAGACGCCGTGGAGAGCGATCTGCTGCCTGCAACATCCTTCAGCATGACCGGTTTGGCAGTGGGTCAGTAATGGTGTGGGGTGGCATTTCTTTGGAGGGCCGCACAGCCCTCCATGTGCTCGCCAGAGGTAGCCTGACTGCCATTAGGTACCAAGATGAGATCCTCAGACCCCAACGCCACGTTGCACCATAAACTGTCCAGGAGTTGGCGGATGCTTTAGTCCAGGTCTGGGAGGAGATCCCTCAGGAGACCATCCACCACCTCATCAGGAGCATGCCCAGGCGTTGTAGGGAGGTCATACAGGCACGTGGAGGCCACACACAATACTGAGCTTCATTTTGACTTGTTTTAAGGACATTACATCAAAGTTGGATCAGCCTGTCGTGTGTTTTTCCATTTTAATTTTGTGTGTGACACCAAATCCAGGCCTCCATTGGTTAATAAATTTGATTTCCATTGATGATTTTTGTGTGATTTTGTTGTCAGCACATTCAACTTTATACAGAACAGTGTTCCCTTTATTTTTTTGAGCAGTGTATATTTCAATGAGGACTTTTTTAATTTGAACTATTTTACCTCCCTCAAAGATTTCACTCACGTTTCAATAATCTTTTATACCCTCAAATCATTGTTGGTATTTGCATTTGAAAGATCTTTACTGTGTATGTAAGCCCACATAGAAACAATGAGGTAAATATGTGCATGACAAGACAATAGCTGCAAAACAACATGACAAAAAAAATCTCATATGTTTTAAGTAATAACAGAGATATTAAGGTGAAACATAATAATGCAGATGTTCTTTAACTATAGCAGAGTAACACAGTATGGTGTATTGCTTAAAAAAACTAAATTGGTAGAGATTCAATTTTTTACATATTTTTCACTGATCTTTCTCTAATTCTTCACCCTAATTCTGAGGAGAACAGATCAGAGAACTGACTATGCAATTTATATTCATGAGGGCACCACCCTCCCAGACCACAGTGACACTAACATGTTTTAATTCTGCAATAAGTAGAGCTTTGGAGAAGGCTAAGCTGAGGGTAGTTGTTAGCTTTTTCAAAGCATTGCTTTGCCCATGGCAGCCCGTGTGGCTGCTCGTGTGGGTGGAGGCTGTGCAGAGCCTTTGAAACACTGAAAGAAAAGCATGTTTTTGTGACTCTTTCATTTGATCCTTTTGCTCGTATGTAATTGATCGTATGTAAATAGAGGTTGCTGTCAGACTTGGATTAGTGTCCTTTAAAAATTTTCTGTTTCCTGTCCAATGCATTTTTAATGCCATGTCAGGACAGTGCATGTGTCTCCTTGGAGACACTCAGGAGCCATAGAACTATTTTTCATGATCAAAAGCATCATTTGCACTACTGGCAACACAAAAGATCACCATGATAACAAAACACCGGTTTCTTCTTCACTGGAAAGTCAAAAGATAAAGGTGAGACAAGGCAATTAATTTGTTTATTGGGTTGTGAAGTAGTGAATAACCCAATAAGTCTTTACTGAGGTGCATATTAAAAAGAAACTAATATTTGAAGACTAATTATTTGTATATGCAATGCTTCTCTTTGCATTAAGGAGGGGCGTAGCACCACAGTATGGGCGCCAGGCACAGTAGTATAGTTAGATGTCCTCTCAAGAATAGAATGGAGCACAAATATAATGCTTTTAATATGCTATTATAGCAACTTTTGATATTATCAGTTTTTGAAAAGCTGACAGCTGACATAAATGATGAAAGTATGTTATTATTTTTTGAATGGTGTAAAGGCTCTAAAGCTGGTATTAATATCAGTGTAGTGATTAACAATGCGTTTTAGAACAAAACATCAGTTATTCATTCATCTATTTATTTGTTTATTTGTTTGTCTGTTTGTTATTTGTTTAATCATTTATTAAAGCATGGAGGGGTGCATGGAGGGGGCTTGAACTTTATGCATACGCTAAGATGTATTCTGCGGTATAAATAAGATTGAAAAATGTCTCACCATCTCTTCCTGTCACTTAGACAGGAAATATTGGCAAGTGAGCTGCATGTCTGGGTATAAATATGTGTTTCAGCAGATGATAAACCAAGAGTGGACCGAGAACTTGTGTATGTGTGAATTCATTCTCCTCTCTGGGCCCAGAACACTGATCATCGCTCTGCCTGAGAGGAGAGGGAGAAGAGGGAGATTCACAAAAACTTCCACAACAATATATATGAATATATATATATATATACAACCTTCACTAAAAATCAACCACTTTTTAAGGGTGTACTACCTTTAAAGTGTTAGAATATATGCTAGCAACATTTGTTTCCATTTATCTTGTTGCCCAGCAACACAGTACTTCTGATGATCTACTGATCACATTTGTGAGGTCATTTACGATAAAGCACTCATTCTTGCACTGTTATATGTGCTATAAATAATATTTCCATTTTTCTATATTTCACTATTTTCAATTCTGCAGATTTTTGTGGATTTTTTTTAAATGTGTTGACAGATATCAGATCTCCAAGCATTGGGAGTCTTGGCTGGGGGGTTGGGGGGGTTGGTAGTTTATACCAGGGCACCTGAAATATGAATATTGTTGCATGTATTCATATGCAAACAGGGATCTGAGGAAAACAAGCTCGGTTCCTGCTAGGAGAGGTTATTTAACACACCCACGCACAGATGAGAGCAACTGCATGTGTTGTCCCATGAAGCCTGCTGCTGCACGCACACGTTATGAGACAGTAGCATTTATGCAAACCTTCTCTGCTAAGACTGCACGTCAGCTGTGGCTACGGGTCGTTGTCCGGCACCGGTCTGTCTGAAGATGATTTGCACATTCCCTTGTCGCCCACTCTGTACTTAGCCTCTGGTTTTAGTATATCTAGAGGGAGTTATTCTGCGGCTAGGCTGACAATCATTAATGGTCCTTACTCTTTTATTTGTGGAATTTCTTTATAGCAGAGTGGATGAGCTGTTGGTTTAGAGGCACAATATTTGGTATTATTTGTTTTTGTTAAGATTAAGCCTACAGTTGTGCAAAAATTTGGAAATTCCTAAAATAAAAAACGTGTAATCCAGGTTAATCTTAGGCCTCATTCACACGTGTTTTTTTAAATGTCATGTTTTTTTCTCTTCATCTTCAAAAATCTATCCATTCACAAACAAACACAAAAACAGATAAAAACATTAGCATGGCCATGACAGCCCAGTAGGGATACTACCACTGTGCAGAATATAGTGCACAAAATTACATTACATTACATATATACAGTACAAAATACAGAGTTCAGCATAAAACTGAAGCAGAGATTTTCTAACAGCGTCACAGCAGCGTTTCAAAAGACAGTACACTTTGAAATGCAAGCCATCAGACCTGACCAATTCAACATTTCAACCTAAATAACCCCACGGCAAGCGGTTGGTTTTCTTTGACTTTGTAAAGCTTTTTTTTACTGTACTGTCACTGGTGCAGTACCCCTGTTGTCACTGAGTTGGTATCCTCAGGGGTGTATCTCAGTACCTTTAGTCAGGGAACACAATTGTATCATAATCCATTGAAATGCGATTTTGTAAGTTGTATTGACTCTACACACCCCATCATATCTCCAGACTTTTTATTTATTTGTTTTTATTTATTTTATCCTTCTGTTTTAAATCATTAAGTTATGAAAAGGTACAAATAAGAAAGTGGAAAGTGGAAAAAGTGATTATTGGGGGGAGGCTAAATGTGACTAACTATCAAAGAGATGCATGAGAATTTTGTTGACAGTTGCTGTGCAGGCTGGTAATATGAACATCTTGGCAATCATGTGTGGCTTTTTAGCCTTAGCTACTATATTATAGCATGCTATACTATCCATCCATCCATCCATTTTCTAAGCCATTTCTCCCTCAGGGTAACGGGGATACTATACTATATTACTATATTATTTGATAGTATACTATATTACTATATTATAGTATAGTATACTACAGCCACTAGATAGCTAGCCTCTGACACTTTTTCACACTTCATCATGTCTTGTTCTTGTCGGTTGTGTTGACATTTCAAATGATAAAAATATCCTGCACCTTTCCAAACTAATGGATGATTTGTTGTCAGGAGTCTTTTAAGTTTCCTTGGAAATATTGCTTAGTTAGACAATTTCATTCCACATACCAGGCAATAGGGAGAGGGCACGGTGGACTATGTTTCCTTTATCTTGTAGCTGAAATCTAGAAATCTCTTGAGCAGGTGAGAAATGAATTAGAACTAGAACTGTTTTTTTAAATGTGCCGTATAAAAACACCTTTACATGCTTTTTATTAATTCCTGCAATGAAATGTATGGGTGGGGCATTTTCATATGATGAGAATGAATCATCATCATCACTTTTATTTATATAGCACCTTTCCCTTGCTCAAGGACGCTTTACAATCAAAGAACATCAACACATTAAACAACAACATATTAAACAAAAGGGTAAACATTCAAGTATAAACGGAACAACGTGTCACGATTGGTCCCTCCCAGTCCTGTCCATGTGTTCGTGTTGTGTTTTGGTTTAGCTCTGGTGTTTTTGTTTTGGTTTTTAGTCCAGCCCCATGTTTCGTGACTCCGCCCCTGATTGTTCCCATCTGTGTTTCCACCTGTGTCTTGTGATCCCTTGTTAGCCCTTGTGTGTTTAAGCCCTGTGTTTGCCTTGGTCTGTGTTGGTCTTTGTTGTTCTGGTTGTACTGTTCGATTGTACTGTTTAATGTGTTTGTCTTGCTAGTCGTTACAAATAAATCTTTAACAGAGATTTGAATGAAGGGAGAGTATTCCATAACTTGGGAGCTACTACACTGAATGATCAACCACCCATAGAAACCAATTTAAATCTAGGAACATGAAGAAGGCCTAGATTTCACAAGCTCAAAGTATGGGATGGAACATGTAGATGAAGAAGCTCTGCCAAGTATTCAGGAGCCAGACTGTGCAGAACTTTTTATGTTATAAGGAGAACTTTGTACTAAATACGGAATGTAATGGGTAACCAATGAAGACTCTGAAGGACAGGGGTGATGTGGTCATTCTTTTTTGAAAAGGTGATGATCCTAGCAACGGTATTTTGAACATACTGTAACTTAGTGAGCGTTTTGACAGGGAGGCCAGAAAAGAGAACATTGCAGTGGTCTAGCCATGATGTCACTAATGCATGCACAAGTGTTTCTACATCGGCTTGACTGAGAAATGGTCAGAGGCAAGAAATATCGCAAAGATGGGAAAATGCTGTCTTAACAACGGAATTGATGTCGATGGCAACACAAGTGAGTCCATCTCACAGTGAACATGTCCAAATACTGCCCAATTGTGTCGTTGTCCCTCCCTGGTGTCATGTAACTTGTTAGAGTTACAAGGTTCTAGGTGTGAATGGGGAGCAGCACTGTTAAATCTGATGTTTTGGGTACAATTTGCTCAGACTGGCCACTGGATATTCAGCGTGGCACCTCATGGCAAAGAACTCTCTGAGGATGTGAGAAATAGAACTGTTGCTCTCTATAAAGATGGCCTAGGCTATAAGAAGATTGCTAACACCCTGAAACTGAGCTGCAGCACGGTGGCCGAGGTCATACTGTGGTTTTCCAGGACGGGTTCCACTCAGAACAGGCCTCGCCAGGGTAGACCAAAGAAGTTCACATTTTCAGTGTCATCGTCAGATGTTGGCTTCAAAAAATAGACGCATGAGCGCTGCCAGCATTGCTGCAGAGGTTGAAGAAGTGTCAGTCTGTCAGTGCTCAGACCATACGGCGCACAATGCATCAACTCGCTTCTGAAGCTGACGCACAAGAAAGCCCAGAAACAGTTTGCAGAAGACAAGCAGTCCAAGAACATGGATCACTGGAACCATGTCCTGTGGTCTGATGAGACCATGATAAATTTGTTTGGCTCAGATGGTGTCCAGCATGTGTGGTGGCGCCTTGATGAGGAGTACTAAGACAGCTGTCTCTTGCCTACAGTCAAGCATGGTGGTGGTAGCACCATGGTCTGGAGCTGCATGAGTGCTGCCGGCACTGAGGAGCTGCGGTTCATTGAGGGAAACATGTATTCCAACATGTACTGTGACATTCTGAAGTAGAGCATGATCCCCTCCCTTCAGAAACTCTAAGGTAGTGCTAGATAATAATGGTGGTCACACAAAATATTTACACTTTGTGCGCAATTTGGACATGTTCACTGTTAGGTGTGCTGATGAGTGTTGCCAGCTATTTAGACATTAATGGCTATGTGTTATTTTCAGAGGACAGTAAGTCTGAACTGTTATACAAGCTGTACACTGACTACTTTAAGTTATATCCAAATTTCATTTCTGTAGTGTTGTCCCATGAAAAGATATGTGTATGATAGATAGATATGTGATTGGAAATTATTTTGCATAATGTGCAAAAGACCATTATTTAATTCCCAGTTAAAACAGCTTTAAGGTTTTTAATTTTTCTTCAAAAAAACAAATTAACACAGAATTATATAGAACTATAATATATAATACCAAAATGTTCAGTATTTAGTCTGTCCACCCTTTGCCTTTATCACAGCTTTCATTATTTTCAAGAGACTTCCTTTCAACTTGGATTATCTCATATTTAAGCTGCTCAGAAAGATCTCCTAAAAATGAATAACTTAATAGCCCCCTTGAGCGGAATGAATAAATGAATGAAGGGTGGTATATGACTTTGGCAACGTACTGTATATAAGGTGCTTTGAATTCAAATGATTCAAATATATCAGTTGGCCGCACGTGATTAAAAGTGAAGTCAACATTGTTGTTGTTTACTTCTTTTGGCCAGGATTGTGCTGATGTAACACGTTTTATAAATGTGCAACACTTGAATTAAGTTCATTCAAAGCAGTTCTTCACAGTGCTTAATTTTCTAAATAGGTTTTAAAACCCACAGCATGAGTTGTGGGTTGTGACTTATTTAAACATAAAAATGCTTTTTACATCCAGAGTGATCCCTTGACTTCAGTGTAGACATAATTTTCACATGAATGAAATATATAACATTAAGACAGTTTCACGTTTCAGTTTCCAGTTTACTTTTGGCAGTAATTGTATTATGTAAAACATTTTATTCATCTAAAAATGATGTATATATGATTTGATATATATGATATATACTTTTTATCTGTGTGGTTCACCTCTTGTTCTGCAGAACAAAGATGAAAGTGTAAAGGGTGAATTGAGATTGGAGGTGAAAGAGGAGCTGGAGAGGAACATCAATACTGTACCAATGAGAAGATGATGACCTCATGATCAAAGACTCTAATACAGCACTGACCTATTAATTTTCTTTCTTGGCATGATTCTGGAGACAGCAAAAGTCTTGGGAATCATTCAGGAAGTAAAAATGATTTTAAATGACTAGTTCAGTCAAATATGCTAATTATGATATCCTTGAATAAAAGCAAATATCAATCAATTAGCATTATGGAAATGACATGCTAAGTACTGGCGCTGAAAAAGTGCTGCACTGAATGTACTTGATTTAAATATGTACTTCATTTCCACATGAATAAAAATATATTACACCGTCATAATGATTTTGGCTTTCAGTTTACTTTATTTGTGTGTTGATGTAATATATTGTAATGATATTGAAATGTTGTACACATTTTGAATCAAGTAAATGTAATGCAGCACTTTGTCAGTGCTGGATAAATTAAGGGAAGAAGTCCCCCAGGGCGAGATGTCCCTCTTAAATTTTTTGGCAGCCAAATCTAATCTCAACACGTTTACTGAATGGCTACTGAATTCTATTAAATTCGTATATGCATACAGACACACATGCGCACACACATACACAAATTTTATCAGCTCCACTTACTGATACAGGTGCACTCTTGTACAATTACAGACTGTAGTCCATCTGGTTCTCCACATACTGCATACTTAGACCCCTTTACCTTGTTCTTCAGTGTTCAGGACCCCCACAGGACCACCGTGGAGCATGTATTACTTGGGTGGTGGATCATTCTCAGCACTGCAGTGACACTGACATGGTGGTGTGTTAGTGTGTGTTGTGTTGGTCTAAATGAATCAGACACAGAAGTGTGGCTGGAATTTATAAACACCTCAGTGTCACTGCTGGACTGATAATAGTGCATATATGGGGAAATGGAAATATACATATATGACATATATGGGGAAATGGACTTGTGTGTGTATATATGTGCATGTGTGTGTATGTGTAATATATATACTGCTCAAAAAAATAAAGGGAACACTTAAACAACACAATATAACTCCAAGTAAATCAAACTTCTGTGAAATCAAACTGTCCACTTAGTAAGCAACACTGATTGACAATCAATTTCACAGCTGTTGTGCAAATGGAACAGACAACAGGTGGAAATTATTGGCAATTAGCAAGACACACTCCATGAGGATGGTATGAGGGCCCGACGTCCACAGATGGGGGTTGTGCTCACAGCCCAACACCGTGCAGGATGCTTGGCATTTGCCAGAGAACACCAAGATTGGCAAATTCACCACTGGCGCCCTGTGCTCTTCACAGATGAAAGCAGGTTCACACTGAGCACATGTGACAGACGTGACAGAGTCTGGAGACGCCGTGGAGAGCGATCTGCTGCCTGCAACATCCTTCAGCATGACCGGTTTGGCAGTGGGTCAGTAATGGTGTGGGACTGGCGTTTCTTTGGAGGGCCTCACAGCCCTCCATGTGCTCACCAGAGGTAGCCTGACTGCCATTAGGTACCGAGATGAGATCCTCAGACCCCTTGTGAGACCATATGCTGGTGCAGTTGGCCCTGGGTTCCTCCTAATGCAGGACAATGCTAGACCTCATGTGGCTGGAGTGTGTCAGCAGTTCCTGCAAGATGAAGGCATTGAAGCTATGGACTGGCCCGCCTGTTCCCCAGACCTGAATCCGATTGAGCACATCTGGGACATCATGTCTCGCTCCATCCACCAGCGCCACTGGTCCAGGAGTTGGTGGATGCTTTAGTCCAGGTCTGGGAGGAGATCCCTCAGGAGACCATCTGTCACCTCATTAGGAGCAGGCCCAGGTGTTGTAGGGAGGTCATACAGGCACGTGGAGGCCACACACAATACTGAGCCTGATTTTGACTTGTTTTAAGGACATCACATCAAAGTTGGATCAGTCTGTAGTGTGTTTTTCCACTTTAATTTTGTGTGTGACACCAAATCCAGGCCTCCACTGGTTAATAAATTTGATTTCCATTGATGATTTTTGTGTGATTTTGTTGTCAGCACATTCAACTTTGTACAGAACAAAGTATTCAATGAGAATATTTCATTCATTCAGATCTAGGATGTGTTATTTGAGTGTTCCCTTTATTTTTTTAGCAGTATATATATATATATATATATATATATATATATATATATATATATGTATTTCTAAATTTGAATGGGAGTTTTAAATTATTATTATTATTATTTAACTACTAATAAAAGCTAATATAATCACAAAGTATTTTGTTTTTTGTTGAAGCTTATTAAAATGCTAAAAGCTAAAAGCTTTTATTTGATTAACTGAATTAATTTCATTTAGAAATTATGACATTTTTAGTGCTGCACTTTGATGAACAACACAATTTTCGAAAACTAGAAATATCCATCCATCCATCCATTTTCCAAGCCGCTTCTCCGTCAGGGTCGCAGACTAGAAATATGTGATATGTAAATTATACATTCTGTAAAACCTGTGTGTGTGATATAAAAATAAAACTGTCCGCAGTTTCAGATTATGTCCCTTTACTGAGTGTAGGTTTATGTATCATCATCCTGTACCTGCTGAACTTCTTTACAGTAAATGGGCATTGCTTATAACGGGTTTGGTGCTTCTTCTAGTTTATCCCTACTAGCTTTTATTCACAGTTAGCCATGTTTCTTTATCAGTCTTATTCCTTACATTTGGCATACTTCACATTCTACACATAATTAACCATATCTCCTAAAGATCTGGGGTGTAAATGGGAGCCAGAGAGAAAAGCATACTTCAGTTCATTTTCACTCTGATTACTCTTTTTCTCTTTCTCTTGACATGCTTCAAATAATCATGTTAAATTGCTCCTTTATATGCCTCTACACACTCAGTGTAGTCATTCCACAGCCTGAAGGCATAGCATTAACAAAGAATGTCTGTCCAGGGCAAAAAGTCAGGAGTTTGCTGCAGAAAGCCCATAATAGTTCTCTGAATCAAATGAGATTTAAAAGAGCTTTGCTTTCATGTTATGTCTTACTGAAGAAATTAAATAAGATGAAAAGTAAGTTGCTTAGATGTCTAGGGGAATAACTGGATCAGTTAGATTTAGCAGTAAATAGTAAAAGAATTCTGATTGTGTGTGTGGGTGTGTGTTCAGCTTTTACTGTTCATTTTATCTGCCACCAGTCTGTCTAGTGAGGACTTTAAATACAACATGAAATAAAACCATGAAGACATTTAACCATAAGTCTAAAGAGAATACTGTTAAAAGGAAATGTGATGAAATTCAGGACATGTGACAACACAGTAATGTACACAACACCAGGCAGGTGATGTTTCTTTTGGCTGAACTTCTACCGTGTGTATGTGTATGTGTGTGTGTGTGTGTGTGTGTGTGTGTGTGTGTGTGTGTGTGTGTGTGTGTGTGTGTGTGTGTGTGTGTGTTCTTTGTACATTTTCAGGAATGAAAATGTGCTGCCACTGAATTAAAATATAACAAAAAACCGTTTAACTTTCTTTATATGTCTTTCTATGCTGCAGCACTAACATTACCCTTCACTGGAGCTAAGGGGCCGAGCCCAAACCCTGAAAAACAGCCCCAGACCGTTATCCCTCCTCCTCCAAACTTTACTGTTGGTACTATGCTTTTTGGAAAGCCACATTCTCCTGGCATTTGCCAAATCCAGATTTGCCCAGTTTGCCTCTGGGTTCAGTGGGGACATGCTTTGCCCCACTGTTACTGCCAACACTTGGCATTGTGTATTTTGATCTTAGGTTTGTGTGCAGCTGCTTGGCCATTGAAACCCATTTCATGAAGTTCTTCACACAGTTCTCTTGCTGATATTTCATCCAGAGGCATTTTGGAACTCTGTAGTGAGCGATGCCACAGAGGATAGGTTTTATATACACTACACACTTCAACCCTACACTTCAGTCTAACTGAGCTGTTGTTTCTCCAATCAGATACTTCTATTTCACAATAATAGCACTTACAGTTAAAATTTGCAGAAATTTCACAAACTGAGTTGTGGCAAAGGTGGCATCCTTTGACAGTGTTACATTTAAAGTCACCAAGATCTTCAGTATGACCCATTCTACTGCCAATGTTTGTTTATTGAGAATGCATGGCTTTGTGCTTGATTTTATACTGCTGCAGTGTGTGGGACCAAAACACCTAAACTCAGTAATTAGGAGGGGTGGTCAAATTGTCAAAGACATGAGCAAATTAGACACGTTCCAGAACATTATGGTCAGGAGACTGAGTAGGGCAATCTCTGAAAGTAGTCTTGTGGGGGGCTCCCAGTCAGCAGTGGTGTGTAGTCACTGAAAATTGTCTGGGCAGGGACAAACCAAGAACTCATGACAGGATGTTGGGTGCCCGAGGCTCAGTGATGCAACAAAGGACAGACGATTTCATGTGCTACAAACTTAAGCACTCGGCAGTCCTGCACTTTGACTTTGTATGGGCTGTTTAATGGCTGAGCTGGGGCGGAGTATTCCTGTGTACAGTACCCCTGTTGACCACTGTCCACCATTGAAAGCACATACAATGAGCACACAAGCCCATATATATACATACACATATCTATACTTATGTGTGCATGTCCGTCTATCTCTGTCAGAGAACCCCTTCCACCTTCAAACTGCTATGTACCATGACTGATTCTCAACACCAGACAGTGTGTATACAAAAAGTCAAGTATACTAAATATACTTGATTACCTAATATCCCAAATAAACTTTAATTAAATATGTGCATAGTTTCAACATTAATAAAAATATCGCACTGACACAAGTGCATGCATATAGTTGTGTAAATCATGGGAAAAGTTAAGTGCAGCACTTTTTTTTATAGAAGTTCCTAAGAAGTCATGGGTAAGAATAATTTTTGTAAAAGAACAGAGAGCACAACCTCTCGCTCCAGCAGCTGCTGGGTTGGACACATCTTAATCTCCTTATCATGTAATTATTGTCATTAACTAAGACTATAATTAGCCACTTCAGGTGCGGTGTTCTATTTCTGAAACAAAAATGTAGGCTAGTCCTCTAGCAGCACCTTAAAATATAAATCATGGTCCCAGGCTTGGAGCGGCTGGGATTCTTATTTAAATATTCATCATCACTCTTTTTAAAGGGAACAAACTAGGAGTTTTTTCAACCTACTACCTATTTTTGTTTTTAATAAAGGCTTCAATTATGTGTTGGTGTCTAGAACACGCAAGAAGGCTTTGTTACAGCCCCCCTGGGAGAATCTTAAGGTTTGATTGCTGAGCTTCAAGATGCTCCATCTGTCACTCTGCATCTGCCATTATCAGTTTGTGACCAGAGGATCACAGCTCAGTACAAAGGGCTGCATTGAATTTGCTTGATTCAATTGAGGACATAATTTCCTCCTGCACAAGAATATATTTAATCAATATTGGCACCCCTGGTAAACATGTGTAAAACAGGCTGTACAAAAAACATTGTTTCCTGCTAATCCTTTTAACCTTTCATTCAAAATATTAACAAAAATATCATCTTTATTTGAGGTACACAAATTGAAAAAAAAAAAACCAAAATCTTATGCTGAAATTAATATTGTTGGCACCAGTTCGTTTTCTTTACTACGTGAAGGCTCCCTTTGCAAAAACAACAGCTCTGTGTCTCCTCCTACAATGCATAAAGAGACTAGAGAACACATGGCAAGTGATCTGAGACCATTTCGCCATACAGAACCTCTCCATATTCTTTAGATTCTGAGGTTGATGCTTGTGGACTCATTATATGACGTTTAGGTCAGGGGACTGATGGTCATGGAAACCTCAATTCTGTGGTTCGTGAGCCATTTTTGTGTTGATTTTGAGATGTGCTTTGGATTATTGGCCTGCTGGAAGCCCACAGCCCAGATTAATCTTTCTGTCTTAGGCATTCAGGTTTTAATTTAATATCTGCTGGTATTTTCATGACACTGTGTATCCAAATACGTTGTCTATGGTCTTTGGAAGAAAAACAGCCCCACAAAATCACAGATCCACCACCATACTTCACAGTGAGGATGAGGAACTTTTCTGCATGTATACCTTAGTCTACATCAGACCCACCTCTGGTGTTTGTTCTATTTTGGACTTATTCGACCTGAAAGCACAGGCTCATTAAAAAAACCAAGTAACCTCTGGAAAACTGTAGGTGCTTGAGTTTGTTGGTCTTTGATAGCAGAGACTTAGTAGTTTGAAAGACATTATGACCTAGTGACCTAACCACTGTCTGCAATTCCTCATCTGTAATCCCTAGAGATTCCTTGGCCTCCTGATTAAGTGTGGGGTCAGTATAGACATACATCTTGGGGTTCTTAACATCTCCAGTTGCTTTAAACTCCTCAATTATTGCACCAATAGAGGAAATGTGTATTTTCACAACTAGCTAGTGATTTTCTTGTAGCCATTTACTGATTTGTGCAGCTTAATAATTCTTCATTGTATTCATTGCTTTTGCTGTGTATTGCTGCATTCTCTGTTTTTTGTTCATTTAATGGACGATTAAGGGAATTTGGCCTGTGTGTCACCTCATATTTCTACCCTAGTGAAACAGCAAGTCAAGAATTTAAGTGTTCCTTATTGCTCAGGCGAACATTAAAACATACAATAAGAATGGAAAAGTACTTTAATAACAATTGTGGCACACGTGGCTTTGAGAAAAATATTTATTTCATGATAAGATTTATTTTTTTCTTTCATTCATTGACTTCAAATAAAGGTAAAGTGTTTCTTAGTATTTTGAATGAAAGAACAAAAGGATAAACAATAAAGATTTTTTATGCCATTTTGTTGATCACCTATCCCTCTTGCCTGACCTTATGATGCTCTCCTGCTCGTCAACCTGCATGACTAGAATTATCACAGTCGAGCCACCAGCATCTGGCACTCAGCATCATGAACTCAATCCTCTACTTTCACAGAGAACCTAGGAGATAGACCTCACTTTACATTACCTCGTCCTGGATTATTCATAATATTTCTGAAAAATGTTCAAAGCACTAAGCTTCTTTGTTGTATCCTGCCATAAAATCTGATAAAATCTCATTAGCTATGTTATTCTCTCCTCATCCGGTTTCGACCAGAGGAGGAAGGGTTCCTCTGTTGAGCCTTGGTTCCTGTTTTTTCCTCTTACTCCAAGGGAGTTTTTCGTTGCCACTGTCACCTCTGGCTTGGTCACGGGGGCTTATACCTGGTTTCGGTTCCTTTCGTCTATACGTGGACTTTTCATTGTTCTTTAATTTTCTTTTTATTTTATTTTTTATTCTTTTGGTTCCTCCACAAGATGCTTTTCTGTAAAGCTGCTTTGAGACAACACTAGTTGTAGAAAGCGTTATACAAATAAATTTTGTCGTTGTAGTAGCATTATGCTGTTGCAACCATATGATTGTATAACACAATTATGTTCATGTTTTTTCTGTTTAAGGTTAGCAAATTGCTCAGTGCCCCAAAATAGGCTCTGCCTTGGTCACGCCTGTTTCACAAGGTGACATGAATTGAAAATGTCAAATGTGATGGCAGCTTTAAAAGTCACATTTATCACTGGCAATAACCAAAGACTAAACAAACAATTTGTGTTAATGATTTCTCTCTTTACCTTGAACAGTACCTTTTGAAACAAGTGGAAAAATGCTGTGGAAAGTGCAGATTCTACATTTTTTGCAGTGTCAAGCCTCAACTCATTCTTGCTCAAAAAGGACTAGGCCTTTCATGAATGCTCTCGTTATACCCAAGCATGATTGCATCACCTGTTTAGGATGTTTTTTGTTAATTCCACAATACTTCTGGTCTTAAGTGTTTTCATTGGAGTGTGTTACAGTTCAGAATGTGCACAAATTTCCAAACAAACAATAAAGTTGATCAAGTAAAACATTACATATCTTACCTTTGTACTGTTTTCATTCAATTACAGGTCAAAGTAGATTCATAAAATACTTTTTTCTGTTTTTATTTGCATTCCACATACTGTGTCAGCTTTTTGGGAGCTGGGTTTGTAATTATAGAATGGAAATTCAATGTATAGCAAAACAATAATAACTCTAGACTTCTAATTGGTAATTTGGGGGTTTTCCACATATTATCCCTGCTGCTAAACTAAATAGCATTAATCATAGTTGTTCTAATCTAAATATCTTTGTAGGCCAAGATTTGACTAAGAAAGCTCAGAGGAAGACCTGGTTCAAAAAGCTGTCCTCATTTTATGCACCAGAGTTCATGGCCTGGTTGGAGACTTGCTCTAATTGATTATACTCAAGGGATGCTTGATTTTAAAATATTAGACACAAAACTGATGATATCTTTAGCAGGGTCATTATTATAGCACCAAGTAGGCTTTGCGCTGTCTAATGAATTGCAGCCTATGTTCACTGTTTTTACCACTTATTATGATGGATAGATTTTACGTATAGCATGACCCATTTCTGTTCTGGCAGCCCAGCAGGTTCTCCAGAAGGAAATAAAACCTCCTTCTCCTTCTCCTTCTCACCCTTCCTCCTTCCCTACCTCCCTCTATTTTTCATACACAGCCATTTATTTTTAATCCGGATAGTTGATGAGATGACTCTTACTGTGGCTCAGCTGCGGGATTACATTAGTTTGATTTGGGAGCTAAGCTAACACAAGCTACCAGCTTCATTGCTTGGGGCCTTCCTGGGTTTTGATTAGCAGCAGCTGAGGGCCCTCAGGGCCAAATACAAGCCAGAGATGACCTCCAAATGGTACTGTGACTGGCTCGGTCAGCTTTAGCCCCCCATTTTGTGGTAGCTGCATGTCATTTATGGTATATGGTGAATATATATGAATATATGGTATATACAAATATCGTATGGAGTATATATAAATCCCTATTTACTGCGCAAAACATCAGAGACCACTCTTCATTTATTTAATTTCCAGGCAAAATGGGCAGTAAGTTCAACAACTTATTCATTTTTCAGATGATATCTCTGAGGTAATTAGGTACAACATAATCTACTTGTACAAGGAAAAAGAGATAGGAGGAGATAGATAAGTAAAATGAGCTTCCAAAAATTTTGCTTAAAGAGAAAACAGATCTCCTGACAGCAGACCTGGTAGGCCACCAAAACTGTCCCCATCAGATAAACAGCACTTAAAGCTTTCATCTTTGAGAGAGAGGAGAAAATCAAGCTCCACTCTTGCTTCAGATCTAAAAAAATCCACAGATGTTTCTGTCCATCCTTCCACTGTCAGAAGACAACAGAAACGAGTCTCAAGGATGCATAGCTGTGCGCATTAACTGACCACCTCAGAGTTCAGACTTCAACAAACAGTGAATGCGTTTGGAACTGCTTGGATCATGAAAAGCAGAAAATACAATGGTGTGGAAAAATATCACCACAGATTTCCCAGCAGAAAAACTGAAAACAAGTCTCCTGGAAAAAATGTGATAAAAGCAAAGTGTGGGCACACTAAGCACTGAAATTTTTCATTATTCCCTGATTATGAAAAATGAATAACTTGCAATTAGTGGCTGTTTTGACCAGTTATGAAATAAACAAAGGGTGATCTCTGACTTTTTGCACAGATCTTTGTTACTGATTTCATGTAAGTTACCTCCTCACTGGGCTCCTCACTGGGCTGCTATACACCCATCTGTTTGACATGCTTAGTCCAAAGACAAAAGAGAAGGGGTGGGGTAATATTGATTTATTAGGATCTCTGTTGACTGTGCCAAAGACAATGGCTATTTCACCTGGGATCTACATGAAAATGCTATATATTATATAATATAAACCAATAAAAAAAATCACAAAAAAATCAATCAATCAGAGTGGATCCATTTGTGGGGCCAGAAGAAATCTTACTAGCCCCTTAAGTGCCTCTCTCCAACCACTTGCCTCCAAGCATGTCCTTGATCAAAGTACAGGCTCATTAATATTTTCAAAGAAATGTGTTCCATTAAGGCATCAGTTTTCAGTAACTTTAGCTAAGTTAATATTATCCAGCAGCACTCCTTTAACTCCTTTAATCTGCACAGTTGAAAGAGCTCAAGGAGTGCTGCTGGATAAAATCAACTTAGCAAAAGTTACTGGAAATGAAAGATTAAATGGTACTTCTAAAAGAAACCTCAGTGAAACAGAAGTTCTTGAGCAGTTTGTTTCATTTTCACATATATATCCTTCTGCAATAGCTTTAGAATTGTGGTACCATCAAGGCAGGTACCAAGCAATTATGCCTGAAATTGATGTACAACATGATGAAACCACTATGAGATCTAAGCAGTCATCTGCAAATGACATTGCAAGTGGCGATCACAGGGGTTCAAGCACCACACAAATGATAGGCAGTTTTTTAATATATTTATATAAACTGTTGATGATGAATCCTAAAAATGTGCACATCCTGACCAGTGAAGTAGTTCAAATATCTGGAAGTATTTGCACTGTTTTAAGAAAACCTTTTTCTACATAACACGCTGTCAGAGCATAGATATACGTATCTAAATGTCACGTTGTCTGTTCTCTAGCTGAGGTGACACGTCTGGAGTGCTCAGTGTCCACTTGTGAACTTGCATTGAGACATGATGAGTCCCAGGATTAAATCGACCACAACTTCTTTAATACTCAACCAATTTTCACCAAGTTTGTTCTGTTATAATCCTCAGACATCGGTAGCTTTTATTTCTTTAACGACTGATCGTGCTAATTAGCCATCTGGACCACCAAAAAAGTATTCAGCCTGCACCTCACATTGAAAACTGACTTCAGCGCAAGCCCCAGTAGAAACACAGTCATACACACATCAGCAAATCCATCACTTTGTGTATCGTTTTTAATCTTAATACACAATACATAAAATTAAAATAACCCCCCAAGAAGGTGCTAACATTCATGTATTATGAGTATCTACATGGATTAAGAAATGTTATAACTTACATTGCTATAAAGCATCACCAGTATTGTGTCATTTAATAGCCTATTAAATGAAATAAGCTTAATATAAAACCAGAGGAAAAACACGCACATCAAAAACACGTCCCTTGTGCATCACCAACCACACGGCCATATCTACACATAAACATCACACAAACAATACGCATCAAACAAACATGAGTGTGGATTCACTCTGTTATATAATCCTATACCATGTTCTGAGAGCAATATTCCTGAAATAGTATCATTTTGGACAGTATCTTTCTCAAACTGGTGCTCTGTAATGCAGTCCAGCAGCAAAGTTGACTGCCGCATTGTGTTCATTTTAAGCTGCTTTTTATGATCCAATTAAATCAGACAGAAAAAAAATTATGTCCGACCCACCATTATTTCCGGTCCAGGTTTCCTGTTTCCTTTGGAAATATGCCAAGCCAAGAAGGAAAACATGGTCTGATTTCTGTTGACTTTAAATGACACGTTGACTTTAAATGACAGGATGTATTGTGCTTAATATAACCAGGGACAATACCCAACTGCTTTTCTGTTGTTTGCATGTCTACACTAAAGGCTGCGTTCATATCTATCACACTTTTTTATTTATTCTGGCCTGTTTTGCCAGGTGTGATCAGGCCTGGATCATCCTTTGGGTTTTATGGGCATCTGTCCAGCTGCCCAAGCTCCAACCATTTATGACAAAATCTAAACAGCTGTTCTGACTCGTGATGGAATCCTTATTAGTAAACCACAAAAAATGATTTTAAAAGTGATTTTAAACTTGTCATTGTGTTGTAACCAGTCATAATTTACTGATGACTTTGATTACATTTTAATAATTGAATTCAAATATAAACATGCATAACGCATCATGTGATAGAAAAGGTGAGCTATATTCAGTTCTTTGTAGACCTCCTTGCAACTTCACCACGTCACAAACACACACAGCACTGCAGGCTCTGGTGAGCATTTTGCCTTCTCTAAGCAGGTCATGCGTGTTCTAATGGTAGATTACTGCAGAGGCAGGAAGGATGCTGATGTGTGCAGTGTTTTTTTCGTTTGTTCCAAAGTAGTTTAGTGGTCAATAATGTTAAATAACAAATCAACTTCACAGTTTAGCTGGAATAACCCCTTGGCCTGATTTAGATTTTATGTAATTATACTGAGGTAAATTTATTCTTGTCTTCTGACTTTTTTGCTCCGTTTTGTGCTACAATTGCTGGAAATCTGTCCAAGTAAGGAACGGTAATCAAACAGGAGAGGACTGGAGGAAAAGCATAATAGCGGAGGCTAACCCTGTTTGAAGAGAAGAGGAGAGCGTGATAGCTGAAAGACAGAAAACTGAGCCAAATATGATCACTTCTCTTCCATCTCTCTATCTCTCTCTCTCTCTCTCTCTCTCTCTCCCACTTTCTGTTTCTTTCTCCCTTTGTCATCACCTCTCTCTCATTCTTTCAACTCCCCCTCTATATATATATATACTCTCTTAACTCCCCTCTTTGTCTTTCTTTCTTTCATTCTTTTGTTGTCTCCCTGACATTCTTTGTCTCTCTCTCTCTCTTTATCTCTACCTCTGTCATTTTCCTTTTTTCACATTTTTTCATTCTTACACTTTCTCTTCTTTTTTATGTCAGTCTCTTTTATTTCTATCTCCTTATCTTTCCTTCATTTGTTATTTCTCTCTTCCCTTCTCTTGCCCCCTCTTTCCCTCTACCCATACTGTTCCTCTCTCTCTTCTCTCTCTTCTCTCTCTCTCTCTCTCTCTCTCTCTCTCTACTGTTAAGAGTCTGAGGAAACCACCTGGTTCCATCTTTAATTGCTCACTCAGTATTGTGTTAGCATGAGCATGAAGGTTGAACTGTGTGTGTGTGTGTGTGTGTGTGTGTGTGTGTTTGTGTGTGTGTGTGTGTGTGTGTGTGTGTGTGTAGCTCCTTTAGACTGTATTTAGACTTAGCACACCGTGGAGACCCCACATTGAACTTTACGGTAACATATTTCTGAAAGTGGCCTAACAACCTCTTATTATTATATTACACACACACACAGACAGGCACACAGAGATGTCATGCTGTCTCATAAGCAGCTCTGATTTAATACAGCTTTGTGACCTCAGTAACACAGAATGAAAAACCTCTCTTCATGAATCCACCAGTTATACTGTCTCAAACAGAACATTCGTCTAGCATCAATAGCTAAAAAATTTAGCTCAACTTCATGAAATGTTATTGGTGGAGGCTACAAATTCAACTTCAACAGATAAAATGATATAATTTAAATACCAATTCAATTCCACAAAATGCCCCTAGAGCGGACTCGGAAATGTTAATATATGGATCTAACATAATATTTAGCAATTGTTGAGTTTAAAAGTTTAGAGTTATTGTTATTTTGCTCAGGCCCAGTGCTTACAAAGCCACACAAAGCATGTAGACCTACATCAATCCCAATGATCAACTGAATTATAACAGAACAAGGATCCATCAATGAACACTGATGGCATAGTAAACAGGTTTGTAATAAGATTTTTTCTTTCAGAAGATGTTATCTATGAAGAAGGCTATTCACTGGTAAAATGTGTTCATTTGCATTAACATATGCGATATGCAATACAATGCGTTTCAATAAGTGCTAGATTAGTGCTCACTTAAGTGCTTCACAAAGAGACAGGCCTTAAGTTTGCCTTTGAAAACAGCAAGGGACTTTACTGTTTGGATACCCAGTAGAAGCTCGTGGAACATCTGAGTGCCAGGACAAAGAAGAGCCTTGATTCTTAAATCTAATCCAGGCAGCTAAAGGAAGCCAGTGAAGGGAACGCACCGGTGGAGTGACATGAGTGAACTTTAGGAAGATTGAAGACAAGCTGATCAGCAGTCTACTGGGTTGAAGACACGTCTGCAATCATTAGTATTGCAGTCCTAATTACTTTTTACAGCTGAATACATGTGTGAGTTGAATAATGTAGGCTAGATTCTATACAAGCCAAGTCTAGTGTAAAATTGAAAACGTTTGTTATAATGCAAAGCAGGATAGTCTGTTAGTCTGTTAATCTAATGACACTTGAATGACCAGCCATTCACTAGGTGAAGCTGTGCCCATGTGTAAATGTTATGATGGACATAGCTGGATAGCTGATCTGGATGAGCACTCTCTCGGCTAATTAATCTTGTTGCCAGGCCTGATTATACTGCTTACTCAATTTACAGTGTACGATGTAATTACTTCACTGTAAAATTAATTGCATAGTTATATAATAATTTTATTTCATTACTTTGCAGTCCTTTTTGATAGCTTCTAGTTTGTCATTCTGTTTGTTTTGATGCCACAAAATGTCAAAACATTTTTTCTTTCTGCCAAACCACATTGCAAGACTGTTCAAACAACAATTACTTATAATCAAACTCAAATTATGATAAAAGAGCTCTTCACACAGATGTGACAAGGATTGGAGGTTTAGAATCTGAACTTTCATTTCAGTGAGCTAAGAGTATTGTAAATGGGACCTTTAAGGGTATTATAAATGGGCCCTTTAAGGGCTTACATAATGTATAGCATAGTCCCCCGCCCTCCCTCATTTCAGTCCATTTTCTGCTGCCTCAAGCATTAGGGAGAGTGAGTAGTTACAGGCTACAGAGCTCATTTGGAGAAGAACCATTAACCATTAGCCTTGATGAGAAAAACCTGGCATTGGCACTTTTACCATCCAGCCCCACCCCCTCACTTTCTTACCCCCAACCCCCCCACCGTCCACATCACTGCTGGCTTGATTTTTACGCGCATGCAATTTGTGGGCCCTTTCATTTCCTTTTATATTAATCGATCACATTAAGCAGACCACAAATCACTAAAGGGATGAATAGATGAAAGTAATCAATGTGTCAGCATACAGTCCACTGAAAAGTGTCACAGATGGCAAGAGCAAATGACACCAGCAACAGTGATAAGTTGATTTCATGCCATACCAAAGAGAATAGATGAAAAAATATTGTTATGCTAACTGACATTGAAAGTTAAAAACAGTTTTCTGTGCTTAACTGTACTTTGAATGTAAGTCAGTGGAACCACGCTTTATTCAATGTAATTTTGGGCCTTTTCTTTTGATACTTTCATCATGAAATTTACACACAATGTAAAGGGCAACAGGTACTTTCAAAATAAAACTAATGGCCAAGATGGAGATACAAGGTTTTGTTCCCCCAGCAGTGATACAGTAGATGTTGTAACAACATGTAGTATATTTCTTAACATTTTGATGCTGATTAAAAAATAATGTGTGTATTTCACATGTATGTTAAAAGGATATGTCAGGACCTCACTAAAAGAGACCGAGAGTCTGATCATCCTTCTCGTCTCTATGTCCAGTCATCTGACCTGCAAAAGCTGTCTGGGGCACCTCTTATCAGGCAATGAATGTACTCTCTGTCTCACTCTCTCTCTTTCACTCTCTCTCTTTCTCTCTCTCTCTCTCTCCCTCTCCCTCTCCCTCTCCCTCTCCCTCTCTCTCTCTCTCTCTCTCTCTCCCCAATCACTCCACTAGGACACAAAATAAAGCGTTGTCTGAAGCTTCACCAATCACATCCCCTTCTCTTAAAGTCCTCCACCAATCAAGATCAACCTGAATTAGAGCTGTGCCAAAAAGCTCACAAAGGGGGGGCTGGGTGTCCACCAAGGGGAGTAGAGAGCATAAATGGATTGGGTTGTGACCTTCCGAGGGCAGCACTTGCAGAAATCAATCCACTTTAATGCATCAGCAAGTGGTAGGCCAGCATGACAAAGTGTTCCAGCACAAAAGTAAATCAACTGATTCAATTTTGGTGGCCTAACAGGAATCAATGCTGGCTTGGTATTTTATATATATGATGCAGCCAATAGATTCATCACTTAAAAGCTGCAGTCAGAGCAGCTGTCAGTCTTCAATTAGCATGATGGTTGTAATGCGTGGTGTTGGGCTGGCCCTACACAGTGAATCTTTAGCTGTAAGCTACACTAAATGAAATTTCGCTTGTGAAACAAAGCCTCCTGCAACTCACTTCTTTGTTATGCCACCATCTCAACTTGAGCATGTTCCATCCAAACAACTCAACAAAACACTGATACTGCAGCGGATGATAGTATTAAACAATGTCATTTTATCTAACTGACTATTTATGAAATGATAACAAATAAGGAAGAATCCTACAGTTTTGCTCATGCATGACCAGACTCATTAACATGAAAAAACACCCCAAGGACTATATCTGATAAACAATTTCACTTTAAGACTCTCCAGTTAACTGAAGCAAAGGAAATTTTAACTGTTACATGTAAACATGTAGTTACATGTAAAAGTGCAACTTTGTATCTTAACCCATCCATCCATCCATTTTCTAAGCCGCTTCTCCATCAGGGTCGCGGGGGGGTGCTGGAGCCTATCCCAGCAGTCTTCGGGCGGAAGGCAGGATACACCCTGGACAGGTCGCCAGTCCATCGCAGTGCAGACAGACAGACACAGACAGTCACTCACACATAGGGGCAATTTAGCATCTCCAATTAGCCTGACTGCATGTCTTTGGACTGTGGGAGGAAACCAGAGAACCCGGAGGAAACCCACGCAGACACGGGGAGAACATGCAAACTCCACACAGAGAGGACCCCGGTCACCCGGCCGGGGAATCGAACCCAGGCCCTCCTCGCTGTGAGGCGACAGCGCTACCCACCACGCCACATTTAATCAATTTAATAAATACATTTTCAGTGCTAATGGCTTAATTTCAATTTCAATTTTATCATAATTACTCATGACAAGTAAATTACTGCATGTTAGAACTGATTTCATATTTAAAATTTGATTTCATTTTTTTTTTTTCATTAAGAAGAATTAGGATAAATCATAAATTCTTAGGACAAGAATTTTTGTTGTATGATGACATTCTGTAGTTGGTTTCATGCCCATATTAGGAACTCCAGGTCTAAGCTTTTTTCTATGGCAAAAGTGAATGATGTATTGGAAAATGATGAGTATCTCACCCTGTGATAAACTCTTACAAACCCGATGCATTTTGCCGTACGGGCATTTTTTTCTCTGAATGTCGCTGAATACTCAAATAATTAGATTGTTAAGGAGCCAAAATACAACTAGTGTTACATGAAATAACATATTAATGTCAATATTCAAGGATTCCATTCATTTTTTATCCAAATATGGCAACTGCAGAAGGACACACAACTTCAGAGGTCTGTGATGTACATGTTTGAATTAAATAAATTTAATCCATTTTTTTTATTATGCATTTCTGAGTTTCTGTAGTCTGCTCATACCTTATCTCTCTCTTTTTCTTTCTCTCTCTCTCTCTCTCTCTCTCTCCCTTTGTGTTTTTGGTCACAGTTACACTCCTGTTTTTTTTTTCTTCTGCATAGTAGAGTTTCTTCTTATTCGATGGAGGTTTTATTTAGTTATTTACCATTCAGATGCAGTTCTAGTAAAATAGTGCACAGGAAGCGTTGAGGAAGCAGTGAGATGGCTGATAAACATCACGCTCAAGCTCATTTTATACTCTAATGTATTTAATTTAATGGAATAAAACAATTATCTCTTCATATGTTCCTGTTTTCCAGCTAAGAGATTTTTTTAAGGCTAATAATGTTAGCTGGAGTAATAGACAATTAGCGTTTGACTTTACATTAGGTGCAACCTTCAAGCCATCTGTGATCTGCAATGAGAGATTTGTGAGAGTGTTACAGCACTATAAAAGTGTTGTTCACTATCTAAGCTATCAGTATTTGCTAAAAAGGCCAACTACACCAATAACGTGACCAAGGGGATTGGTGGTTTGGAGGCTGGCGGCTTGCTGAGACAACTGTCCTTGGAAGGGGTTTCAAGGGTTGGGCTATGACTCAGCAGACATAGCTATGCAAAGTATGTAATATATAGTAATGTTAAAGTAATGGTAATATATATATATACACACATATATATACTGATGTATTTAAGGATGCACAAGCCTGATTCAGACATAAATCATTGTTTTTTTTTCTTTTTATGGTCACAGCTGCAGTTTGGATTATTGGCTGTTCTACCACAGCAACATATTTCATTATACTAACACCAGAAATACACAACAGCTGACTAAGTGTAATAGAAGATTCTACTGTATGCAAAGAAAAATGTAGTACAATGCTGTTTACTTAGTGCAGCTGGCATTTGGAACAGAAAAGGATGCTGTTTGTTCTGGTTTATAAGGTACATTAAGACTTGCTCTGCTGTCAGCAGTTTCTCTGCCTCTTAGAGTCTGTTCACACCTTGTATTAACATGGGCTTCAAGTCTGAATCATAAGTGGAAAAAGTCTGGCTGAACTCCATTAACACGTTTCACTAAAATGCCCCCACAGCATGACCAGATAAGATCCTATTTTACTTTTCCTGCGGAAAAGGCACATCAGCACACATCTTTCAGTTTTAGTTTTGTTGGCTGGCTTGGCCAAGCTTGGACAAGCTTGTCTTGGACGCTTTCATCAGCGTGGAGTGCATGATGGCTCTGTGTCTGGGCCTAACTTCAGCCCTGCGTATCGTACCTCTTTCATTTCATTGTTTATTGCCTCAACTGCTAGCCAAAACTTGCCTGACTGCTCAGCTAATTGGAAATAAATAATGAAAATCGATCTTGCTTGCACGTATGTTCAATATGGTCAGGGTCCAGCTCTCCATCTGACCATCTCCAAATTCAATCCCATTGCTATCCAAGCACAATGTATCCTGAGGGTGTTCACATCTATCTTTTCATGTGGTCAAGTGAAATCTGAATGGAATCTGATCACTAAAAAGACATGTCAATGCGAGGTGTAACAGGCTCTTTCTGAAGTGCTGACGACCAGATTATAGACAAACAGAAGTTTTTATATGTTATAAATTGGTTGACAGTGTGTGACTCGTGGCTTTTGGAATTAACCTGCTAAACCCTCTGGGGTGTAAGGACATTGTCTCCAATTTTGTATATCTTTTTACCTTGGCTCTTAAAGACACCTGTATATAATATAACATGTTAAAAAATGCCAAGTTCCTTGTAGAGATGTGTTTTCTAAAGTTTGAACTGTATTTAAAGAGATGTTTGGCTTGTATTACTGCACTGTAGTATCGCAAAGACAGAAAAAGATCTGTAGAAACATTGAATTTGGATGTTCACGGTTCATTCAAAATCTGTCACAAACATTCACAAACAGTTTAAAGATCTAATTAAACCCAAAATAAATTGTTATTGATTTGTTTATTTATAATTGCAATGGCATTTTTCTCCCTTCTGTGGTTTTCGTTGTTTCTGAACATGTTACTAGGCAGTCTGGAACATACCAGAATCTGCAACAATAAATATTGTAACTACGTAAATATTCAAATTGACATTTTCTATGTTCAAATGTGTTTATTTTCATTGGATTGCACAAATATTTGAAAATCAAATTTTATTTTGTGTGCCTGTACACTGCCTGACTTTGATGTGGACAACATTATTATAAAAATTATTATAAAATCATTTTTCCATTTCTTGGTGCAGATCTGCCCATGCTCACTTTGATTTGTATTGAATTGTAAAACTGGGAAACTGTATACAATTTTAATACTTTGTTGTGTCCAACAACATATTGTTTACGTTTTCTTCCGCTCTCTTCAGCTTCTTGCTCTCATGTCGATCATCACCGTCAGGTGTTGCTGCTGAGGGAGGTGTAATGGACTGCGCTGATTGGCTGTACTGAAATCGGGGCAATAGCTTATAAGCCCAGTGACCGGATTCCTAAGGGCTCCTCCTCTTTCTCCTGATGTTGTTGCCAGACCAGCCAGACCAGCCAGACCAAGAAGTTCTAACATGGAGTAGATGGGCCTGGTCTGATGGGTTGGTAATGGGAAGTCGGGAGGGACACTTTTATGTTGCAGCTGACCCTCGACGAGTTGTAACAACTTAATACTACTAGTAATTATTGTTAATAATACTAGAAATACTTTTTGAATGAAGCCAACTGACATTTAAATTAATGTACACATATCAGTCTTAAAGGCACAGTAACATAGACTGTTTAATTCTAGGGGATAAATAGGTTAGAATTATGAAATACACACATAAACCCACATAAATTCCACGAGCGCATAATAAAATGCACTGAAACACTTAAAGGGCCCATATAATGGGTAATAGAACTCTGCTCACTCCACAGTCCATACAGTCCACACATGTTAACTAAGCTGCAAAAACAGTCCATTTTGAATTCACTGTTTTTGTGTCGTCCCAAGAAACAATGCAATATCCACTTTCAGCCTCCATTCACACTGACAATAAGGAGTGTTTTAGCTTGGAGTGCTTCTTGAACTAAGCATAATGCAGGACAACCAGTCAGAACAGAGATAATTTACATATACTGTCGTATGCAAAAGTTTGGGTACCCCTGGTCAAATGGCATTTTGTTGATTTTGAAAATAAGTGAACACATCCTCTACGGAGAACACACTTCTGTGCATTTTAATGAACAATTACTGTGTACACAAATGTGGCATGTGTGAAAGTTATGGCACATTTTATGTTTTATGCTTATTTTTTTTTCTAATATGTTGGACTTTGAATAAATAGAATGAATAGAAGTTGTTCTTTAAAATTTGCAGGAAAATGCCAAGTTCTCTGGAGAGAATGTGGGAAGTTATTTTCACCTGGAATATCTACAGAACATTTCATCTGAACAGGGGTGTTTAAACATTTACATGCAATTGTAGACTCTACAGTAAAAAGTAGAACACAGTAACAAAAACAGCATGCATAATTCTGAGGGAAGAAAATAGCCATGTAAGAGTAAAATGATGGCTGTTTTTTTGTACATGAAACCACACCAATGTCCTATCTAGACCTCAGAGAAAAAAAAAACTAAATGCACAGATGAGCCTTTAACATGAAATTAGAAAAGAAAATAGGAGCATGAGTGACTAACACTGCAACAGTCTGAAGCAAAAGAACAGGCTTTCCTCCTCATGTACCAGACTAATAACACCCTGCCCTAGTTAATGGCTCTCAGTTCTGCTGTCTTGCATCCTCGTGGTTTCCTTTAGTGTCTCTTTTTCATAACATTAAGAACTCTTTTCTGCCACTGTCAAACTCAACAATGCTTATTAAGGACCTAAACTGACATTACATGAATCTCAGAGCAGCAGGTGTTTCATTTGATTAAAAGGTGTCGGCCACATCTTTGGCTCGTGTTATATTAGACACAAAGGTGAACCAAGGAACCAATCAGAAATCTTTCCACTGTGGTCTCTAGGAGAAAACTGTCCTGGCCTCCAATCCTTCAGTGTCTCAGTAGCATACCTTTGCAGTTAACATGAAGTAATGCTATCATTATGGATTGACGGTAATCTCATTTGGAGTTATGTGGGTGTCCTCCAGGCTCTCCAAAGAGCTCTAGTGGGCCCTTGTACATAAGCACTATGTGCTTGAGTGCATTGTGTGTGTTTAGTGTGCAAGCAGTATTGTGAGAGGCAAAGTTTCTTTTTGCCTCTATGGAAACAACATTTTCTACAATCAAACATACTAAGACCTATGCAAGTAACACATCAACATAGTCCCAGCTATCTGCACTGACTTCAATCCTATTCTTTTGGAATTGAAAGGTAAGGAGCAGCTGTATGTTCGAGTTATAGAATGGCTATGTGGGTTTAACTGTTTCTGTTTTTATTGCTTGCATTGCAACAGAACAGCTAGATGCACTATTATATTAAATTCTGAATAATTGTCGAGTTATTATTGATTTGTTGACACTTGTGAAAGTGCTTTGCTTTGAGTGTAACTGGCATTTGGTCTTTGGTTGTATGTTGCACATATTACACATGAATACAGTTACAATTGCATGCAAGTCTCTTTATATTATATTTTTTTGTCTAATGTCCAAAGAAAGCCAAATAAGTACAGGCCATCACTGATACATACTCCTCCACCCACTCACACTGAAATTATAAGGAGCAATTTTGCCAGTAATACTTTTTGATGAGACACAAGACAGGACAGCCAATCAGAACAGAGTTCATTTACAGATAGTCTTAAACATGCCATAACAAAAAAAAAAGACTTTTAATTCTAAGGGCTAAATAGGTTAGAATTATGGAATTATATATATATATATATATACATTCACATAAATTAAAACTTAACAGAAAAGAAAATAGGAGAGTGAGTGACTAATGGTACAGTGGTCCTCATGTACCACTAATAGTGCCATGCCCTAGTTAATGCCTCACAGTTCTGCTATCTTTCATACTCCATCTTTTGGAGTTATGGGTTCCCTCCGTAAGTTTCCCTCTTTCCTGCCACTGTCAAACCAAACAATGCTCAATAAGGAATTAATGAAAACAGAAAGCTATGTATGTATTACATGTAGTAATAGAAGCTAAAAAATTCAGTACTTTACATTATCTAGAAAAATCACAGACAGTATAAATGTTACTCTGCCTGATCTGTGTTATTTGGCCACATGTTCTCATTAATATCACACTGAATGTTCTCTCTTGCTTACATACATATAAATAAGGCCTTGATGGAATTGATTGAGCAAAATGGTTTCAGAAGTGACTCCTTTTTATAGATGGTCAGCACCCAGCATCAGTTGTGACTGTAATATGTTCAATCAGCAGTTTGTCTCCATAATCATTAGAATTACATGGGCTTTGATTGTTGTCTGTATTTGCTGTAGAGTATTTGTAATTGAGTAAATGTATATGCACTTTGTATTTATGTTAGATCCTGGAGAACAGTGTAACAGTTATACAGTGTTAAAGGCAGATCCTGAAGGAGAAGAGAATTAAAGAACTTTAGAATCACTAAATCACTATGATCACTAAATGTATGTTTTATTGAAGCAAGGAAAAACTGTTCAGGCTTCAGTCCAAACAGAGTGTTGCTGTATTAACTATAGCATAGAATTTTGCAGAAGAGAGCTCAGGACTGAAAGAGTCAAGTACATGCATGTCTGAGTGTGTGTGTGTGTGTGTGCATACATGTGTTTGTGTGTGTGAGTATGTGCAAGTGTGTCTGTGTGTGTGTGTGTGTGTGTGTGTGTTTGTGTTTGTGTTTGTGTGTGTGTTGGGGGGTCTGTCTGTGTGTCTATATGTGTGTGTAAATATGGGTATGTGTGTCCCTGTGTGTTAGCCTGAGAATGTGTGTGTGTGTGTGTGTGTTTGTGTGTACATGTGTGTGCAGATGGTAACTTTAACTGCTCTAAATCTCTCCTTCCGTCACTGAACATGATTGTACATATTGATTCTGCATACTGCACATAATTTACTTGATTAAAATGTGGACATAATTTTATCAACAAAATCAGATTTTAGCTTACTTACTTTTGGCAGTAATTCTGTTAATGCAATATATTTTTTAACGTGAAAATGACAGACACATCAAATCAAGTCAGTTCAGTAGCGTAGCAATGCACATCTAGGCCCCAAGTAAGACTAAGGCCAGCGCAATAAACATTTGAGTGTTCTTTCCTTCTCGGAGTGGCATAATTACATCCACAGCGTGTCTAAGCTTCAGTCACTCGGTGCTCCACAGCGGAAAATTCCCCACACTGAATAATTCACTGGCCTTCAAGAGGGCAATGGTGCTTATGTAAGACTCATACAGACGGCCTCAAATGCAAACACCACTGACCTCTGAACATTATGAACATTTTGGGGGAGGACGAAGAAAAAGTGTGCGTGATGGTGGGAAGACAAATCAGAGTGCTGAAAAAAATTAGTGTCTGTTGCGTGGGGGATGGGTGCTATTCCAGGCAAAGAAACTTCAATATCAACTGCAGTTCTTGTGTGTGTTGAACCACAAACCCACATTTTGGGGAAGTGAAGCAGGTTTCAGCACACACCAGCAATTTACCATGGGAAAACCAGATGGTGAAAGACATGACCTGTTGGTATATTTCACTCTTAAAAGAATAAGCCAAGAGTGTAAAATGAGAGTAAACATTCAGGTAAAATTCAATTAATTGTAGCAAAAGTTTCTAGGTAAGATTATTCAAATTACATTTACTTAAAAAATCATTTAAATATATGTTCAAAATGAATCTCATTGGTGACTGTTTTGCAAGTTGAATGTCATTATAAAGCAGTGTTTGGCAGGTGGAAGATTCTACACAAAGGAGAGTTATTAGCACTCAAGTGACCATCAAGTGATGTTTTGTGAACATCACTGAATGAGAAGAAACCCACACCAGCAGGATCTCAGGAATGCATGTATGTATGTAGTCACAAATTGCATATGTATTAAGTAAACGTAAATGTGAACTAAAATGTTTTGATTGAGTAATTTTAGGCTGAGAGCTAACAGCCTGACAGACTACTCCAATAACATTTTACTAGAGGACTCGTTGTTAAACTGTGATGTACAAAGTAAAGGATATGGCATGAATGTGTGTAACATGTGTTAATGTACATATGTAAGTACAGTTGGCCTACGTGGTATTATTGAGAGTGGATATATGCCATCAAGTGACATTGACAATAGACAAAAAAACTACATCCGAATTCAAACTTGGGACCTCAAAATAGGATACAACCCTTTTAGCAAGTCGCACTAAACAGATAGGTGGGTGTGTCACTGAGGGATATATTGTTGCATATATGGAACAGCTCCATAACAAAGTGTAAAATTCATACTCAAGTACAAGTATTGCTACATGGTTCATGAAAGACCCTTTCAGTGGATAGTTACTTAGGAAAGATGCGGAAGTGATCAGTGAGTCATGTTCCACTCCAGCCATCCAAGTGTGAAATGGCCCATTTCATGAAGAATCTAATTTCTTTCGCTTTTTTAATTAAAAATACTACAGAGTTTGATGTAGGATGTATACATTAATAACATTTCAAAATATACCACTGTTCTCCAGTCCATACATTCGGTACATAAAAATCTAAGCTGCAAAAACAATCCATGTTAAAATCACCGTTTCACTGAAATCACTGTGTAAAAGTATCAATAAAAAAAATCACAGTTCAGTGATATTCATTATATTGGATATTGTCTTGCCCACCTCTGGTTATTGTTTCTATAATGTCCACCAAACTCCATGTACCTACTTCAAGGACAGAAATTGTAGTCATCTCATTTTCACACACCACAGATTTGCTGCACACAAATTTGTTGTCTTGACGTGCAGTAGTGGACGCTGGTCAATGTACACTATGAGGTGGCACCCCATAGGCAGTGCTTACACTTTAATGCTTTACGCTTTACACTTTCTCTCCATTAAAGTATGTTTTAGCTTGAATGCACTCACAGTCATTTTTCTCAGTGCCATAAAGGCTTCAGTTAGCGCATGCCTCAGCTAGCATCCTTTCATCCTTAGTATTTGAATTAGGTAAAAGAGAGAAAATGAAGCAAGGCAGTCTCATAGCTAATGGGAAAACAATGACATTCCAAAAGCAAAGTGTATATCACGGCCTGTGTTATTTTCGAAAAATTGCGATATAGGCTATAACCCGACTTCTGATTTTCCAAATGCCAAAGGTCATCTAACCTCAGTCCTGTTCCAGGTTAGCTTATAAAGACACAAAAATCATCTCACACCAAAAAGTTTGTTCAGTCTTTGTCAATCTCATACAAACTAGAACTTGTAGTATTACTCTACCTTGTACGGCAACATGTTTTTTTTCTCTTCATATGTTCTTTGTATATTGTGCCAGATTCTCCCTGGTAGAGTCTGACTCTCTTCTTCGTGTGCACATTACAGACTACACTCACAATTTTGGTTACTTACACATAGAAACAGAAATTGCAAGTGTAATCTCTCATCCAGTGGCCTTTTTAACTCATATTTTCACATTGAGAGCAGAGTATTTAATGGGGTTTTTCTTGTCATTCATTTTATTTAACCCCTTAAAATCCCAGGCTTATTACATACTAAAGCTCATTATTCAGTAACTGGAACCTCAATGCAAACTGGTTTACAATTCTGTTGTATGTAATACAATCTGGCCATTTAAGGCATTAAATTAAATTAGCCAGGCGTACATTTATATAATTTAGACAGTTTGTAGTAGTCATTGTTACTTGTTAGCCTTTAATTTCATAGTAAATCAGCTAGCAAGATAGGGTGCTTCCCAAAAAGTCCTGCTTAAGGTCCCCAAAAGGCTAGAGGCAGTCTCATTTTGTGGCTCCCAACCCAATGAATTCCACTAAACCCAAACCCTCACCTAACTGCTGATATAAGAACAAATACTTTGTGCTTATGCCACTTTAACACATTCCTCCAAAAGTGGGGTCTGTTTAGAGTAGCTGATTGTGGTTTGGTCAACAGTAACATAGCTTTAAAACCATAACACACACATTCCACCAGTTTCCATAAAAGTTCAGCAGACACAGTCCACCACAATCAGAGCTCTGGGTGTCTTGCTGACTCGGCATAATGTGCAGCAAGAAAACAACACACAAATTAGAAGGAGTACTTTAAAAAGTGACTCCTCCACATTTCCCTATTAGGTTGGTGCACATCCACCACGCAAAAGAAAATTAGAAAGTTTAAAATGCAGCAGATGGCACGAGAACTCGCCTGACCAGCCAGCAAAACAAATCCTAAATCAGTATAGAGTCCATTTACACCACCGCTCAGGCGACTTGGCCACCATCCGTTCGAAGGCAACCAAAATCCACAGGATCCTTGTTGCCAGTCAATTGTTTTTCACTCTTTGTCATACTCTTGACAGCTTCTGGAGCTTCTCTCACCAATGTCCTTCATCAGATCTGAAAAATGCGGCTGTGAAACAAACAGCAGTACTGAGCCACCATCTATATCTGAGTAACAGCCAAGGGTGGATGATATGAATTCAAATTTATATCACAGTATTTTTCACTAAACTGTAACAACAGGAAAACACCATATGCAGAAAAAATATTATTATTTTTAGTAGTAGTAGTAGTAGTAGTAGTAGTAGTAGTAATAGCAGTAGTAATGCTGTTACAAAGTAGAAGTTTAAAAAACTACTGCAAAAGTAGCTTTATGGGAAAAAATCTGGGTCGGGGCCCCCATGAGCAAGCCACAGCAAGAGGAAGAAACCTTGAGAAGAACTAAAACTCAAAAGGGGAACCCATCCTCCTATGGTTGACACCAAACAGAAACAATAACAGCAGGGAAAGAGGTTTGACCATCAGTATAAGACACAGAAAAGCAGGAGAAGTAATGGCTATGATTAAATAGTTAGAGTCTGTGCAGCAGTATCATCAGGAGGGTCAATTCATGCAGGTAAGGTTTACATAGCATTGTGCAGCAGAAGTTCTACGGTGGTCAAACTGGTCCAGAAGGCTGGCGAGCAGTGGGCACCCAATCAAGGCAGATGAAAGATCAAATTTGATGAAAGAGTGAGCGCAACAGGACAACAACATCAACAGTCCCAGTTTACCATAATACTCTACATCCAATATAGAACCCAAGTATCTACATTTCATTATTTAACATTATAAATAAATATTAAATCCCGTTGTTAGTCTAATCCACAATACAACACACAATAAACCACAATACATGTTCATAGATTGCCTACATACATTACTAAGACATATGTTTTAAGACATATGTCTTAACAGAAGTTTTAAATACGTGCATCCAAAATGCCATTCAACACAAGCTCCCTAAGAGCACTGTAGTCCAAGATTTTGACGCTTCTATATTTGTGCTTTACAGCAGACTTAGTACAGAGTTAATTCTTCTCCAGACCACCACACGGAGAGTCTACCATCAGTATGATGTTGAGTCCACCTCATGCATCCAACCCAAAGCAGAAGAACAGAATCATTTTTCATAAATTCTCTTTATGGAGCTCAGTGTGTTTTCTTTGAGCATCTATTTTTGTATTTATACTCTACACTCATAAAAAAGAGTGCAGAGTAGAAATCAAGGGTTCTTTAGTAAAGGCAATGGTTCTATGTGGAACCATGAACACTCAAAGAACCATTTGCATGCTTAAATGATTCTTTGTGTGGTAAAATGGCTCTTTAGATTGATGGAGAAAGTGTAATAGATGGTTCTGCATAGAACCTTTTTGAAAAGGGTTCTATACAGCATCAAAAAGGGTTCTGCAATTGTTACAAGCTTGATGTCAGAGTAATACAAAACCTCTTTTTGGTGCTATGTAGAACCCTCATAGAACCATTTACAAGACATTCTCCATGAATCCGAAGAATGATTGCACCATGGTTCTTTAAGTGTTCACGGTTCTATGTAAGACCATTGTCTTTACTAAAGAACCCATGAAGAACCATCTTTTTAAAAATGTAATTGTTTATTTGAATATGTGCTTATATGTTTGCTACACTCGATATTTGAGAGTAGTAATAATGCTTTATTTGAGTATGTGTCAGGCTACTCTACCCACCTCTTACTGCAGCAAACCTTCATTTTAATTCTGATTCTCCTTTATGTTGGCACTTAGATGGTTCTCCTTTATGTTTGTCCACTAGATGGCATCCTCGTTTCAGTAAAGGAATATTACATCGCCTCTGTCTCCACCAAGCGTCAGGTTAGCTCTACAGTCCCTTTCAGAAGCACTGTACTGCCTCGCACATCCTCAGAAAACATGCTTATGTACAATATACAAACATGCAGCTTGGTTGCAGTATGGCCAGATTTTTTTCAACAACTTTCTTAAAAGCTAAAAATACAAATTAGCAAACTTTCCTGATGCTGAGAATCTGAAGAGAAATGACTATAAACAGACTTTTGATTGCTTGACTTTGGTGCCATTTAGCTTAACTCTTAAATATTAACCCCTTAAATGGCCAAGGCCCATCAGTAGGTCCAAAGTTTTATTACACACTTCTATAATGTAAGAATAGCTCAATCAGTTTGCATTGAAGTCCCTGTATTTACAGAATAATAAGCCTTAGAATGTACTAAGCCTGGGATTTGAAAGAGTTAAGCTTTATTTACTATGATTTTTCAGTATTAAATCTAGGAACACATACATTTAAACATTCGAAAAACGTGCGACTCATCTAATTTTTACATGGTTGCTTTACAGACAATTGCTTATGTAACTGGGGAGAAAGTAACTGGGTTGAGTTTGTAACACAGAATCAGCAAATACACAAAATATGGTTCACTAGCACACATGCTAAACACATGAGGACATTCTAATGATGGTTATTCTAATGATTTACTGTTTAGGTAACAGGTTTAAACTTTCACAGTGACCTCATCAGTGAATATCTCACTATTACTGTAAACAAAGAAAACACTCTGTTAGGCGTTTCTTTCCATCTTCCATTATAGATCAGCTTTCTGTTGAACATATGACTTACTGTTCAATAGGGGAGGATGTGGTCAGCTAACAAGACTGAATGTCGAGGGACACTAAACTGCATTAATCAAAACTAATAATAATAATAATTGTAATAATATTTGAATGCATTTATAAAAATATAGAGATGCATAAGCATACAGGTCAAATAGATTTGCACATTAATGCAACATTTTTTTTCAAGGTAAAGTACTTATAGAGGGCTGGGACAGGCAAAAACATTGTTTTATAAGTGCTGTAGACAGGTTGTATTGATGATTTAAGCTATTTATCTGCACCTACAATAAAAGTAATGCAGGACAGTTTATCATACTATCTACATATGAATTATGAAGTGATTTTACTGTAGCATTTTAAGTAATGTGCAATTCCCTCAATTTTCTGAGTATTTTAATTATTAGTAAAACTAAACACATTATAGAATGGTCATTTCTAATACGTAGCCCAAAAAACCAACAGGTATTACTTTAGAGCTTTCCATGCTATCTATATAATTATGAAGTGATTGTACCTTAGAATCTCTACATCACTGGCAGCCGAAATTCCTACAGTTGCCAATGTACTTTAAAAAGAAGGAAAACTAACATGTTAAAATTGTAATTTAAGCAGTCCATAAAACAAGTTCAGAGTCTATCATACTATGTACATATCGAACATACTGTAGCATTGTTACGTAATTAGCAGTCAAATTTTCACACTGATCAATATTTTTGACACATGAATTAAAATCATTTCATAAAACTGATGTCCTTCCAAAACAGGTAAGCTAAGAAGAGCAGCCTTGTGCACGATTCCTCCACTATCAAAAGGTCAGTCTGCATGATTGATTGCAAGTCAAAGAGATAATTGGCTCAGCCATCCATTTCAGTAGCAGGAGAGGGTTCAAAGCAGCAGATTACCCCAGACTCTGTGCATGGTTTTGACTACTTCTATAAAGAATCTTGTATCCACTTACTTGAAAATGCATGATATAATAAATAAAAGTATGATTTATTAAAATCTTATTTGTGTAAATAAAACGTTAAATTGTATCCAGTGGACTGGTCTCGGTAAAACAGTGTGACTTGATATTTCAGGTTGTTGCTTGTTATCTTTACTACAGTTATTGTCAGTAAGCGCAGTTAAGAGTTCATGAATTGTATGCAAATTAACTAAATGTCAGGCTTTAATATTGTTGTTTCACACTGAGCAATTTACGATTAATACATGTCCAACACATGCAAATCCATGGATCACCACCTTATCGTGGTGGAGAGGTTTGTGGGCTTGAATGATCCTAGGAGCTATGTTGTTTGGAGCAAAAGCTCATGGTAGGGACTCCCATGGCAAACTGGTCCTAGGTGACAGGCCAGACAAAGTGTGATCCACAATCACCCCTATGAAACCAAAAAGGAAGGACTTGTGTACCCTGCCCGGATCAGGGTTACCGGGGCCCCACCCTGGAGCCAGGCCTGGGGGAGGGGCTCGCCAGCGAGCGTCTGGTGGCCGGGCATTCACTCATGGTGCCCGACCGGGCCCAGCCCGAAGGAGCTACATGAGTCCCCCCTCCCATCGACCCACCATCGATGGGAGGGGCAGTAGTAGGGGTGTGGTGCATTGTGGATCGGGCAGTGTCCGAAGGCGTGGGCCTTGGCGTTCTGATCCTCGGTTGCTGAAACTGGCTTTTGGAACTTGGAACGTTACCTCACTGGTGGGGAAGGAGCCTGAGTTGGTGTGCGAGGTTGAGAGATACCGGCTAGATATAATCGGGCTCACCTCAACACACAGCTTGGGCTCTGGGTCCAATCTCCTTGAGAGGGGCTGGACTTTTTTCTTTTCTGGAGTTGCCCATGGTGAGAGGCGGCGGGCAGGTGTGGGCTTTCTCATAGCCCCTCGACTCGGCGCCTGTATGTTGTGGTTTTCCCCGGTGGACGAGAGGGTAGCTTCCCTATGCCTTCGGGTTGGGGAACGGGTCCTGACTGTTGTCTGTGCTTATGCACTGAACAGCAGTTCAGAATACCCAGCCTTCATAGAGTCCTTGGGAGGGGTGCTTGAAAGTGCTCCTCTTGGAGACTCGATTGTCCTACTGGGGGACTTCAACGCTCACGTGGGCAACGACAGTAAGACCTGGAGGGGTGTGATTGGGAGGAATGGCCTCTTTGATCTGAACCCGAGTGGTGTTCAGTTTTTGGACTTCTGTGCAAACCACAGTTTGTCCATAACGAACACCATGTTTGAACACAAGGATGTCCATAAGTGCACATGGCACCAGGACACCCTAGGCCGCAGTTCAATGATTGACTTTGTAGTCGTGTCAGCGGACTTGCGGCCATGTGTATTGGACACTCGGGTAAAGAGAGGAGCTGAGCTGTCAACTGATCACCACCTGGTGGTGAGTTGGATCAGGTGGTGGGGGAAGATGCCGGTCAGACCAGGCAAACCCAAACGTATAGTGAGGGTTTGCTGGGAACGTCTGGCAGAAGAACCTGTCAGATTGATCTTCAACTCACACCTCCATCAGAACTTTGACCAGATATCAGGGGAGGTGGGGGACATTGACTCAGAATGGGCCATGTTCCACTCCTCCATTATTGAAGCGGCTGACTGTAGCTGTGGTCGCAAGGTAGTTGGTGCCTGTCGGGGCGGTAATCCTCGAACCCGGTGGTGGACACCCCAGGTGAGAGATGCTGTCAAGCTGAAGAAGGAGTCCTACCGGACATGGTTGGCCTGTAGGACACCAGAGGCAGCTGGCAGGTATCGACAGGCCAAGCGATCTGCGGCTTCAGGCAAAAACCCAGGTGTGGGAAGAGTTCGGTGAGGCCTTGGAAAGTGACTTTAAGTCGGTTCCGAAAAGATTCTGGCAAACCGTCAGGCAACTCAGAAGGGGAAAGCAGTGTGCCACTAGCACTGTATATAGTGGAGATGGTGTGCTGCTGACTTCGACTGAAGACATCATTGGGCGGTGGAAGGAATACTTTGAGGACCTCCTCAATCCCATCAACATGTTCTCCAGTGAGGAGGCAGAGTCTGGGGACACGGGAATAGGCTTGTCCATTACTGAGGCCGAAGTCGCTAAGGTAGTTAAAAAGCTCCTGACGGATGAGATCCGTCCCGAGTTCCTCAAGGCTCTGGATGTTGTGGGGCTGTCTTGGCTGACACGCCTTTTCAACATTGCGTGGACATCGGGGGTGGTGCCACCAGATTGGCAGACTGGGGTGGTGGTGCCTCTTTTTAAAAAGGGGGACCGGAGGGTGTGTTCCAACTATAGGGGAATCACACTCCTCAGCCTCCCTGGCAAGGTCTATGCAGGGGTACTGGAGAAGAGAGTCCGGCTCATAGTCGAACCTCAGATTCAGGAGGAGCAGTGCGGGTTCCGCCCTGGTCGTGGAACACTGGACCAACTCTTTACCCTCTCCAGGATTCTGGAGGGTTCATGGGAGTTTGCCCAACCAGTCCACATGTGCTTTGTGGATTTGGAGAAGGCATTCGACTGTGTTCCCCGGGGTATTCTGTGGGAGGTGCTTCGGGAGTACGGGGTACATGGCTCTTTGCTATGAGCCATTCAGGCCCTGTACAAACAAAGCAGGAGTTTGGTTCGCATGGCCGGCAGTAAGTCAGACTTGTTCCCAGTGAGAGTTGGACTCCGTCAGGGCTGCCCTTTGTCACCGATTCTATTCATAATTTTTATGGATAGAATTTCTAGGTGCAGTCAGGGGATGGAGGGTGTCCGGTTTGGTGACCTCAGGGTCACATCGCTGCTGTTTGCAGATGATGTGGTCCTATTGGGTACATCAGGCCGTGAACTTCAGCTTTCACTGGATCGGTTTGCAGCCGAGTGTGAAGCGGCCAGGATGAGGTACCTCCAAATCCGAGGCCATGGTTCTCACACGGGAAAGGGTGGAGAACCCTCTCTGGGTCGGGGATGAGCTCTTGCCTCAAGTGGAGGAGTTTAAGTATCTCGGGGTCTTGTTCATGAGTGATGGTACAAGGGAGCGGGAGATTGACAGGCGGATTGGTGCTGGGTCAGCAGTGATGTGGGCTCTTTACCAGTCTGTTGTGGTAAAGAAAGAGCTGAGCCATAAGGCAAGGCTCTCGATTTACTGGTCGTTCTACGTTCCCACCCTCACCTATGGTCATGAGCTTTGGGTAATGACCGAAAGAACGAGATCACAAATACAAGCGGCCGAAATGAGTTTCCTCCGCAGGGTGGCTGGACTCTCACTTAGAGATAGGGTGAGAAGTTCGGTCATCCGGGAGGGACTCAAAGTAGAGCCGCTGCTTCTCCACGTCGAGAGGAGCCAGTTGAGGTGGTTCGGGCATCTGGTTAGGATGCCTCCTGGACGCCTCCCTTGGGAGGTGTCACAGGCAAGTCCACCAGGGAGGAGACCCCGGGGAAGACCCAGGACACGCTGGCGTGACTATATCGCCCAGCTGGCCTGGGAGCGCCTCGGAATCCCTCCCAGGGAGCTAGTGGAAGTGGCTGGGGAAAGGGAGGTCTGGGCCTCATTGCTCAGGATGCTGCCCCCGTGACCCGAACCCCGGAGAAGCGGAAGATGATGGATGGATGGATGGATGCAAATCATATTTCATGTTTTTTCTGATGCCTTTCTAATGCAACAAAGTTTTAATTATTTCCTGCCTTTGGTTCAAGCCATTTGAAGTTGGAAAACTGCATACATAAAATACACACTAGACAAGTACCTGTTGCACAGTATTCTTAAAAGATTGTGGAAACTTGATTATATGTACATTTTTCATGTTCAGTGAACCTCACTCTTAAAAAGATGGTTCTTCAAGGTTTCTTTGCTAAAGATTTTCTAAAGCGCTCAAAAGGCTTTTGCTACTGCTACAAGCTTGACCTTGTACCAATAGAAGAACCTTGTTTGAGGCTAAATAGGACCATTTTTAAAATGCTTCTGTATAGAATTGCACACAACACATTCTCCATCAATCTGAAGAACGATTTCACTATGGAAAGAGTCATTTAAGCACACAAACGATTCTTTGGGTGTTCATGGTTTTATATAGAGCCACACATTTTTGCAATGTCCTTCAGAATTATTGTCAACTTTTGAAAAAAAAGAGCAGATAGTCCATAAAACAAGGACACAAATGTTACCTTAAATCTTTAATACTTATTTATCTCTCCAATATACATGCATCCTTGTTTTTGCCACCCTTGCATTTCACAACACTGGGTTAAGTTTTACTCCTACTTGCTTAAAAATGCTATAGTAAAATTACTTTCTTCTTCTTCTTCTTTCGGCTGCTCCCTTTAGCGGTCGCCACAGCGGATCATCTGCCTCCATCTTGCCCTATCCATTGCCTCCTCTACTTTCACACCAACCATCTCCATGTCCACCTTCACTACATCCATAAACCTTCTCTGAGGTCTACCTCTTCTCTTTCTACCCGGCAGCTCCATCTCCAACATTCTTTGCCCAATATATCCACTATTCCTCCTCAACACATGTCCAAACCATCTCAACCTGGCCTTTCTGGCTTTATCTCCAAACTGCTCCACCTTCACTGTCCCTCTGATCTGCTCATTTCAAATCTTGTCCAGCCTTGTCACTCCCAACGAAAATCTCAGCATCTTCATCTCCGCCACCTCCAGCTCAGCCTCCTGTCTTTTAGACAGAGCCACAGTCTCCAAACGATACATCATAGCAGGGCGCAATACTGTCTTGTAAACCTTCCCTTTCACTCTTTCTGCTATCCTTCTGTCACACATCAGCCCTGACATCCATCTCCACCCACTCCATCCTGCCTGCACCCTCTTCTTCACCTCTTTTCTACACTGTCCATTGCTCTGGATGGTTGACCCAAGATATTTGAAGTCATCCACCTTTACGACCTCTACTCCTTGCATCTTCACCTTTCCACCTGCCTCCCTCTCATTCACACACATGTATTCCGTCTTGTCTCTACTGACCTTAATTCCTCTCCTCTCCAGCGCAAACCTCCACCTCTCCAGATTCTCTTCCACCTGCTCTCTACTCTCACCACAGATTACAATGTCATCTGCAAACATCATGGTCCATGGAGCCTCCTGCCTGACCTTATCTGTCAACCTGTCCATCACCATTGCAAACAAAAAAGGGCTCAAAGCTGATCCCTGATGTAACCCTACCTTCACCTTGAAACCATTTGTCACTCCAACTGCACACCTCACCACTTTCTCACTATCCTCATACATGTCCTGCACCATCCTAACATACTTTTCAGCTACACCTGACTTCCTCATACAGTACCACAGTTCCTGTCTTGGCACCCTATCATATGCCTTCTCTAGATCCACAAAGACACAATGTAGCTCCTTCTGACCTTCTGTGTACTTCTCTACCAACACTCTCAATGCAAAAATTGCATCTGTGGTACTCTTTCTGGGCATGAAACCAAACTGCTGCTCACTGACCTGGACCTCTCGCCTTAGCCTTGCTTCAACAACTCTTTCCCATACCTTCATGGTGTGGCTCATCAACTTTATACCTCTATAGTTACTGCAGCTCTGCACATCACCCTTGTTCTTAAAAATGGGGACCAGTACATTGCTTCTCCACTCATCAGGCATCCTCTCACTCTCCATGATTTTGTTAAACAACCTGGTTAAAAAGTCCACTGCCTTCTCTCCTAAACATCTCCATACCTCCACAGGTATGTCTTTACTGTCCAGCCTCTCATACAGCTCATCATAGGCCTGAGCCTTTGCCTTTGCCACCATTCTTTTCGCTATGCGACTAGCCTCACAGTACTCCTGCCTACTTCCCTCATCTCTCTGGTTATTCCACTTTTTCTTAGCTGCCTTCTTCTTCTGAATACTCTCCTGGACTTCCTCATTCCACCACCAACTTTCCTTGTCTTCTTTCCTCTGACCAGACGAAACACCCAAAACATTTTAGTCAGTTTCTCTCACCAACTTAGCTGTAGTTTCCCAGTCCTCAGGTAGCTCCTCACTACCCCCAAGGTACTGTTGCAATTTTTCCCTGAACTGCCTGCAACCATCCTCCTCCTTCAGCTTCCACCATCTAATCTTTGGCTCTGTCTTCACTCTCTTCCTCTTCTTTGTTTCTAATCTTATTCTACAGACAAATGCTGCCTTGCTACACTTTCCCCTGGCACCACTTTACAAGCTCCAATCTCCTTTAGGTGGCATCTCCTGCTAAGGATATAATCCACCTGTGTGCACCTCCCTCCACTCTTGTATGTCACCCTGTGTTCTTCCCTCTTCTGGAAATACGTGTTCACCACAGCCATTTCCATTCTCTTTGCAAAACCTACAACCATCTGACCTTCTGCTTTTCTGTCTTTCACACCATACATACCCAGCACCTCTTCATCCCCTCTGTTCCCTTCACCAACTTGTCCATTGAAGTCTGAACCAATCACCAATCTCTCCTCTCTAGGGACACCATCTACCACTTCATCCATCTTACTCCAAAATTCCTCTTTCTTCTCTAACTGACAACCAACCTGTGGTGCATATGAACTGTCCACATTCAAAATCACACCATCAACCTCCAACTTCAGGCTCATGATCCTGTCTGACACTCTCTTTACATCCAGAACACTTTTCTCAAGCTGTTACTTTAGGATTATCCCTACTCCATTTCTCTTCCTCTCTACACCATGATAGAACAGTTTGAATCCACCTCCAATGTTTCTGGCCTTGCTTCCTTTCCATCTGGTCTCCTGACACACAGAATATCTACCTTCTTTCTCTCCTTCATGTCTGCAAGCTCTCTGCCTTTACTTTATAGTTGGTAAATCAATGGTATGTTAGTTTGACCTGACATCTGTTGGATTATGGACTATTTCTGGAAAATGATCTTTTCATGTGATTGAATGTGATGTAATTTAATCTGGCAAATGTTAAGCATTTTACTGACGATTACTTTTTTTTTACTGACAGTACGTCTACAGTACAATCACTCTATGTTTCATGTTTAAATTCCAGTACTGTCTTAATGAATCTTGTTGGTTTTATGAACTGCTTTGTGGAAATAGTGGTGAATTTTAGTTATGATTCAAGTTACATTGGCCAGTGTGAGGATTTTGACCAACAATTACTCAAAAATGCTACAGTAAACTCACTTAATCTCATACACACATAGTATCTTAGACTCATACATCGATATCTGTTGATATTATAGACTAGCTATAGGTAATATCCATTTTATTTGATTTTTCATTTATTTATTTGACTGATATTTCAGGTAAATTTAGTCATGTGAACTGTGAACTGATATGTGTTGGTTTTATGAACTACTTATTAGAAATTTGAGGCAGTCGTGGGCTGGAGGTTAAGGAACTGGCCCGGTTCAGTTGCCGGTTCAATCCCTAGGGCCGACAGCACATGACTGAGGTGTCCTTAAGCAAGACACCTAACCCCCAATTGCTCCCCGGGCGCCGTGGATAGGGCAGCCCACCGCTCCGGGCAAGTGTGCTCACTGCCCCTAGTGTGTGTGTGTATTCACTAATGTGGTGTTTCACTTCATGGATGGGTTAAATGCAGAGGTGCAATTTCCCCGTTTGTGGGATTAATAAAGTATCACTTAACTTAACTGAGCTTTAAAAAATGTGTAAAATTTAGACTTATTAGGAAAATACGTGACAGCTGTGGGGGGTTTGGTTGCCAATGAGTTACATAGATAGCCTCATACACTGTAAACTGACATCTACGGACTGCTCACTAGAAATGACAATGTTCTTATTTAAATACATTATCCAGATTTTGCCTGCGAATTACTTAAAGATTCTACAGTAAAATCACTTCATAATTCATATATAGATAATATGATAAACTCTAAACTGGTATCTGCTGCTTTTATGGAGGTCTTATCAGGAATGACCGTTTTAAGAAGCAGGGAATTGACCTCGGGCCTTCTGTTTCTCAGGTCAGGGTGTGCTGGGACTCTTACCGCTGTGTGTGTAGTAGCCGCGCACGCCAATGTTACGTGCACTTACGGTTAATTTGACCGAGTTTGGGCGAAAGGCGACCGGTTTAACCGCAATGAGTACCTGCAGAAAATAGCACGACCATTTCTGTAGGATTAGGATTTTAAAATGAGTAGTACTGAAATCCAGGAGTTTTATCGCGTATCGTTATGTTAGACTGTATGATCCAAAGCCTAGAGGCGTGTAAGGCTGACGGTGATGTCAGTATGATGAACAGAAATTGAAACTATGAGGCTTCCTTTCAGATCCAAACATGGCTTCGTACTATGAAGAAGCAGAAGGTGAGTCTTGCGTGCTGTGTCATTCTTCATCAATGCATAATGAAACCACAAGTTTAGAGAGTTTCGGCTCCTTAGCTCCGAGTCTGTTTAATGTTCAGTGTTCACTCGGCTGCCTGCTGAGAGAACTTGGAAGTACGTGTTATTGATTTTATTGCTTCTTTATTTCTTCTTCTTAATTTTTACTATTATTATCATAAGTAGTAGTAGCGGCTGTAGTGGTAACACTCAGATTTCCATATGCATTTCCTCCTAAAAACGCTGTTTCAATTTACATACGGGATTTTTTGCTGGGGGGGGGGGTGGGGGGGGGGGATGGGTGTTGTGTACTGTTGCCAAATGTGTCGTCTGCTTTTCACACCTTTCCCCCACTCCTTCTCTCATCCTCTGCTTGCTTTCACTCCATAGCGTTCCATTCATATTCCAAGCCCAACTGGTTCCACCTGTTCATCAGACAAAGTAAAAGTTGGAGTGCATAGTAAAGTTCTTTTTTTAATTAGAAAAAAAGACTTTAAAAAGTGTTTTAATTAGAATGTGTATGTATTTTTATCCATTGTACATTTATTTTTTCATCCCTCATTAAATCAATAGGAACATATTGATATTGATGTTCCTTGAATTTTCAAGCTGCCCTGAGCCAGCCTGGCATAATCAGCTGACAGATCAGCTGAAACAGCTGCAGACGTGTGTTCAGGTCTTTGAGGGGTATTATTTCCATTGCTTTGCATAGCTGCTAGTAACCCAACCCTAACTATAACCCAGAATCCGAAATCTTCGGGTACTTTTACTTTTGGTTCCTCATAAAAGGAAGCCAGATGTCCCCAGAGCATCAGCACTTTCATGTTTCCTGTCAGGTCCTAAAAAAGATGTATTGCTGTAGTACAGTCATAAAGACCTGCATTGCCTCAAGGAGTGCTCAAATGTAACACACCTATTCTGAAGAACTTGTGAAAAGGAATATTTTGTCTCTTTTACTTTCCTTCAATGTGAATTGCTTAGTTTGAAGTGTGTGCATTCCATGTGGGGCTCATTCCAGGAATGAGTCCCACAACCACAGGAAGATATGAATGACATAGTGCGGTGCAACTTATTCATGTGTTGTTGTTTTTTTTAAATTATTATTTATTTTTTATTTTTTGATCTGATTTAATTTATGATTGGTTCATCTCAATTTTGTTGATCTTATATTGAAGTCAAACAGCAGACAAACAATTAAACAAGACTTTGTCCTTTTGTACATTTACATATTTAGCAGACGTGTTTATTTGTGATGTAGACAAAAATCATTCAGAACAGGCCTCCTTACATATTTAACACTTTCTTATCCAGAGCTTTTCAATTTGGTGGGTGAATGTAATGCTAGAGGTGTTGCCCAATGCAAAGACTCATTGGTATGCCAGTGTTTCTGATTCCTGGCTCAATGAGAATTGAACCCTATGCTCCCAGTTGCAGCCAAGCATGTTATCCACAGCACCAACAAATTATTCTGTGTAACACTCCACTGACAGAAGCCTTGATTTCATGCAAAAACAAATTGTGCCTTATATCGGTATCTGTAAAAATCAGTAATTCAATGTGTATCAATGCTGTTTTTAAATACTAAAATATTGCAGTAGTGTACTATATTTTAGGCACTCCATATTTTCAAATTCAGCAGCAAAGGCGTAACTAATACACTGAGAACACTTGGGATATCTCCCCACCAGAACAAGTTTTGTCTTCACCAGTTTTTAGAGCCCAGCCCTTTGGAAAACTTTCATAGCTTAGGCAGAGGACTGTCCAAATTTTCTTAACAGCTGTTAACAGAAATGAAACAGGACATAGTGGTTTATTGGGTGTGGTGATCATAGTCCAAGGTTCTAATAAGTACAAACACAGTGAGCCTATAATCGCTTCAAAACAGCTGCAGCTGAATTTGACTTCCTTTTCTAGATGAGTGCTTATCCGACTTCAGTGATACGGACACCGACGCCCCCTCAGACAACCAATCCAACTCAGACTCTGACCGGGCTCCATCTGGAACCCAGGTCAGTTCTTTTATTTTGTTGTTCATCAAATAAAATGTTTACAATATTTGTGTAATGTACAAAATTGTATTATTTGTAGGTTTAAGAGGAGCCCATATGACCATATTTAATGAACACTCCAGCATTCTCCATCCCAGTCACAGTCTTCTATATGGTTGTCAGAAAAAGTTTTTAAAACAGGCATGAAGTCTCAATTTTTCTGAAAATTGATGCCCACAACATATTCCAAATATGTTGAGTATGCAAGGAGCAACCAGCACAGGCCTAGTCCTTTATAAACAAGGCTGGGTTACGGCTCACCACTTTGCCAAATAGTACATCAGTGAATAATCCAACAGTGTTCGAACAGTATTCCTCTACAAGATTTTAGGTATTTCACCCTCTACTATGTATTATATCATCAGAAGATTCAGGGAATCTCTGTGCAGAGAGTCAGGCTTTCAGATTGTTTGTGAAAATAGTGGATGTCATGTTCTCCAAGAAAAATAAGAACAGGTTCGTCCAGACTGTTACCAAAATAAAATTCAAAAGCCAGTGTGTGTTATGATATGGGGGGTATTATTGCCCATGGCATGGGTAACTTGCACATCTGTGAAGGCCCCATTTTGCTGAGTGCTAATTTACTGTGTTGCTCCAGTTTTGGAAAGTTGGTTAAAACTCCAGAACAGCTTTGCTAAGACACTTTCTCATGTCTCTCTCTTGTGAATTTTTTATAATATAGTCAAATCCTAAGCATTTATTCATGGAATTCAGCAACAATCACCTTCATAAAAATGATTTATGAGTCAACAGATTTCCTTCTCTTTTCTAAGTTCAGGGAAACGTGTTGTGTTTTAAATGACTCTCTATGGAAATCGAAGATGTACTGTACCTTCAGATGTGGCAGATAGAGAACAGGCTGAAAAATTGAGTATACCTTTAAAGATTATGAACTATGATTCTAACTGCTATGAACAGAGACAAGGTATCTCCATTTGGGTAAATCTGAGGCTGCAGTTGAGTTGGTGCTACAAGTGGACAACAGAAATGTATTTGTGTTCTCAGTAATTATGATTCATGACTAATATAACTGTCGTTCCACTGTATTATCTTTGATCAAGCAGCAAGTCTGCCAGTACTACAATAATGGCAACTGCCACTATGGGAAAAAGTGTCGCGACCTACACGTGTGCAAGTATTCCCTGAAAGGCACCTGTCGTTATGGCGCTGCCTGTCGCCTCAAACATATCCAAGGCTCTGATTTATCTTCTGGGCATAATGATCGAGGGAGGAGGAGCCATGGAAAGAAGACGCAGCGTTACAGGGAACGGAGCAGCAGCTCTTCATCTGATGGTAGGGCTGTATGGCAAATGGTTGTATGTTTATATTTTAAGATATAATGGACTATAATAGGTTGATAAACAAAGTATTTGCAACAATAGTGTACAACTAAGTGATTCTTACTATTATTATATTATTATTATTATTATTATTATTATATTCACCCAGTTCCCCTGTTCAGATACTCCTGAAATAAAACTGTAAAATAGCCCTGTAGTGTGTGTATGTGTTAGTATGATTGTTTAACATGGTTACCACAATACAGATGGAGGGTGGAGTGGCAAGCCCTACAGATGGCAGTTGGATCTGGGCAATGGCTGGGAGGATGTTGCTCATGACCATATCCTGGAGGCTCAATACTCTCGTCCCAACACCAAAGGCATCAGGATCTACAACACACCCTGTGGGTAAGTTTTCCAATCCTATGGTGCTCTGGAACAACAGATTACTGTGTAATGTACAAATAAGAATAGAGGTTCCTCAAGGACCCATAACAAGACCATTTTAGTTTTGTCCCAGATCCAATACAGATAGTGGTGAAACGATTTCAAGGAGCTGGTAGGTTCAAACAACAACTTGGCCCAAGGCATCTAAGGCAACTCAAATACATAAAACATAATAGCATTAATCCAAAGCAGATGGAGATTGCTGATGTAATTTAGTGCATAATCTTTGTCTTTTTTCCAGCATGGGCAAAGGCATCCCCTCAGTTTTCCCTGCCTCAAATGAAGCCCTGGATACACATGAGCTCGTTAATCCAGGGCTAGCTAGATTTCATTACAAAATACATTGTTATGTATTGAGAATCTACATAAAATATAAATATTTTATCCATATACTGCTTTTTCTGGATGTAGAATTCTAATTACCCGACTCAAATGATTTAGGAGCTGGATCAGAACAAAAATATGTCTGTACTGGCAGTCCTTGCAGGTTGAGAATTTCTGATGTAAAAAGTATATGTTACGTTCCCATGTCTAGCGCTCTGTCTATTGACTTCACTAAAATGCACATTCTGAAGAAGACTAACCTGCGAGTCCGACGCAAAGGTGGCCGTCAGACTGAGTGGCTATGGCATTACCGTGGCAACCATGGCTGGTATCTTTATGGAGAGAAGGTAAGTCACTCCAACACAAAGACAACTGACATCTAAAGGCAAAAGCCAAAATATTCACTTTGAATGATCTGAAGCTAAAACCAGAACGCCAAAATTCCCAACCCTGATCACATTAGCTAATTTGCTAATCTTTACCACAGTTCCCCTTAACTGCCATTCATAAATATAGTTTCAGGCAGTGAAAATTGTGACCTGTGTTAGCACAAGGTTTGAAGAGTCAGAATATTTATAACGCTCTGGAATTGTCATCAGCTGGCAGTTACTAATAACAACTCTTGACCTGCCTAACCAATCCTAACAAGTCAATTAGGGCCTAATTTAATTAAGTTCTGAGATTCTACAACTGGAATTGCGTCCAAACTTTTGCATGTCACAATTTCTTTTTTTTCTTTTCTTTAAGCTAATCAAATATATCTGTGCACTAACATTTACAGAAAATGTTATTTTGTACAATGTCGCTGCAAAATATGTAATTTGGCAAGAGTTGTGCAAACATTTGCATACAGCTATATTTTTTGAATATATCTACAGGATTCGCAAGGGAAAGCCAGTACTGTCAGTAGCTCCACACTAGAGAAAGAGTTCCGGAAGAACCGGAAGGGAGTTGTCCAGTTCAGCATCGACTCCACCAACTATGAGATTAGATTTAAAGGTGTGTGTGACGGAAGCAGACGATAAAGAAAGCAAAAGTAAAGTGCTTGGAAGGCATTATAATCTGTTAATCATGTGTGTTCTCCTGGGTGTGTCATTTTCCCAGACATGTGTCAGAAAAACTTGTCCACCGGCCACAGAAGGCGGATCAGGAGGCGTCCGAAATATGAAACTCCGTCTGGTGGAGGGTGGGTTTGTTTACAGAACTGCTCTATAATTACATCAAAAAAGAGTAATTAGCTACAGTGAGACAGTCAGAGAACAATGATATGTTTCCATAAGATCTGTAATATGATCAAATCTGGTGTTGTATTTTTCTCAGATAAAAAAGAAAAACATACATAATTTACAGTCACTGACTTCCTGCAGTGCATCAGGAAAGTTAGCAGGCTGGTTTGTCTGATTGCCTCTGATGCTCCCTCGACAGAATCAGAACACTGACAAAGGCTTTCACGAACTTGACATCAATTTCTCCAAAGAAGGCACCACTGTGGCAGTTTGGTGGCCAGAGAGGACACTGGCACAGTTTCACAAATCGAGTAAGGCTTCTTTTCACATACACACATACATACATATACAGGCATATGCAAATGTTTTGGGCAGCGCTGGTCAAATTGTTGATTTTCTAAATGAAAACAAGATAACACACCGTCTACAGAGAACACACATTATAATGCATAATTATTTTTTACTGATTTTAACAAAAAGTGTGACCGGTCCACAACTTATGGCACAATTTATATTTTATGTTTTATGCCTTCCCAACATGGTAAACTCAAATGCAAATAAATCAAAACTAGATTAGTGTAAAAGTGTATAAGACACATCACTTATTTTCATTTAGAAAATCAACAACACATGATCTGGCTGAGGGTGTTCAAACTTTTGCGTACTACTGTATAACAGAGATGCACTATTACTCAAAAGTTACATAAACATAAATGCACATAAAAATTAAGCAATGGTACTGTATGTATGTGTAGAATGATGAGCAGAGATTTATACATGACTGAGAAAGCTGAGTGTCAAAGAGAATTAAATGATATTATTGCTGATATAAAATAAAATCCAGAATTCATCATACATCAAAAGTAGAGGTCAAATATTAAGGCACACATTTCTGCAAACTAAAAATTGCAGTGTATTATTAATCAGGCATGTTCTGAAATATATTTTTGAGATAAAATAAATTCATGAGAATTAGTTTAATTAGTTTCATTAGAGAATTCTTTTTTATCACAGTTTACAATATTGTATTAAGAAAGAAACACTACACCATAAGATAATACATGTCAATATATGTAGTGTTATCATTTTTTAATAGCAGTAACGTGTTGGCAGTTTATACATTTTAGAGATTTCTATCGCTGGAAAATGTCCCTGATGGCTTTCTGTATAATGGCACCACAGTCCTCATGCATTTATGTTTTTTAATGGGCACCGTGTCTTTCTCTTCCCATTCTGACTTTTTGGTAGACCTTTGGAACTCTAGATAGTACACTGAACATGAAAGTCAACATATAAGCAAAAGATCAGCAGACAAACCAGTTTGCCTTAAGCATAGGAATCTGAACGTGACAGTGTAGTGAGAGCTTGTGAAACTCTGTGAAATATGTGAAACATATTTTTAAAAATCTCAGCTGCAACCTATTTCAGTAAAATACAGTTTGGCGAAAGCCACATTATGTTATCTGTAATTGTGTATTGTATATTTTAATTGTTAATAACAAATCATTAATATGGCAAGTGATTTAAGTGATTTCAAACTTCTGAATGTTAATATGCCACTTTTATGAATCTTGACTGTTGTTTTTTTTTTCAACACACAGTGCACATATCGCAAAACCTGTTCTGTCCCAGAGGTGTCTGTCTCTACAAAACATTAGAAACATACTATTTTCTCTTTCTATAGGTACAGCATAAATGATATGCTGTGTTAAGACATCACAAATATATATATATATATGTATATGTATATGTGTGTACACATATTGAGATGTATTTTGAGTTTGAGGAAATATATGAACAAATACTTTTCTTTAGTATGAGGTGTTATACTTTCAGTTACTGGCTGTCAGGGAAGAACTATGTTGTACAGCCTGTTTAGAACTTGCAAAGCCAGCACATACCCACTCGCACACATTCTCCAGTCTCTCTCTCTCTCTCTGTCTCTCTAGGGAGCTTGTTCAGTATCCAGTGAAGACATTGAGGCAGAATACCAGCGTAATCCACAGGGTTCAATCAACTTCACTGTAAATGGAGATCGGTACACTATTGACTTCTCAAGTATGTCAAAGAAAGTATATTCAGACTATATCGAAATAATAGCATCAACATTTTTACAACACACACACATTTTCTAAACCGCTTGTCCTTCTGGGTATGATGGGGTGCTGGAGCCTGGTCATTGGGTCGTTTTTCCAGTATAGCTTGTTCAGCCTTTACCACTATTATAGTTTCCATTCTTTTTGGGAGACTTGCTCTCAGTTTTTAAAGAAGTCTGCAGGATGTTTTTCACACCTCCAGTGTTCAGTCGTAGAAGTTGGTTGCATTTTTTACTTCGCACAATTTAAGTAATCACAGTTATAGTATATAAATATAGACTCATCAGTTGTAAAATCTTTACCTGTTTTAGTGTTTCTTGAAACAAGAGTGAAGCTTGATTTTCTCTTAGCTCTCAAAGATGACCAAGTTCTGTTTATCTGATGGTAACAGTTTTGTTAGTCTATCTTGATGGGTTATTGTGTATCTATTCTCTTAGAAATCTCTTCTTAAGCCATTAGATGCATATGGGAAAGAAATTTGCAGGAAGCAGATATGTGCTGTTTGTCTAAGTTGCTTGTGTGAATCTCAGTCTCGCTTTGAAGGGGAACATAATGTCAGTCATATCTTTGGGAGCAGCTTTTGTTTGGAGGACACAGCTGAACTGTTTGGTTTTAAGATTGGAAGGATGGAAGAGTTTATGTGGCAGTAGCTGCAAAAAAAGTAGAGTGGACAAGGCAGTTAGAAAGCCTGAAAGTTACTGATTTTTCTGACCAATCCTCCTCTTCTCCTCGGTGACCTGGAAACCGATTTCATGACGGCATCTTACTGGCTGTCTACATACTGGAGGAGATAAAAGAAGTTGCTCAAGTGGACAATACATGAGTGTCCACTAAACAGACTTTTACAGATTTTGAAGTGAGATCACTGCTTGCATGCTGAGAGAGAATGGATTTTCACGGAACAAACTATGCTGTTTGTGTTTATATATCCTTTATGTTGAGTATTTTGTATTCGGTGTACAAAAAAAAACATTGAGTTGTAAGTCGCACAAATGTAAATCGGCTGTGTAGAAGGTGTGATAGGATAAAGGAGTATACATGGTGTGCTTTCAAATTTAATGATGTTGAAAGGAATCAGCTGTCACATTTCCCTAATTGTGCTCATTCCTTCTATTCCTCCTGCTCCTTTCCTTTGCTTGATTCCTCTGCGCTCTTCTGGGGTACAAGAGTAACAGTAGGAAAGAAGTGGGAGGACAGGCATAGCAAACGTTTCTGAATACAGCCATATATTTGATATTACACTTAGTGCTTAGCATTAGTTTATGTTAAACAGATGTTTTTCTACTGTTTTTCTCACATTGTAAAATGAAGATTTTTACTTTATGTCTGTTTTGACTGGAAATGAAATAACTCAAAGGTTGCTCTCTGACTTCTGCAGATTACTATATGTCTAGATTGGTGTATAGTAAGGTGCAGTTTTAGAGTTAATTCTGTAAGGGTTTTTCTTTCCTACTTGTTTTCTCATTTTTCTGTGATTTGGAGTGAATTTCAATGACATTTGGCCTTTTTTTTCCAAACAGAGATGACCCAGACCAACCTGAAAACAAACACCACCCGCAAAGTCCAGCGTGTGTAGCAGTGATGACTCACTTCAGCTTGTGCCAAAGATGTTCACATATTAATGGAGAGTTTTTCTTTATGAAACTTATAGTGGTGGGCAATACATTGCACATACAGAGTGATATAGATTTTAAGATTTTGCAGCATGGATAGATAAAAAGCACAATATTCATGTTAATGTTGTTTTATAAAAAGTGATAGCTGCATTGCCACAAGTTACTGCTATGTAATGTTTGACTTGGGTGGATTTTCACCCAATACACGCTATGTGAGGTCTGAAAGACATTAGTACCACTCAGGAAGATACTGAGATACCGTGATATATTTGGACTGTTGGTGTGTTTGTGTATGTGGGGGTGTTTGATTTACTTTCCATCTGTTTACATGGTGTCTACACTGCCATTTATAAATAACCTCAGGCCTGTCTGTACTATAAAGGGACATGTGCAAGCACACACACACTTACACACACACAAAGATACACATACATACACCAATCGATTTATATGATTGCTTAATGATTTTTGATGAATAATTGTTTTTTAGAAATCACTTATCTCATTCCTACTAAGGAATCTGTTCCCTCTTAGGAGTTTACTGCCTTACTAAGTTGTGGCTACAACTTAATTATCGCGTACTTGCACTTGACTAAATCATGTGAATTACTTAATTATGCTATTTCTACACCTTACTAAGTCATATCTTATTCCTGCACGACACTGACTTGTGGCTACTTAATTATCTCATTTATTTGCCTTATTAAGTCATGGCTATGACTTAATTATCTTGTTCCTGCTCCTTGCTAAGTCATGGCCACAGCTTAATTATCTCGTTGCTATACTTTACTGAGTTGTGGCTAGGACTTCATTCCTGTGCCTTACTAAATTGTATCTATGACTAAATTATCTTGTTTCTATGCCTCACTGTGGTGTGGCTATGACTAAATCCATATGCCTTACTAAGTTGTGGCCACAACTTAATTATCTCGTCTCTGTGCCTTACAAAGTCGTGACTTTTATCTCATACCTTACTAAGTCTTAGTTATGACTTAATTATCTCGTTCCTTAATAAGTCATGGCCATGAGTAAAGCACATTCCTGCATTCTGTTTGGTTTTATTCAGCATCATTTTTATTAAGAAGGAATGTCACCAGCAAGGGGCGGCATGGTGGCGTGGTGGGTAGCGCTGTCGCCTCACAGCAAGGAGGGCCTTGGTTCGATTCCCTGGCTGGGCGGCCAGGGTCCTCTCTGTGTGGAGTTTGCATGTTCTCCCTGTGTCTGCGTGGGTTTCCTCCCACAGTCCAAAGCCATGCAGTCAGGCCAATTGGACATGCTAAATTGCCCCTAGGTGTGTGTGCGTGAGTGACTGTCTGTGCCTGTGCCCTGCGATGGACTGGCGACCTGTCCAGGGTGTATCCTGCCTTCCGCCCGAAGACTGCTGGGATAGGCTCCAGCATCCCCCCGCGACCCTGACGGAGAAGCGGCTTAGAAAATGGATGGATGGATGGATGGATGTCACCAGCAAGGCTCCATTTGTGTCAGATTACTGATTCACCAATGTGTTTTAAATACATTACAAGTGGTATAACAATATAATGTGATAACTGACTTTTGCTACTCTCCTAAACAGAAACTAATGGATTGAAGTCAGTTGATATGCTTGACATACCAAAGTTTACATTATTTTGTACTCAGTTCAACCAGGTGTAAAGACATGCTGATCTTTGTCCAGTATGTTAAGTGAGTTATAAAAGGCAACCGTAAGATCAATTTTTCAAATGCTTTGATGGGAGATTAGTGAAATAAAATGAAAGAAGAACTATACTTTGTTGTTTTGTACTTTATTTTATTTAAACGGACTGACAAAATAAATGTCTATCAAATACTCTTGTTTTTATTCACACATGATAAACTGACTGTAAAGGACATTCCCAGGAGTCTTTGTAGATTCTGTAGCATAGACCATGTACTATGTATGTCTAAAGTGGACAGGACCAGTTTTTCAATCAAAACATGAACTCTTTTTGCACCAGTCAGTGCTCATATACAGAGACAAGAGCTCCAAATAGTAGTAACTACTTACATTTACTCAGCTGCATGTACTTGTACGTAAAATCTTGATGGGCTCACTATGTTTTGTTTTTGGTTCAAATGCAAAATAACATTAACATATGCAGCCCAAAGTAAATAAAGTAAAAAAGACGGAACAAATCAGTTATTAGGTTATTTAGTAGCATTAAAGAGCACAGTCATAGATGATGATGATGATGATGATGATGATGGTGATCAACCAAGTCATGGTAAGACATTGGGATCTCGTTCAAATACCTTAATAAGTTGTGGCCATGCATATTTATTTATACAGGATGTCACCAGCAGGGCTCCGTAGGTGCATGCAGTTTTTAATGCACCCAAGACAAGCAACTACAACTCTTGTCTTCTAAAAACTATGGAACATGTTACTTTCTACTGGCAACGTCCAGAGAGGTAAGGGGCCATCTAAAAGTTCCACAACACACTTAAAATAGATGGTTCTTCAAGGGTTGTTTAGTAAAGAAAATGGTTCTATACAGAACCATAAACACTCAGGGAACACTTTGCTTGTTAAAAGGTTCTTTGCATCATTAAAGGGTTCTTCAGATAGAAAATATTTATGGTTCTCTATAGAACCTTTTTGAAAAGGGTTCTGGATAGCACCAAAATGCTATTAAGCGTATAATAATAAAAACCCCTTTTTGGAGGTATATAGAACCATATACAGCACAAAACCCCTTTAATCATGCAAAGCATTCTGTGTTTTCATGGTTCTATATTTTTTAATGAAGAACCCTATTTTTGAGAGTGTACTGTAAAGACACTCGGTGGGAGAAAAGATTTCACGTTTTTAACACACAGTAGGTTTTTAAGCAGATCACAAATTATGAGCGCTTAGAGGTTTTATAAAAAGCTGCATTTTTAATTATTGCTCTGTTAACAAAAGCTCACTTGACTCACATGAATGAATCATCAAAACCAAAGTTAAAACCTGGGTCAAATCTGCCCAGACACATCCCTCTACATGACATATAGCCATATGCAAAAGATTGCATGCAGCTTGCATGATGTACTACAACTCTTACATTAACAAATATAACTTCTGTGATACTCTTGTGGCAGGTTTACAGGAAGTCATTTCAATAACTTTTGAACAATTGACAATTTTGCTCCAAAACAAGTTGTACTTAATCAAGTGCAGCTGACATGATGTACTGCACCTCTTGCATTGGCAGCTTCAACCCCTGTGGTCTGTAGTGAAAGATTTTAGTAAATTAATTCCAGTAGCTTTTGAGCATGTGACAGTATTGCTCCAAAACAAGTGGCATATAATAAAATACACAACAAACTACAGCACTTACATTAGTACCTTTAACCCCTACTGCATTCTAATGGAAAGTTTCATAAAAACACTTTCAATAGATTTTGAATGGTTCACCATACTGCACCAAAATCTGCTGTACTTAATTATGTGTAATCCACATGAGGCACTATGACCTCTTATATTGGCAACTTTACTCTCTAAGGTTTTTGTATATGAATTATTGGATTTTTGTAAAGTATTGTGTTGTTTTGTATTTAATTATTAAAACAGTAGTCAGCAAAGGTTTCCCTTTGTGTTTTTAAGTATGTGATATTAATGTTTACAGGTTATGTGAACTGTGGAGCCGTTCAGATACATACTGTGTTTGGGGAATCTCAAAAAAAAACAAAAACATACAACCCATTAAAAGTTTCTGCTGGTTCCTGATGGTGTCCAATAGTCATTGATAAATAAATAAATAATACATCTGAATACGCGAATATGAAACCAACTTTAGCGCAGTTTTCAACACCTGCCAACTGCTGAAATGGTAATGACAGTGTCTGTCAGTGTTTCTTTGCCTTAATGTAATGCCATGGCTAACTGACTGGTTTCCCACACAGTGAGCTTCAGGACCATTTTAACCGTTACATCGGTCTGATGTCTTATGCTAATCCAGAGGTATAAAATTCCGGTCCAGAAAGTAAAAATCCTTCCCAGGATTTTGTTCCAACGCCCTGGCTTCGCTTGTTAGAGCAAACCACCAGCAGAGCTGTCCAGGCAGTTGGAACAAAATCCTGGGAAGGATTTTTACTTTCTGGACCGGAATTTTGCACCTCTGCTAAAGTCCGATGTCGTGGCTTCGAGGAAGTGCCCTCGTTTGTTATGTAGCTTTTTATTGGAAAAGAAAGCGAAAGTAAAACTCGACTTACACTCACACAGCTGATCAGATCTGTGCCGGCTGCTGCTCACTGCCTCTCACAAGTAAGTGGTCTGATCTTTCCTACTCTAATCAGCGTTTAAACAAGAGGATTTTGCTAACCAGCTCGCGTAGCTCAGTTCAGAGTTTAACTAACCTGGTGCCCTGTGGCCGGACTAAATGAGCGAGGATGCCTCTGTACCGGTCGAGAAGGCTTCATGCTTACATGTTGTGTTTCTTTACAGTGTTCAGCTCCAGCTTGTGGGTGAGTATGTCTATTATTGTGTACATAGCTGACCCCCACTAGCCTGTAGCAGCCTAACACTTACATATGGAGTTAGATATAGAGGAATTCAGCTGTAGCATGAGACTGTAAAGGAGCCAGCATGAATGATTAAAATCTCTCTCACAGGAAGATGAGGAAGATGATGACTCAACCTCAACAACAGGTCAAGGGAATGCTTCAGGTAAGTTTGTGCTTTTAAATTAATATTTTTTATTCTTAAATTAACATTTTATGTATTTTAATTTATTGTCATCAGTTTATGCAATGTGTACATTTTTATTTTCCTACTACATTGGTTCACAGGAAACAGCTCTCAGTGGCAGTTGTTTGATGGACAGCAGTGGTCTCAGATTTGTAATGACCATATCATCGAGTGTCACTATTGCCAGCCAGGAGCAAGAGGGATGACCATCTATACCAACTTGGGGTGCTTTTGTGTTTGCATTAGTCCCAGATATTTACTTTCTACATGGTCATGTGGAGTTTTTATTGATTTAATCATGACAAATGGTCTTCGCCACTTTTTCCATCAATTTAACAGGTCTCTTCACATTGACTTTGATGATATGACAGTAACGGGGCCTTTTGCTGGACTTGGTGTGCGACGACAAACATTTCTACCATTTAACCAGAGTCAAGAAGTAGGATGGTACTATAAAGACAACACATACTGGTGTGAATATGGATCACAGGTGAGCTTTTTGTGCATTAAAGGTAGAAACTATACAGAGTTGTCTTAGTGCAGAGAGGTTCAGAAAACATAGATGAATTAATCTAAGATGTGATACATTGACATACACTGTAAAACATGCTTAACCAGTTGAAAATATGGTAGTAACTAGTTGTGCATAATTTAGTCAAAAGACTATTATTGTTATTATATTCCTGTATATTGCAGTTGCAATACGCCTTGCTATTTATGCACAGGTGAATAACCAATGCAGCATGTTTTAGGATTGGCCTGCATTATTGTGACCAAAACAATTTACCTTTGATAAATTATGTGAATGCCTTGATTCTTCAGAACACCCACAGAAACCTATCCGAAACTATGATTGGTCATCATGAGCACACAGTAGAAACACTGTGATTAGTTAGAGAGCTCATCTGCACATGCAGCCTTCAGAGATATCAGTATTGCAAAGGCTAATATGATGATAACAATTACCAAACAATATATTGAGCAGCTCTAGTTGTAACTTAAAGAGAAATTCCACAGATTTGTAATTGGAACTTTGAACTTTCCGCATAATTTTATCAGTGCTGTGTAAACAGTTAAATGGTCTGAAGTGAAATGGTTCATTGTAGAGAAACTTACTGACTTCTTACTGATCTTGAAACAGTGTCTCGGGCATTAGGCAGTGCTTTCACTACCATTTCATGTTATGTATTTCTATGAAGGAAGTTTTAAAGGCATTAAACACTACATCTTGTTCCTTTCACCACTATTATGAACAAGTCTGACTTGGTAAGTTTCTCTAGAACAGAGATTTTCACATCAAACCACGCAAAATAACTTTTTTTACATATTAACCATTGAATTATCCAGAAAATAAAATCAGTGTAATTCATCTTTAAGAAAAGAAAGTCATTATAATGAGTTATTATGATCTATAATTACTGGGGTGAGCAAATTGTTTTACAGTGTGATTTCCCAAGTGCCTTTTAATCCAAGAAGATCTTGAATAGATTTTTTTTTAAATAAACAGATTATTTGTGATAAAATTTAGGCCAGGGGAGGGCTAAATCTGTCTCAGGGGAATCCATGTTGAAAGTCCCATCCTTGGCCACTCCCTCAGGGATCGAGTCACAACACTTCTTCAGTAAACAGCCATGACCTGGAGCAGCAATACAACTCTAACCCCAGAGGCTCCTTTCAGTTTAAAGTAGGATCCACTGCCTACAAATTGGACTTCTCTGGTAACTTCCTCGAGCACAAGTACAGTCACATGCAAATATGTGAACATCTCAGTCAAATTACATGTTGATTGAAAATAAGTTAACTCATTGTCTGCAAGTACAAATGATTTTTTATTTGATGAGTTTAACATATTTGTAAAAAAAAGAACAGAATTTAAAATGTGTGCTGCACAGACCACTGCACAGAGCTATAGACACAAAGAGACTTTGGGAGTTTGTGTACAGGGAGAGGATCTGCAGCTCACTAATCTGGTAAACATGCTTTTACTGTGATACACAAACTAATTCACTGGGTTAATAAACCAGCTGTGTGTTTTTGCCCCACCGCTGCTGGAGGTGTGTCACCACGCCTAGATGCGTTTTACTTAGAAAATCAAAAACAACATGTAATTTGACCCAGACTTTTGCATATAACTGTATTATTTGCTAAAAAAAAAGCATCTACAGATTTATTTTCATTTACTGTTTTTTTTACTTGCTGATTTATAGCCATGACCCAAACCAACCTGTCCACTTTGATGACCAGGAAAGTGCGGAGACGACCAAAGTTTAACTCTGTAGTTTCAGCAAACAGCAGGTACTGTGGATATTAAGATTTGAAAGAGTTTTGAATGATGAGCAACGGCAGGATAATTAGCTTTTGTGTCATGTGGTGAGTATTTCAGAAGTATCTTGTCTTTTGTTGAAGAAAAAATGTGAAACAATCCAAAAACGATCTTTCCTGTGATAAAAACTGGAAAAAAAATGGAGGGAAACTTGCAAGAGGGGGGAAATAAAATCTAAAGTCTTATATCTCTGTTTGTGTGCAGTTCTATGGCTTTGGCATCATCTTCACTGTCCACATTGTCCTTAAATCCACCCACTGCCGTTACTTGGGAGTTTATTGGTGATGAAGGTGTCTGGATGGAGTATCAGAAACCTGTGAGTGACATCCATCCAGATTACTGCACATAAGCAACAAAATACAAACAGTTGTCTCGTATTACTACTCAAACTATTATTAATCTTAAGGCTTCTAATTTATTAATTAAAAGGAATGAGATTTGCTACAAGCCCTGTGATGAGCCATGGTACGATTTTACTGTGATATTTAAAGATGTGCTCGGTATTGTAATTTGACACATTGAGGTATCTTAGGATTTACTGCTAATGACTGAAGACTGTACCTGCAAAAGAACAATTTTATCTATTGAAGCTTAAACTGTCTTCATCTCACTCCAGTAGAGAGTGTAGACAAATCAGCACTCAGTATGAGCTTCGTCCTTACCAGAGCATTTAACAGTGGCGGGTGAATAAAATAATGAGATTCTTGCTTCACTGGACTCAAAGTATGATTACAGTGATGTATTACACACACTGCACTAAAACCAGGACTAATAAACAGGACTAATTATGCTGTCTTTGTAATGAAGCATGCAGGTGGTCAGTGCTCTTGCAAGTACAGTTGCGATGCAATTTATCATGATAATAACAATACATCATACTGCACCTGCTTTTAGTACACTTTAGAAATATTAATAGTTAATTAATAATAAAATATCCGTACTTGGGTCTCCAATACCATTTCAAAAATACTGCAACATTGTACTGTATTGATTTCTCCCACCCCTATGAACAACAAATAACTAGAACTGTACATAACTATGAATTTTTTGGTAATATTATGTATATTTTTGACTGTTTTTACTATTATACTTTTACAGATTTTATTTTATTTGTAAGGACAAAAGAATAGAAATAACAACCAAAAATCTGGGAAAAACATACAGGGAAACAGAATGTGAGTGGTGCAGAGTAGGAGTAAAGCAGCGACTGTAGCTGCGTGAATTTGCCAAAGTATTATGACTCCGGTATAACTCCATTTTGTGAGCCAGACAGTCGTATTTTTTTCCCAACAACGACTACATTTGGTATGAGTGATGCGGCAGTGACCCTACAGCTCACATGACCACCATTTATAGTCAGAGTCTGCACTGCAGAACTGTTCAATAGACCTACATGTTGGAAATTCACAGGCAGAAGGTCTACAGACATTAACCGAGTCTCGTGTCGTCCGTTTTGCTGCAAGAATAATAAGGATATGGTGTTGAAAGTTTGTGCATTTGTTAACCCTCGGCACTTTTCTAGTTTGTGATTTGGGCCATCTCTTCAAGCCTACACCTAATGAAAAAAGCCCGTGTAGCAAGGCATGTTTTTCATTTAATAGTATCCAGAAATTATATAGTTAATGGAATAGACTGCATAGTTTCTTGTCCTTACATTTTAGACTAGGGTTCCTTGATGTGTGAGCGAGGAGTGGGAAATAGAAAACCCAGAGCGGAACCGGAGCAGAGTGATTACAGAAATGCTTTGAGCAAGGAAGGGAGGCTTCGCTCCACACGCATGCTCTGCAGGGAAAGGAAAAATATTTAAGAATGAAAACAATGAAAATTTAAAGGGGTTAATAGTATATAGGAAATATTTTCAGACATAAAGGTTTCATGTTTTTCTGCAGGGTTCTTCTCTGGACAGTATGGACATAGAGAAGCAATATCAGCTCAACCCACAGGGCCAGCTTAATTTTACAGCTGGCCGATACACATACACGCTCTACTTCAGTGGTGAGTTTTACACACTTGCACCAAATAACCTTCAACGCAATGCGTTCACTTTTGGCAGTGGTGTAATAGATTAATGTCCAAATGGTGTACTCATTCAAATCAAGTCAATGCATTATTGTTTTTCAGTACAGTTCATCTGTTACAGTAGCATGTTTTCCCATAGGAATGTATCAGATCAGCAATACCTTTGGAACAAAGCGGCACGTCAGGAGGACAAGTGGAAATCAGCACAACAACAGGTTTGAATCCACCAGTGCTGCAAACACAATAATAAACAATCACACAAACAGTTCCTCTGGAATAAAACTGTTGTGTTGCTGCTATTGAGTGAGGTTGTAAATGAGTGTAACACTTGCTGAAATTAATTCAACACCTGCAAGCGGTTGTCGCTTTTGTTGATGGTCACTGCACTGTTGTTTCCCTAGCGCTCTGTCTCAAGCTCATTGGCAGTTCAAAGACATGGACGGCCGATGGAAGGACTATGTTAAAGTGAGAGAAATGTCTATTCTTGGCAAGTTTCTGCAAGCATACATGTTAGCATACCCTAGTAACCTAAGTAAACTATTATAATGTCAAATCATTTGTGCAAATTATTCAGTAAATTAATTAGGGGTGTAACAAAACAACAATCAAAATTGATATTTTATTGCTATTATGTTTAGCATATAAACTAAATGTTCCTGTTAACTAGCTTGGATGAGGTAGCTTGGGATAATGTTAGATAGCACACTAGATTGGATCACTATAAAGCTTTTGTTTAGTGTCTAAAAGTACCAAGCGAATTCCACTGAGCCACTCTGAAGTATCAGATATTAGTACTTTTATATTGTTGAATGTGCTGAAAACTGAAACTGTCAGTTAGAATTAGACATTAGGATTAGAGCTGGCACAGCAAGCAATTTTGAAAAATATATGAATTGAGACAAAATTGTTAATAAATACAGTTGTGTGCAAAAATTTGATCACCTCCTGTAAAATGATGTTTTATTGATTCTCTTAAAAATGTTCTTAACATTTTCTTAAAAGTTAAAATAAGTTAACACATCCTCTATAGAGAACACTCCTAAATGTGGCTTTTTAATTTATTTTTTTTGCTAATTTCTGTTTAATGGGAAAAAATAAAACATACTGTATAAAATGTGCCACAACCTGTACACTGGCCACATTTTGATTTTTATTGCTTATGATTTTTTATGCTAAATACAGCAAACAAACAGTAATTGTGCATTGAATGTGCAGAAGTGTGTTCTCTGTTGAGGATGTGTTCACTGATTTTCACTGAATGTCATTTGACCAGGGGCGATAAAGCTTGCGTCCAGCTGAGTGAATTTTGCTGTGACTTATTGTGTATGAAAGACAGTTTGCACATTTTGCACCAGAGAAGAAAACAGAATCTTAAGGCTTTTCAGGTTGTGTTCAAGTTTTACAGAGGAAAAAAAATATACATAGTTTTGAAGTTGTACACATTAACACTAATGCTGTTGCACTAGTAGTTTGCTCGCTCAATGCATTGCTCACTCACCACATAACTTTGGAAGAGTTCCTCAGCTTGGGACTTAATTTATTTATTTTTTTATTTTTTTGCAGAATAGGCTATTAACCAGTGTCTGTGTCTATGAGTCACACCAGCTTAAAAAAATATTAATCATCGGTACTATTGAATTATATGAATTTTGTGAATCTTTACACCCCTAAAATGAAGTGTAAAGTCTAGACTGCAGTTACCACTGAATTGTCCAGCTTATGTGAAAAGCATGTAGTTGATGCTGTAATGAAAGTGTACCTTATACATTATACAAGTGTATATATATATACACATTAGATATTCATTCTTTTATTACTATTATTATTATTATTGTTAAGTTATTAGATAGTAACCGAATCTGTTGGTTTGTCACTGGTTGGTTGGGTGTAGGGCAGTAATCGGGGCAGGTGCACTGTCTCCAGTCAGGACATTGAGGCTCAATACCAGCAGAACAGCACAGGCACTATGAGCTTCAGCACAGGAAAGTTCAATTATCAACTCGACTTCTCAGGTACGTAAACAAGAGCATAAACTATACAAACTACTCTGTAGCTACTGTTTTTCTGATGTTATCTTATCTGAAAAATACAACAATCAGACATAACATTATGACCACCTCCTTGTTTCTATGCTCACTGTCCATTTTATCAGCTCCATTTACTGTGTAGGTGCACTTTGTAGTTCTACAATTACAGACTGTAGTCCATCTGTTTCTCTGATACTTTGTTAGCCCCCTTTTACGCTGTTCTTCAATGGTCAGGAGCCCCATGGACCCTCACAGAGCTGGTATTATTTAGGTGGTGGATCATTCTCAGCACTGCAGTAACACTAACGTGGTGGTGTGTGTGTGTGTTGTGCTGGTATGAGTGGATCAGACTCAGCAGTATTGCTGGAGTTTTTAAACACTGTCCACTCTGTTAGACGCACCTGCATTGTTGGTCCACCTTGTAGATGTAAAGTTAGAGACGACAGCTCATCTGCTGCTGCACAGTTTGTGTTGGTCATCCTCTAGTCCTTCATCAGTGATCATAGGACGCTGCCCACAGGACGCTGTTGGCTGGATATTGTTGGTTGGTGGACTTTTCTGAGTCCAGCAGTGACACTGAGGTGTTTAAAAACTCCAGCAGCACTGCTGTGTCTGATCCTCTCATACTAGCACAACATGCACTAACACACCACCTCCTCAGTGTTACCATAGTGATCACCATAATGATCCACCACTCAAATAAGTCCTGCTCTGTGGTGGTCCTGTGGGGTCCTGACCACTGAAGAACAGGGTGAAACGGGGCTAATAAAGTTTCAGAGAAACAGATGGACTACAGTCTGTGATCGTAGAACTAAAAAGTTCACCTATATAATAAGTGGAGCGGATAAAATGGACAATGAGCATAGAAACAAGGAGGTGGCCATAATGTTATGCCTTGACGTTACGTGTGTGTGTGGCTGGGTGGGTGTGTGTGTATATATTATATATATCACACACACACACATACACATACACATTAATTACAACGAATGGATCATTTGAAGATCCAAAATTTCTTGATATAAAATCTTTACATTATTGCATATTAAATTTAAAATATTTCTTCTTTCTCCTGTAACATAATATTCACTTGCATTTAAGTGCAGTTTGTAAACCCTTAGTGTCTAAGTCTCATGTAACCTTTTTTTTGTAATAGCTTCTCATAATGTACAGTGCCATTCAAAAGTTTGGATACTCGTGACTCTATATTTTCCATAAACTCATTTTTTGATCTAAAGATTTATACTTTATTCATACCTATGCATGGATTTATGTCCAAAACAAAAAAACATTATACATAGTTCTTTTTTAAAACCTTTAGTTTTCCATTTCCATTGCTATGGTGGAAAACGTACAGCTGAAACCACAATTATTATACAAAAACTGTTATGAGTTCATAACTCCTAATTATGAGTTTGAGTGTTTTGGTCACACTCATTGCTAACAGATATATAAAATGAAGCACATCAGCATGCAGTGTCCACGAAGACAAACACTTGTAGTAGAATGGGTCGTAATTAAGAGATCAGGGACTTTAAGCGTGGCTCTGTCATAGGATGCCACCTCTGCCACAAGTCAAATTGTGAAATTTCTGCCCTGCTAGATCTGCCCCTGCCAACTGTAAGTGCTTTGTATTGTGAAATGGAGGCATCTAGGAAGAATAACAGCTCACAGGAATGCCTTGTGCTGTGCACCCAGCCCATAAAAATTGTATACCTCTGTTGCATCATCGTAATATTATCCTAAATACTGTTTCTTGTTCAGAATTTCTGTCACTACTGTTCTAAAATGTGGAAAACAGTAAAAAGAAAAAGAAAAGCATGTTTTACGAGTAGGTGTATCCAAAATGTGAAATGGTATTGTATGTATCTATGTGCTTTGCAATAGTTTTTTGTTCTTGCAGTTTCCATCCAATCTATCCGGCTACAGCACTGTGCAAACGTCAGATTTGGTTTACTCCATTTCCAGTCAAAACGGCCATTAAGTACAAGTTATTTTCATTATTAAGTAGGAAATTTATTTCACAGAAAATAGCACGGAATAAACACAATATGGAAGTATGATCCAAAATCAGAATAATAATTTTCCACTCTTGTGTGCAGCTACTGCTACTTTCACTCTTTCATCCATCCCATCTTATAACCAACCAGTTCCAGTTGGGTCCTCCCAACAAAAGCTGCTCTCAAGACTCTCACTAACATTGTTTTCCTTCAAACAGACACGAATATTCACACAAGTAACTACCCGAACATACCTTAGGTGTCTGCAAACTTCTCATGTGCATCTAAAACAGTTAAAGGAAATATTTCTGAGATTAGATATAATTCACCAAGGTAGACCAACCAAATGGTCAGATGGTCAAACAGTACTTAAAGCTGTCATCTTTCAGAGAGAGGAAGTCTAGCTCCAGTTTTCATTCAGATCTGGTGAAAGAAAAAAAAAAAAGTGCCTGACATTCTTCCACTGTGAGAAACAACACTGAGTCTGGAAGGATGTGTAACTTAAGCCATTGCTGAGAAAAGGAAGTAAACAAAAAAGACTAAACTTTGCAGGTGTGGAAAACTATCTTCTAGATTTCTTTGAAAAACTGAAAAAATGAAGCTGTAATAAAGACTGGAAAAATACTGAGCAATTTTCTGCTAAATATACAGTATGTCTGCATTTTTTCTGATGCTGAAAAATAAATACTTGTACTCAACAACAGTTTTGACTGAATTAAATAAATAAAAGGTTGGACTTTCACATAACAGTACTGTATTTAATCAGAGTTTAAGAGTCTTTTAGATTTAAAAACACATAAGCTCATTGCTTTTTCTATGAGATGCATCATTATTGTTTGTAAAGTATAATTGTATTTTTATTGTAGCTATGGTCCAGACAAACCTTTCCACTTCTACAAGGAGGCCAGTCCGTCGCCTGTGACACTGCGCTGGTCAGTCCGACACACTGTGAGCAGTGACAGCTGAAGAGCAGTGAAATCTCTCCGCAACAATGGAGTTTACTGTTATATCTGGCATCAGCTTACCTGTATCTTCTAAACACTTGTGTTTTTCAAACACCTCTACCCCACCACTGCCTTATGTTGCTCAGTACCTCTTGCCATGTCAGACTCCCCGGACATCCAGCTTTCAACTTTCAATTATTGCTCTTATTCTTTCTCAAAAAAAAAAATTCTTGTGTTAACGGCCACTGGAATTAGGTAATCGCTGCTATTTTGCTGGTATTTTAAGGGGAGCATCTATTCAGAAGGTTGATGAAAGAGGCATTTCCCAAATTACTGGAGTGAAGGGATTTCTACTTTGTTGGAGAAAGTCACTTACTCTTCTACAGCCCTGCGTTCTTGAATTTGCTTTCCTTTCCTTCTATCATGCGCCAAATGCTTTGCTTGTTTTTCTTTATTTTATCTTTATTCATGGGCCAAATGTACATTTTAAAAGGTATTTAGCTGTGATATTGCATTTTTCAAAGCCATTTTAGGAGGTACTTTATATGCAATGTTAATAGCAAATTAAAAGAATAAAGTTATTTTCTTTTATGTCTCGTATGTCACTGGATACATCACACAGCAGGTTTGGACATTGTAAGGGGACATTCTTGTCCCTGGATAAATGACAAATTTGGTGATTTAGATAAGTGAAAATAATTAGAGAATATTTTCACTTTCTCACACGCGCACACACACACACACACGCACACACACACACACACACACACAGGTTGAGGGAGGTGTAAGTTTGTTAAGGAAATGGAGCTACATACATTTTGCATTCATGTGTGCTTTGATAACTGGTGTCAGAGCTTAAGCAGCCCATGAAACTGACTTCATAAACATAGTAGATGTGAATGAGGAGTCAAATTAGCTAGCTTACTTGAACCCTGATACATAAAACTGATAAATTAATTCCATAAACAAGACATGGTAGATGCCATATGCTGTCATAATTTGTCATGACAAAGTTTGTTCATTAATATAACAGTGTCATGTTGTCATTACTGGCAGTTGTCATGACATCCGTCATGATGGCCAACTAGAGTATCCAGTAAGAAAATAGCTGCTGTGATGTGAAAAACTATGACAACTGACATGATAATAATCAATAGTAGTAACAACAGTGTTGCTAACTCGTTTTGGAGCCACCATCAACATCTTAGGTACCAGCCTAGGTTGCTTCACAGGTTCCAGTACTGTCTATAATACACTATTCATGTATCTGACAATTTCATACATCAGGTTTAATCTCCAGAAAAAAAGCAAGTTCTTTCCTTTTTTCCCCATTATTTGAAGAGCTTTATTCAAACCTTCAACCTATTCATCAACTCTATTCTTTCTGACCAAAACTACACACTGCAATTAGAAATGTACACAATCGGTCTGTTCGATGAAGTGATCAAAAGGCATTAAAGAGAATGTCAATGTGTATTTTGATAAATATTTACAGATTTTCATGAAAACTCTCAACTTCAGACAATACAACCTCGTAACACAATACAAAGTTCACAAAGATGCCACGTTGTACACATATTACATTGGTAGAATATAAAGGTTCTGATAGAAGAATAGGCTTTCATTTGTTTTGTTTTTCTTCATTCATTTAGGTGTCAAACTGGTTGCGTTGGCAATCAGAATCGGACCATTTGACAGAGGGCAAAGTCCAGTTTTCCCATAAAGAAATTTCTGAATTACAAATATGTGGTCTGGCTCCACCAAAGGTTTTCTTACATTAACTCTTAACCAGCTCATAATTCAATGGAACTGCTTTATGTTTGCTGTAGTGATGATAACCCAGTGTGTCATTTATTTGTTGAAACCAAAGCCCAGATACTGCCCATATATGAAAACTGTATGTGCTAAAACGCTCATTCACAGCAAGCCTTTTACAAAACCCCTTCAAAAGACCTATTATTGCACACCTCTCTTCATAAGGCTTATTTTCTCCATTCATACACTCATAGAGGTCCCCTTTGAGAAAGTGATCTGAAGGTAATATATTAAAAAAAAAAATCCTAACTGATATCAAATTAATCTCAATATATTATACACTTCATCCAATATGATATGTAAATACTATACACAGTTCTAGAAGACTGGCTCACCATGTTGCAGCTATTTCTCTATTTGGTCATGATGAGGAATTAAAAGGTACAGTTGGCCTTTTTTTCTTTTCTTTTTTTTTTTTAACCCTCCACCCCCTCTGTCCTGATGCTACCGTCACAATGGGCTCCAGTGCAGGTATGATCAGTAACATGCAACCAGCAAACAAAACATACGTTACATACAAAGAGGACACCAGTCGGACAAACATAGGTACTAACAAAACATATACTGCCTTTCTAATGAAGCTTTTAAAGGCCAGTAAAGCTTTGTTTTATTTAGTGAATTATAGACTCGATCTCTAGATAAACGACTAAATTCCTAATCAAATACCATCAATGACAGTTAACTTTTTCTTTAAAAGATTTCTTATATTTATATGCAACTTTATTGGCATTTAAGGACTTCTATTTAATTATTAAAATGACCGAAACAAACTCCATTATGGTTTGTGCCCCATCAATGCACTTTCATCTGCAGATTTGATAAAAAAAAAAAAAAAAAAAAAAAGAACCTTTCCTCAAACTGCAGATTACACTCATGAATATAAATATCCCCCTTCAAAAAAAGAAAACAAGAACCCAAAACACTAATAAATAAATTCCCTCACATTCACAGTTCAATATTTCATTCCAAATTTCTGCATAATTTAATGGTTGGATATTAGCAGGGTTTACTCTAGTACAGTAGATGTAAACAGTCATTCAGAGCGGTTTGAGGGGAAATAGTGAGTTTCTCCAGAATGAACCAACGCTGATTTTTTTTCCAGTACTGATGGGAACCAGGCATCATGCTCACAACCCAAGTATAGCCATTTTATTTACTATCCAAATGACTAATGGATCTAAACATCTTCTCAGTTTCTATACATAATGTTGAAGATGGTAAAACTGGTAAATCTAGAAATTATTCATTTTCTGTTTTGCTCTGCATGTCCATGAGCATGTATTAAACATGTCTCAGGCATTATGAACTAAATTTACAACCATTTCAGGAAATAGCTTTATGTGAGGTAGCTTTTGGAGACAAACTCTTCACTGTGAACAAGATTCAGTAAGTGTCACTAGAACAGAGCATTTCAAATCAAACCACCCTGAATAACTTTGTTCACATCTTAACTGAATTAGGCAGAGATTCAGGAGAAATGTTGGAAATTACCGACCCTCTCCCTCTCCCTCCTTCCTTAACCCCAACTACTCAGCAGGGTAAAAATTTACATAACTTTAAACAGATTACTAGGGCTGACCTGAACTCACATATTTATTTATGTTCGTTTAAGTTTTTTATTTAGTCTTTAAAGAAACATTAAGATCCAAAAAAAAAAAAAAAGTAGCCAAAACTACAAGAGATCTTATCAACAGAATGTATGTATGTATGTATGTATGTATGTATGTATGTATGTATGTATGTATGTATGTATGTATGTATGTATGTAATTGTGGCTGCTGAAGCTAAAAGAGCAGAGATGCCTCAGAAAGACATCACAATTTAAAGAAACAGACGATTAAAATAATGCTCTGTGCAAAAGTTGCAACAAGTGGCTGGTATACAATGGAGGCACAACAGGTTTGATGAATCATCCACTCAACAGGCTACATGCCTTACATACTAGACATATTTTGAACAGCAGTAACATACATTCTAAAAATTAGGGTTAAATATGAAATGCAACTATCACCATCTTCAAGGTTTTATTGGTTTTGAGAAAGAATTTCAGTACTTTTCAGAAACATGCTGTAAAATGCTTTTCAGGTCAGCCCTACATACTACTGATGTGCTCAGTTCCTGAAATAAAAGCATCCTTAGGGGAATGTGGTTCAAACCGGATCTCAAAAGATATGACTAGGTGTGAATGATTAGTGTGAGGAAAAAATGAGCTAAATGACAAAGAACAGCCTGTATACACAAAGCCAAAGGACAGTCATCTTAAATCTTCTCAGTGGTGGAATAGTATTATGATGCCTCCTGGATGAACAAAAATATTTGTGTTTTTCTTTAACCTGATCTGGGTCTGCTGCACCTGTAGTGCACATTTGATTACAACAGACACTTTCCCTGTATTCAGAAAAAGAAAACCAACGGACTCCTAGCACAATTATAATAGAAGCCAAGTAGGTGCTGAAACCAAGTGGGTTTCAAGTGAGCAAACTAGGGATGCACAATAATATTGGAATGAAATTTAGATACTTAAGCAAATATCTCTTGATACCAATATCATCTAATTAATAAACACGTTGAATACCTAAATATTAAACATCAGACAGACGTCGGGATATTTTAAACTAATATTTGACGATGTATTTGTTGTACACCGGAATAGCCGAGCATTTAGGGCATAGGTAGATACATACATGAAAAATATCAGATTGCACTGAGCTACAGCTTCTATATTGTTTCATCCCTATAGAGAACCATGGTGAAATTAGATTAGACTGAAATTGAGATTAGACTGAAAAAAGCTGCAGTATTCTTCTAATTAGTTTGCAAATAAAAAGCATTTAAAAGCCTTTGAGTTTTCAAATAAGCAGGTAACTCAGAGTGAGTGAACGTGGCAGAGAGGGAAAAAAAAAAGTGCAAAGAGAAACTGAGGAATGAATAAGATTAAACCCGTGATTACTAACCGGTTACTAAGGCCTGGGAATGTGATGTCATGACGTAGTGTCTTATAGGGATCCGTCACTGTGGCAGGGTTAGTCAGTGTAGGCTGGTTCTGAATATTTGAATGAATTTTTATGCCCTACCTGCTTTCCTTGATTTTGACTGATGGATGCAGCTCTTGTTAAATAGCATAGACAAAAAAAAAACAATGTGGATAAACATCAAACTCTAGCTCATTTTATTGATCTAGTTTTAAAGGTATAATTAAATAAATTTACTAAATGATGCTGAAAGTTGAATTTGGCATTGGCTATCTAACTCAAACTGTTTCCCATCTAAAAGGTATGAGGTGAAGTTATGATGAACCTAGCCTAGTCTGTTTCAAGACTTTATACCGACTCCCTCTTCAGTGCGAGCTTCAGCCACACATGAGATCACATGTATTTTAGTGGGGTTTACTATAGTACAGTACCTTAGCAGAGTCATTAGTTCACTAACTATCAGACAGTGTTGCTAAAAGGCTGCCTATATACTCAGCTGCGGGGAGCAAAATACCAAAAACTCAGTAAAATGTACCAGTATGTCAGTAGCCAAGTTAAATCAAAGGTTGTGTAAGTTCTCTCCAGTTAAATTGGTCATTGGCTGAACCAAAGATTAAAGTAAAAGAGTAAAATATGCAAGTAACTGTGTGAAATATGTCAGTGCCTGAGTGAAATCAAAGGTTTTATAAATCCTTTCTACTAAAATATGGCAGTGACTGAGTGAGACATGCCAATAAGTGAGTTAAATGCCTTAAATGTATGAAATGTCAGCGAGATAAAACATGTAAGTTATATTTGATAGTGGCAGAGGGGGAATAACTGTTCATCAACTGTACATGGACTTCATTCATTTCACTTTGGGAGTTTGTATGGATCCACACCGTCAGTAAGGTTCATTTTTATCCATATAAGATTTTTAAGCATCACTCTGGAGTGGGTTAAGACACACCTCTTTTCATTTGATTCACTTTTATGCAGGACATCTCTGAAAAACCAAAATAAAATAGCAATCTCTATGAGTATCTGTAGCATGTTCACAATGACCGCACCCCACCAATATTGCAGAACGATCCCATAATACAGCACAATGTGACTTTGATTCCCAAGCCCTATAGAGAAGGAAATTAATACTCTCTTCCTTATTGAAGGACGCTTTCCTTGTTCGGCACCTTGCCTTATGACTCCTCATTTTGGATAATTCCAGCCCAGATGCTAGTGTATGTGATGAGTGATCGAAACAAAACAACACATTCACGTACGGTATATGCAGTACTGAGGCAGGATATCAGTAAGACAAGTGTGACCTGTAGAAATACGCATGACCCTGCCTGCTTAAGGCTAGTGGCCATCTTCTGATTGACTGTGGCTCAACAAAAAAGGTCCACCACGAGAAATACACTACTCAAAATAGACCAGACGCAAAACAAAATGAAACAATGGTCCGTTAAGATGGACTATACTGACCTCCTTCACTGTTATATCTTATCGCCGACACTTGATATTGTTTCGTTTAGAGCTCTCTTTGCTAGGCAAATGGAAACAAGAACGGCAGTCCAACTTTTTTTCTTTTTTTTTTTATCCAAAGAGATCTTTCAGATCAGTATTGACTGATGTGCTCTGTTTCAGCATCCCTGTGTTCATGGTGGGAGCAGTGGCAGGTTGTGAGAAGTTCTGTGGGTTAAAGAAAGGGTTAGCCTGCATTCCAAACCCACCTTGCACCCCCGGCATCCCCAATGGTACTGCCTGCACGCCTGCAGTCTGCGTGGGATGACCTGTACCGAACTGGTTGAGCCAGGGGGATGGTGCTGCGGCACCTGTGGCAGGCTTGGAGGCCATTTGGTTCAAGCTGACTTTGGGTTTGTTAGCAGAGAAGAGAGAATCCAGGGCTGACATGTCTGGAGGTTTGCTAGGCTGATTCTGGTTCTGGGCGAGGGTGCTAAAATTCGGGGTGCTGGTGGTGGTGGCCATACCTCCATATAGGCTAGGGGTGGCTGGCCGCATGCCCATACCCACACCTCCTGTTTGGAAGCCCATGGTGGAGTTGAAACCATTACTGATGGTGCCCATGCCACTCATGGTGGATCCACTAGAGAAACCAGAAGAGAGTGTACCAGACTGCATGGGCACTGTCCGAGGCCCAGAGTTCAGGGATAAGCTGTTGATTGAGGTCATGTTGTTCAGTAGACTGCTGGTCAAGTCTTTTGCCTGGAAAAGGAATCAATACAGTATGACTACACAAATATCCAGTGTTTAATTTAAAATGCAAAATGCACTGAAATGTTTCATACAATACAATTTTTCCCCCCCAGATAAACCATTTGCTCACACTTGAAATATACAGTCATATTCAAAAGTGTAAACACCTCTGATCATATTACATGTTTTAAATGTAGGGGTGGGGGTCTGGGGGTGTTAAACAGAAAATATAAAAATGTGCCATAACTTTTGCACTGGCAATATTTTATTATTTTTCCCCCCGAATATGTTAAATTCAATATGTAAATAAACAGTAACTGTTGATGTGGATGATAGAAGAAAAAAAAACAAAAACACATCCGTATAATTTTTTATGTTACTTTCATTTAGAAAATCAAAACCATGTTAGGGCATCCTTGGACAAAATATGTTTGCCTACAACTATATATAAAAATCTTGATATCAATGTTTACATGAAGAACTTGTGCAGCAGGTTTTTGGCAGGAAATTAGACCATTATCACCAAATCTTTTTCTGTAGCCTTTAAATAAGTTCTTCAATGGTTCTTTATTAAAGATAAAAGTTATATGTACACCATATAAATTAAAAAAATGAATGGTTTTAATGGTTCTTTACACGGTTAAATGGCTCTTCTCTCATTTTTATTTCATATCTTGAAAAATGTGTATAAAAGTCACGTAAAGCAAGAAAATTATGTTAAACATAACATTTCTAAGCAATATAAACCTTCACTAGTTTCCATATTATGTTTGCTGCTCATAAAGTGAAGACTATTCACTCCAAATTGAGTCTCCAAAATGAAAAAGACTGTGCACATGCATGTAAGAAAAGCAGAGCAAGGAACCTGTGTGGTAGTTGTGGCAGGTTTGACGCTCTGTGGTGCCAGAGGTTGCTGGCTCCTCAGTTTTGCGGCCTGCTCCTGCTCCTTAGCCAAACGCTGTTTCTCTTCCAGAGTCAGAGAAACCTTCAAAAATACACACACGCATAAAACTAAGGGAATCTGAATTCAAACGTAATAGGACAATCTTAACTCCTGAAAATCTAGAGGTCTGTATGTGGGTCTGCACTTCAATTACTCACTCTCATACCCACATAACTTACATATTATAGCTTCATAGTTAACAAATCATTTATAACAGTTGAAGAATAAGTTAAGATTAATAATAGAATAAAAAAAAAAAACATTCTATAGTAAATGGAAACAAGTTCAAAGAGTGAACGTTTTTTTTTTTAAACATACACCACTTATTAATCTTCATATTAAATAAAAAATTGTTATTCAGTAACAACTTACAACATAGTGTAATGGTCTATTTACACCATGAATTTTTGGGAAAAAAAAAAAAACAAATGCAAATTTTATTGTCCACGGGAACTTGGGAGAAAGAGGGAAAAGGAAGGAAGGTCTTAAATCAGACAGTTAATTGTCTATAAACATGAAGTATTATGGGAACTAAGGAAAGTAATTACCCATTTATCATTTCTCATCATTACTGTAAATAGCCATTTTATTTTTGAGCAGCGCTTTTTGAATTTGGGACATTCTAGATACAACTTTCTTAGTCATTATGGAATCATTACAAACCTTTTTTAAATTCATGAAAACAGTGATTCCAAACTTTTTAAAATGTTTTAAAAACATGAGCCTTTGTAAAAAATTTTTACTTAAATGCAAAATAAATAAATAAATTTCTATTATATATATATATATATATATATATATATATATATATATATATATATATATATATATATATATATATATATATATAGCAGCATACACTCACCGGCCACTTTATTAGGTACACCTGTTCAATTGCTTGTTAACACAAATAACTAATCAGTCAATCACATGGCTGCAACTCAATGTATTTAGGCCTGTAGAGGTGGTCAAGACAACTTGCTGAAGTGCAGACCGAGCATCAGAATGGGGAAGAAAGGTGATTTAAGTGACTGAACTTTGTGGCATGGTTGTTGGTGCCAGATGGGCTGGTCTGAGTATTTCAGAAACTGCTGATCTCCTGGGATTTTCACGCACAACCATCTCTAGGATTTACAGAGAATGGTCCAAAAATGAGGAAATATCCAGCAAGCAGCAGTTGTGTGGACAAAAATGCCTTGTTGATGTGAGAGGTCAGAGGAGAATGGGCAGACTGGTTCGAGATGATAGAAAACTACCTAACTATCTAACAGAACTAAGGCAGTTCTGAAGGCAAAAGGGGGTCTAACCTTTTTCTAGTACCTAATAAAGTGGCCAGTGTGTGTGTGTGTGTGTGTGTGTGTGTGTGTGTGTGTGTGTGTGTGTGTGTGTGTGTGTGTGTGTGTGTGTATATATACAGTGAGGAAAATAAGTATTTGAACACCCTGCGACTTTGCAAGTTCTCCCACTTAGAAATCATGGAGGGGTCTGAAATTTTCATCTTGGGTGCATGTCCACTGTGAGAGACATAATCTAAATAAAAAAAAAAAACCTGGAAATCACAATGTATGATTTTTTAAATATATTATTTACTATGGTCTGCTTACATATTTTAATTTACAGTTGTAAAATGTTGCTGATAAATTGGACAATGAGTGTAGAAACAAGGAGGTGTTCATAATGTTATGCCTGATTGGTGTATGCCATCTGTTTTCTTGCTGTCTCTGTGTTACGGATATGCCAGATGTGAACTCACTCTAGAGGGTTGTGAGACGGTAGAGGAGGAGCCGTTTTCTTTTACATTCACGCCTGTATTCGCTGAGCTCCCACCAAAGATGTCGTCAATCTAAAAAGAAAAGGTCATTTCTTTACACTGTCAAATGTCAAATACATACATTACATGGCTTAGTCATTTTAGGCTAAACAGTAAAGCCAGAATAGCACTCACATCTCGAACTTGATTAGGTGGATTTAGGTTGTTCTTTGTCTCTTCTGAAGGGTTCATTTGGTTGGAGAGGTTCAGGCTCCTAAGATATATCATAGATATATACAAGATAGATCAACAATTTAGCACAACACAATTATTTGCAAAGACGGGGTGGACAATATTATTGTTATCTCAAGAAATGACATTACAACATACTTTCCATCCACAACCACATTATTTTGTTACAAGGCTGTTAAGCCTTCAAATAACGCTGACAAAAACATAAAAATGTAAATAGTGTGATCTGTAACCTGTGATCATAAATGTGTGTTTTAATTCTGTCATTAATGTGTTTTAATCCTTTGTAATTGTAATTACACGTCTGTTCATTTACCATGTCTACTGTGACTTTGCAATGTACTTTAAGTTGGATGATTCCAGGAAAAAACTTTTTAAAAAAAGTAAAGTACTTGGTACTTATACAGCATTTATTACAGTGGTAAGTTTATCATCACTGTCAGAACAAAAGGTCATATCTGAAATGGTCATTTTTCAGGGGAAAGAAAAAAACCTAAAATTTTCCTAACAATTCTGAAGCGTTTCTATTAGCCTGGCCATCATGAAAGTTTAACATAGTGTAACTGCCAGTTGGCATGTTAAAATATGTTTTAAAAATAATAATAATAAAAATGGAGCTGCACAACATTAGAAAACTATAATTTACAACAGGATCAAATGTATCCCAATTACAAATGCACATATTTCTGTACTCATGCAGATACACACGTTTATAATCTTGAATAAAGCGGATTTTCTCTTTGAAGTGCTTTGTTAACTACCACCATAGACAGAATGGAGCCCTGTCCTTGAGCCTGTTTTTTCTCTCTCTCTCGCTATCACTCTCAAAAAGAAAGAAAAGCCAAGCTAAGCAGGGTCTGTATTGAGCTTCATGGTTCAAGCTCAAATAGCATAATGCAGTCAGGCATTCACCACTTTATTCCTCTTTGAAGACCTTATGAGAAAATATGTACAACTCAAAGAATAACAGGCAATTTCACAAGTGAAAAATTTTCATCCTCATGCACACTCCAGCACTGCTTTACTACAGAAATTATTTATTTTAAAAATAAAATAAACAATCACAGTCCTATCCAGAATGAAAGCATTGTTGGAATGCCTGGGGGGAACGGCTGATTCAAGGATGTAGTCATGGCAACAGCTCTGGCTACTCTTCTGACTTTGAGGAACGAAGCCTGAGAAAGTTCACTACTCATTATCAGAGCCTTTCAGAGACAGAACTTTGCCACTGTGCTTTTTTTAATTTGTTAAGGGTCAATTTATGAAGCTTGATATAGTTCCCAAACTTTACCCTTTAAATTTTATTGCAATCCTCAATCTGTTGTAAATGTCTACTTCTTTGACCAAATTAATTTGTCAAATAAATAATAATTATATTAGTTTTACATAACAGAATTTTACATATTTAAGTGCATCTAGAAATTATTTTAGCTGGTATATTAGCTTAGACAATGTTTGTTCACATACATGTCTACACAGCAGGAAGGTAATTATGAAGCAATGACCAATCTAGCAGTTTCCATTTAACTATATAACAGACAAATTAGCAATTACTCATATTTCATTTGGAATAAGAACTTGTTCACTAAAACAGTCCAATTCCCTAGCATTCAATAGTGAGGAATCACATTGTATTAGAACTTTCAACTGCTATTTTATTCAATTATAAATATGTAGGGTGAAATACTGTAAGCTAGACACCAGAAAGTGTTTTAAAAGATGTTTCATTCAACATGTCAGGTTTTTTGAACAATAAATAATCTTATACAACAAATAAATATTATAAAATAATATTAACCTAACCAATAAAGCTGTATGATAGTAGCATCCTAACAAAATGTTTTGTACATGGCTCTTCAACAAACTGGTTTTATATTGTTGAAAGTGACTGCAGTGAGCAGTCTTTTTAACGGTGGTTAGCCAGATAAATTCCTGTGACTATGATATGACTATGATTATAATTACCATGGTCACCATAGCCTGCTTCTTCAACAGTAAATGTAAGAGCATGCGTTTCTGCCCCAAGGTCGTAAATAATATGACCAGAAAAATATTAACCTAATTTAAAGGCAATAACCAGCTCACGTGGCATCAGGGACTCTTTCCCTCACTGATGGACAGTTATGGCAGGGAATCGGTAAAACGTAGAATACGAAGCCAATACAAATACTCACAAACAAATGAAAAATTTTAATGGTCAGTGCAGGATGGCCATGTGTGAACAGAAGCTGGTACATCACAGGGAGAGCTGAGTAATGTATTGGCTTCTTTTGTTAATAGAGTCAAGTGTTCTGTTGCGATGAGAAACAACACTGTAGTGTATTATTAAAGAGGCATACAACTTGAAAAAGGTGGAAACACTCCTACTCCATGCATGTGTGGCTAGTACAGCACAAACAGTGTTGCTGGCAAACGGGAACATTTCTGTGACTATTTTGTTTTTACAGTCATGTTTTCAGGTTTCACGTGGGGGGGTCATCTGGTACATGATTCAGAAATAATTTTTCTGAATCATGTACAAAGCGCTTGACTTTCAATCTCGTGCATCTTGGTAAAATACCATACAAGTGCTGAATGTTGTCACTGTTGGGACCAAACCTTGTGTCTCTATTTTTGACATTTTTTTGTTTGACATTCTGTGTCTTGAAACCGTCCTGTACATTGTGTCATAATTTCATGATAAATGGACCAAAAATGCTCCAAATTGACTTGTAATAAATAATTTCTCAATTAATTTACATTGAATTTACATTTTTTTCCCTTCTCCTGTAAAGTTACTCTCCTGAATATACAAAATGTTGTACTGACAGTGACAATGTGTGACTGATGCAAAGCACACACTGAATCGTTAAGGTGAAGGCATGCCAGTACTGTACTAGCACTGAGTGTGAAAAGTGCTTACGTAAGCTGCAGACTGCTGCAACATTTTATGTAGGAAAGGACAATTACAAATAAGGCAAGATGATTTATAAAGATGATAGAGGATGATGAGAGGAGAGAAGAGAATTGGCAGGCACCTCTGCTGTTCCTGCATGCTATGGAGCTGCTCCAGTTTGGTCTTGTGCTCCGCTTCCATTCGACTCAGCATCTCTCTGATCACAGCCATGAAAGAATTAAACTGAAACACAGTCAACTGAAAAATCAGTCGAAGGGCCTAAAACAAGTGCACTGGTGAATGTTATGTAATGTTATGTATTGTAATGTTAGGCCAAACTTATGTATTTTATAAACTCTTCACATTTTTACATAGTCATAATATTGCCAACATTGCGAGTGAGTGTTTACCTGATTGAGGTTAAGGTTGTTGTCAATACTAAGAGAAACCAAATGAGGCAGACTTTTTCCAGCCAGGTGCTCTTTTGGGATGCCTAGTTTCTTATGGGTAAAAGTGCACTTGTAGATGCCTGGGGGGGGGAAGAATTGAATTGGTTTCACTGCAGTTCTGCTCACAACTAAACAAAATCGTAGGTTAAATTCTTGAAGGCAAATTCCAACAAGTTCGACATTTCTGTGTAATTTAGTTGTTGAGATGTAAACATTCAGAGTGGTTTGATGAGAAGTGGGCCACTGTAAAGAAACCTGTTAACCTGTTTCTTTACAGAGGTGGTGATTGGAACCAGGGGTTACAATGTCTACAATACAAATATCCATTTTCATGTGAATCTACACAGGTCTTCTTAGTTTTAAATGTAATGTTGATGATGGTAAAAAAACTTCAAAACTACAGTAAAACAGGCACTTCTCAGACATCTGGGTCCTATTACCACCACTGTGAATATTTCTGACTTCGTGAGTTTCTTTAGAATAAAGCACTTCACAACAAACCACTCTAAATAACTTTGTTTACATACTAATGGTTTAATTATAGAGCAGGGTCTGTACTAATATACTAACAACATCATCAAACAAAAAAGTAAAAGCATAAAATTATACCCAGGATGCCCATGAGTACAGCTGGCTCTCGGGAAGGTATCTGCTGTAGGAAGGGCAGGATTTCATCAATGACAAACCACTTATCCAGATACTCCAGAATCTTCCCCAGGCACACCAAAGAGTTTACCCTCACCTACAAGCAAAGAGACATCCGGAACATAAAAAAAACCACAGATTTCACAGAAGACATAAATGTGAGACAGTCAATAACAATAATGTATAAATATGTAGACTTCAAGTATATCAATTTTTTCCATTAATTTTTTTTTTTAACTTTTGCCATTAATTTTTACATGACCATCATCAAATGTGCTACATTCTAAATGGTGCAAGTCTGACGTGTGGTAGCATTCACAACAAGGCTAAATGTCAACAGAAAGTATGCACGACTCACAGCCAACGAGGAGGTCTGTAAACACGCCGATTTGATGCGAGGGATAAGTGCATTCTTCATGGATGGATAGTCAATCAGATTAGCAAAGGTAGGAATGATATTCAGGCACAGTTCCTGTGAACAAAACAGTGAACACCATATCTCTCATATTAATAAATACCTAAGCAAGAAGAGGTAATACGGTTTTGACTAACCATCTAGACCGAATAATAATTTAAACATATTAACCATTTTGTACTGTCTGGTCAAAAGCTATTGACGATAGCTCATGTTATCGTCAAGTTGATTTAGTAAGTTAACACTACTGTAGAAAAAAAAGACAGTTAAACTGTCATGAAGCAACAAACGAGAATAAAAGTGGTTACTTATCAATCACTTTGCTGTTGCATCTGAATAAAACCAGGGTAATTAAAACCGGTTTCAAATCTTCAGAAAGATGTTGCAGTCATTATTTTAGGTTTGAATAGATCAGAAAAATAAAACATTAGCCAAATCATGACATGCTGTAATTAACCACTCTTACGCTGATTTTGAAAACAATGAATCTCCCCAAAAGGCATTGAGCTTTGTAGTATGTTTAATATTGCTTATTGTATGGCTACCTGGATTTGAGTGGAAGGCGCCTCCAGTGCTCTGTAGACCATTGGGAGTACACAGTTCTTGATGTCTTCAGGTGGCGTTTTGGTCAGAAGCAGGTCCATCTTTTGTAAGAATATCAGTAAGATCTGAATACATAAAAAGAGAGCAGGGGAAGAGGGGGATGAGATGCGGGGGGGGATGCACAATTCACAAACACAGATTCCCATGAAAGAACAGCAAAAGAGATAATGTGCTATAAAGGCATATACTGTTAGGGTGGATTTTCATTAGGGCTGCAACAATTAGTCAAAAATAACACATTTTTTTACTTAAATTTACTTGTAAACAAAAGTGGTCCATAAAGTTGATATGACACACAGGGTCATTTACACAAAAAGCAATACGATAAAAAAAAAAAAATGTAGCAGGGCAACGTAGCATCCATTGCTTAAGTGCATTATAAAATTGTCTGCCATCGCTCACTAGAAATTTAAAGGATGGTGAAGCTGTAATGGAACAAAATGAAAGCATGGCAGAAGGCATAATGATTCGATTAGTCATTTTTTCACAATAATAGTGCACTGACATTAGTTGCATCCCTAATCTGCAGTAATAATCAATATTAAAAAGAGGGAATACTATAACGGACTGCTACATAATCTTAGTTAATACTGTAATTACTGGAAGCTACTGGCAGGGAACTGAATTAACTGCAGCAAAATTATGGGAACTATCAGAACAGGTTGAGTGACATGTTCATAAAGCCCACTCACCATGTTGCTGGCCTGAGAGCATGAAAGAAAGAAGCAAAGAGACAAGCTCAGAGGAAGTAATACTGATTTTGGAACAACAGGACATCGAAGAGTGAGTGTGTGTGTCTGTGTGACAATGTCAGTGTAAACTGTGAACACATCGGTAATTACCAATGGAAAGTGTTTTGGTGTTTTATTTTTTAAAACATGAGGGGCAAAACCATTTTTTTTGGTTGCTCAGGTCAAGTTAAGATAGATTAAAATACAGCACTGGGCAAAAAGCCTCAGACATAAAAATTAATCTGGTCAGAAAAGCACTAATGTTATTAATACTAGCATTAATACAATAAACCGCAATATTTTATGTATATTAATGTGTTAACCCTTAACCACTAAATTTTCAACGACCCAGTATTACTTGTAATCATCATCCAATACCAAGTTTGGCTAATATGTGCTTAATTAATTCAAATCAGGTGGGCTGCTGATGTTTAACAAATCTACGTGATGGCTACTGGAGAAGAACAAGAAAATACTTTACTTTTTGCTGCATTAATGCTTACTTGTATTCTAATGTTATATACATACATATACATACATACATACATACATACCACATTTGGGACATATTACACATTGATGTTTACATATTGCTGTTGTCGGAACAAAACCTAGTATCTCCAAAATAGTAACGTTACAGGAGAAGGAAAAAACATACTTTAATTTTAATGTAAGTCAATGGAACCAGACTTTTTTCCATCATGAAATTTACACACAATATAAAGAACAACAACAGGTGTTTCAAATTATGTCCAAAACTGAAAAACAACAAAAATGGAGAGGTTTTGTCCCGACAACAGCGATATATATAATAAATATGGGACGTCTAATTACATCAGCCTGACACTGCATAAAAACAAACATGTTGGTGTGTTCCCTGCAATACCTGAATGGGCTCCTGTTGTTTGAACACTGGGGTGAGGTCTGGTAGGATCAGACGAACATATTCCTCCTTTGTACACTCTTCTGCTATTAATAGCACGTTGGGCAGCACGAATGGCACCATATCAGGGTTCACAAATTCTGAGGTCAGTGCCGGCAAAATCCGGTACACCACCACCCTCTGCAGAGAAAACTTCTAGCAGTCAGATTACGGCCTTACAAAAGATGAATCAGCACTAATATTGAAGGACAGCCATACATGTGTCTTTTAAAAGAATGTGGGTAAAAAGCAACATCAATTCACTTGAGAGCCACTGTGGTGCCCTCTATATTAAAGCATATATGGTAAAATGTATTTATGTGCCATCAGATAGATATTAAAATTTCAGCCAATATACAAAAAAAAAAAATCTATAATTTTCAGTTATTGATATCAGTATCAGCTAGGCCTCTCACAATAATTACAAAATTATTCACAGTTAGGACAAAAGATATGGCACTTTAGACTTCCATTTCAGTGCATAATTAGTTCAGAAGCAAATTACTGAAAAATTAACAAGAAATAAAATCACCAAAGGACCAGACATAGATTACGCCTAATCCTAGAATAAAAAGAATTTCCAATTGTGATTCACCATGGGCAGTACAATTTAGTCCAAGACTAGGCTTAATCTGTATCAAGGAAAATGACTAAATGATGAAGTGTAGCTTTAAATAAACCAGCAAGATGTGTCTAGCTGGACACAGCCACTCCTCCTTGCCTTGGGAAGCTTGGGCAGAACTTTGGGGAGGCCTTTGTAGAATTGTGACTTCTGTAAATTGTCTCTCTGGAAGAGGGAGTCAAAATACTGCAGAGTCACGGCCCCAACATCGTCAAAGAAAGGGATCTGAAAAGAACGCAAAACACAGACACATAGGAAAACAACCAGAGAGATATAACACTTCTATTCCTGGCGCAATTATGTGATGCAGAGATTTGTGTATTTTGATTTATGATGCATTTTCTCTTCTGCAATAGACCTGATTCCATGCATAAGCTTTAGCAAGACTTTCCTATGGTGAATTAGTGGTATTATAGCAGGGCCCTAAAGCATCTGACAGATAGATGGCTAGACATATGTACTCTATCTGTCCTCAAGGCCAAATCTAGGGCCTCTAGTAGCAGAAAAAACATGGGACATTATATGCACAGAAATAGACAACATTACACATACCTATGCATTTACATACACACAGACTACATGAAGATATCAACGTATAAACAGGACAGAGCACAGAAAACAGACAGAAAGGTTCAAATTCAGCTCCACAAAACTAACAACACTGCTGCAACAGACTCACGCCAAGAGGAAAAAGCACCCTCACCTTTGTCATCTGGTCGGCATCTGGTCTCACATTGGCCGTGACACTCAGCAGCATCTTCACATGCTCTCGCACCTCCTCTGGGATCTGGCTCAGCACTCCTGGACTCAGACGACTCAACTAAAACAAGAGAAAAAATGATTTCAAAGTTATAATTACAGTTATAATTGAGCTTTTCCTACAACTAGTGGGACTTTTACAGGCCTTGTTGGCACAGCAGGGTAAATAAGATTTTTAGAGTTCAGTGTTCAGATTTAAAGTTGCAAGTGACCAAATCCATATGGTCCATCTGTACTGTCAGACTGTAGTCGCAATCATCTGCATATCCAGATTGCTTATTAAAACGAAGACTCACGCAAGTACATTTGAAACCACATAAAAACGTGACTTAAATATGACTAGAAATACAATTCAATGTGGCCTTTTGCACATATCACCTGTAAATATCACCTGTAAGAAGCTGACAGGTCCTCATCAGCACTAAAAGTGACACTTGTTAGACTTGTTAGCTCATGCCATCTGAAGGAGCATCCATTATTGATCGAACACAATAACTTGTTAATTTCCCTGAGCTGATTTGAAAAATAAATATTAACAAATTTTGCTGCTATATTTTTGTGCAAAACCAGCACACCGAAAAAACTACAATAAATTGCCCCAGCACAATTATCTTTTTAGATGAAAAGGCCCTGTACCACATTTTTACTCACTCACCTGGTCTAGTTGTCTGCTGAAACTCTTGAAGATGTCCTGCTTGTTGACCTGAAAGACTGGCTTCCCCTCATTGAACACTGCATGTACAATCACTCCCAGTGAGTACATGTCGGAGGCGGAGTCACAGCTGACAGACAGGATGTATTCCGGGGCCACATACTCGGGGTTAGGCAGGCAAAGCGGGGGTAGATTGGGGTCCCACTCTTTACATACATATTTAGGCTATAGGACACAGGAAAAGGAAAACATGAATTACTTAATTCACTGCAACACCCACAGAAACTCTAGGACATCTGACATTGCTCAGGATGCTCACAATGCACAATACACATTTTGAAATTTATGAGAGTGTTCATTAGGTATTGTGATAATTACTAACAAAATATTTTGCAGACACTACATATTCGTCTTACTCCTCTCCCTCACATTCCTAGCTTCATTGCTGCACATTTGCCTGTAAAGAACACTAGGGGGCAGCACAAGCTATTCTCTTACCTCAGCGTCGGATGGATTGCTGGAGGAAATGCTGAAATCGAAGCCCATGATCTTCCAGGCTCCACTCTTATTCAGGATGATGTTCTCTGGGCACAGGTTACCATGTACCATCTTTACTCCACTGTGCAGAAAGGACAGGCCCTCAGAGATCTGAGGAGGTGGAAGGATGGAGAAGACAAGGGACCAACTGTAAGCTTTATCTTTTGCTAAGAAACAAGTCTGAGAGGCTACTCTGTGTTCATTCAGTACCAACAAACACAACCTGCGATTGCATGTGGCATACTGAGACCCTGCTATCTATTCAGAATAGCATTGCACAACGTATATGTTCAATTTATTTATTTATTTATTTTTAATTCTACACTGTGGTAATCAGTCTAACTTTAACATGTTAAACGACTCTGATTGACTTTGTATATAAACAACTGAAATATGAAGAACAAAAAAAAAAAATCTGAAATTCAACTTTAATACTGGTAGCTTTTTTGATAAGAACTTTTTAGGATATAAAATTATCCTACCAGTAGTTTTAATGGTGACAGCATTCTTTGAGCAACCTACAAATATGCACTTCACTTTTCCTAGGCTGCTCTTGTTGATATTACCTAGATCCAGCAACAGTGAACATACATATCTCGGACAACGTAATGTTGGCACATCATCGACTGAGGAGAATAGACCTCATATAGAAGATGACAAGTCTTCAACAGCAGTCAACATTGTAGCAGTGTTCCCTCATTAGCTCATCTGACGAGGCAGCTTCTGAAACTTGGACAAAAAGCCTACCGATTTCCTTCAGCTATTTTGTCCTTTATAAAGTCCTTTCTTTGTTCCTTTTCATTTCCTGTGGTTAACCAGAAATCTGTTCATTAACTATGGCAGATGCTTGAATGTGACAGTCAGAATGCACATACCTAACCGTGACAACTATAAATCAGAATCTCCTAAGGAAATGCATATGTAAGAAATAGATTGGAAATGTCCAATTTTGCTGCAAAAGCAATCGGTGTCATTATGCTGCTCAATAATTATGCAAGATTAACTGTGCTAAAGAGTCACCTTTAACTTTTGATCTAGCACTTTATTTGATTTCATGTTATTTACTGCATTTATACTTTCACAAATCTCCTTAAAGGGAACCCAGTAGGTTTCAGCAGGACTTGTAGGTTCATCTTACCTGCAGTAAGCCATACTTGGTCTCCACATCATATAGTTTGTACTCTTTAATATCTGTGGGAAGAGGGCTAGGCAGATTGTCCCACTGGCCCAGCACGTTAGCCAGGCTAGCAAACACGGGCTCTGTGCAGAATGCCAGGCAGTCCCTGAAAGAGACAGAGAGAGAAAGAAAATGTGTCAAAAAGAGGCAAAGTCCAGTGACAGAATATACACAGAAACAACAGCAGTACAAGCAGTTACTGGGCAGAAATACACAGACACAAACAGTAGGGGAAGAATCCATGAAGCCTACATGGATGTTTTTACAAACTGAATTTGAAGCCACAGGGGGCGCAAAAACTCTCATCTTTGCTCCCTATTCCATCTTTCGCTCCTTCATCTATGCATTATTCATAGCCTCTTCCCCAGAGCTTGGCCGAGTCTTTTGATCCAATACTGAGGCCCAACGCAGCAGTCCAACAGCACTTATGTTGAAAGCAAGAGATCCAATAGTGCTCTGACTCAAACACCCCCTTCTCTCTCAATGTGAGTGAGAGTAACGGTTCTGCTCTCTGCTCTGTGTTGAGTCTTCTATGCTAGTTTTCTTTTTTTTTTTTTTTTAAATAAATGTTATACACTGTTTCTACAAAAGTTCAGAATGGCCATTTGGTTTGGAAATGTTTGTAATCAAGGTTTTGAATAATATAAAACCAGTTTTGCTGCAGGTAAATGTATAAAATGATTCTAATATGTTTATGTCCGTATCTCACCTTGACTCTTCCAAAGGATGCTGAACTGTAAGAAGGCGTGGGTGTCGTAAGCGGGTTAGCTGTTGAACTCCTTTTTTGAGTGAATCGATGATCTGGTCCTTCTCAAACTTCTGATATCTGTCAATTATCTTCTTATCAAATACAAAAACTGCTACTTCCTGTATAAAAGAACAAAGGATTTTATGCTAAATTTCTAGAATAATGTGTAAGTTTCAAAGTACAATTGTTTAAAAACTTTTTTTAACTGTAAAGCAGGATTCTTTATTATCAAGAAAACAGTGTTACATCCTGTATTACTGCAGTTTATCTCACTTCAACAGCCGTCATTCTATTCTCAGCTAATGTTATCAATTACTCAAGTTAATCCACAATCATAAAGTGAAGGAGGGAAAAACAGAGCTAGAGCTGCAACATCATTAACTGTTTCATCATTTCTGTACAAATCCTACCAAATACTGTCGCCTCCTTTAACTGCCTTACTGAAAATTAAATGGCCTTCATAGCCAACAAAAGAAACATTACAGGGGTGGGCAAGATCACAGTATTTACTTTTTAAGTGATAATTTAATGCCATATTATGCTTTTCTGATAATTTCTGGTTTACCAGTCAGGATGAAATATGACAAATGACGAAATATGAATTATCTGTTTTAGCAGATACTTGTTTTAAAAGAAAAAAAAATGATGAGGTAATTATTGTCAATGAAGTAAGTATACTCAAATTTTTTTGTCACTGCTGAGCTATTGAATAAAAATTCAGTTTTTTTTCTTTCTTTTCATTTACTGCATTGTAACACTATACAAGGAAGTGCTACAGTTCTCCATAATGTTAATCCAAGTGGATCTAGTCCCAGTTTATGTATGGGCATCAGTCCCCAATTTTCATATCAGTGCATCTAAATCATTAATACTTAAAGTACACTGAGCAACTACATGTTTCATTACAAAGAGTCCTGCCTAGTCCTGTTTAACTGAATTTAGTGAACAGCCATATGTAAAATGTTAAACAGAAAATCAGTGCATTTGGTTTTTAATACTTCTTTATTGTGGCACTACTGGTTCTTTTAGTCTGTTCCAACTTACCATTTACGAGTATATTATATTTTTTTTCTCTACCCCTCGCGAGCATCCATATCTGTACTAACAAGCACCAACAATTAAACATAAAGTAACTCTGCTATTTGAGACACTCCTAGACTTGCTAACAGAGTTATATAAAGGAATAAAAACCATAAAACCTTCAAGATTATTTTCTTCAATCATGTAGCCCAAATTACTTAAAATTCTCTGAACATCATTCTGAGAAACCGTCTCACACCTGTTTTGTGGACTTCTTAGTGCCATTGTAAATCCTCCAGCACATCCCCGGTCCCCCGCTGGCAATGTGGCGGCCAACTTCAAACTCTCGAGTCACAGGGTTTCCCATGACAGCGCTGGTCACATCAGCCGTCACCTTGGTGACTGTGCTTTTTAGCTTATTGAGCATGGACTCCATGATGTAGTCAGCCGTCAACCTATGGCGATCAGATAAAACAACAAAAATATAAAAAAAAACATAAAACTGGCATTTTCAAAAATTCACTGTACTATGTATTTTCCAGTTGTGGGCAACCGCTAAATGACTTGGCATGTACACAGTTCTGTGCAAAAGTCAGGGACCACATTTCTTTCATGTCGAGTCAAAACAGCTTTCATAAGTTATTCATTTTTAGCATCAGGAAAACATATTTAAGAAAAAAGTTACACCAAAGTCTCAACAACTACATAAAACACAGTTTTCAGTATTTAGTGTGTCCACGCTTTGCCTTTTTCAACGCTTCCATTGTTTTCCAGACACTATCAGTTTTTAAAGAAGTCTGCAGGGCTATTTTTTTTCACACTTCCAAGGTTCAGTCTGGGAAGTTCATAATTTTCTGCTTTTCACAATTTAAGTAATCAAACACATTCAGTGATGCTGAGGTTTGGTAGTCAGTTCATTATTCTTGCTCTGATTTGCATATTTTGATTTTAGTTGATTTCCTTTTCTCAGTAACAACGTATTGACGGCAACACATCCTTTCAGTGTTGAGTGGTGTTCTCACAGAGGAGGGATGGACAGAAGCACCTGTTGATGTTTTCAAATCTGAAGCAAGAGTGGAGCTTAGTTCTCTTCTCTCTCTCAAATATAAGAACTTAAATACCGTTGATCTGAAGGTAACAGTTTTTGGTGGTCTACCAGGTCTTGCATGGTTGTTAAGTGTCCCATTTTGTCTGTATCTTTAAATCATTTTTAACTTCAGTTTTGGAAACTCCCGTTTTTCCCCTTCTTGGATTATCTTATATCTAATCTTCTCAGAAAGATCTCCTGAAAAATGAGTAACTTGAACTTTATGGCTGTTTTGACTGGAAACTGAAGATGGTCTCTGACTTCTGTCCAGTACTGCAGGGCAACTACTTTGTCGTTACATGTATACTAAGCAGGAATGCAAATATCTGCCCTCACAATAATTAAATTTCATTGCAATTATTTGGTTTTATATATATATATATATATATATATATATATATATATATATATATATATATATATATATATATATATATATATATATATAAATAAATAATCAAAGCATCATCAATTTTACAATTGCACCACTATACACTTCGATCTTATTTTGGTATGATTCAGAATTTTGTATATTTTAAAAATCTACTTGTCTGTGGTGGAAAACAAAACCAAGCTTTATTCTGAATGAAGAACTATTTTTAGTCAATATATTAGAATACATTTTTATTGATTCTAACATACCAAAACCATTGCAGTGGAATAACCACCTTCAGATGAATGCATCAATACACCCTTAGTACTGGACGATACACTATTTTTGAAACACAGAACACGTCTGTGAATGCAAAGTCAGCTAAGAAACAAAGCGGTATGTAGCAGGCTGTATGTAGGAAACTTCTTTTTAGAGCCAGTTTCCTCACCTTCAGTTAGTTTACGCCTCTCTCACACTAACACACAAAGCATCTGTTTTCTCTCTCGCACTCTGCCCAGTTGCTTTTTTTCACATGTCAAAGACGAACAAAGAATGAAGAAATAACAGCAGCAGAAATCTCTGAGCTTACTCCCTGCCTATGGACAGTTTAAGCCCTGCAAGTGCTCCAGTCTTCAAAAAGAACTTTAAGAACCAAAAAAAACAGAGAAAAGATGACAGATTCAGAGCATCATCTCAGAGATTGAGGAAAATGAAATCATTTTAATTCAATGAGTGTTGAATGAGTGTTCTGCATGGGGCAGAGGATATGAGGGTTATGGAGGCAAAAGGTGAGGGCATTAAAGCAGAAATACACTATATGGCTAAACAGATCTCTAAAATCAAGCATATATAGACAATAGACAAACACTGGCAGAGTCACTCTGAAGACCTCAGTGATTTGAAACATGTCACCGTCATATGATTCCACCTTTATCACAGTTCATACATTTCTGTACGTCTAGATCTACCCCAGTCAAACATTACTGCTACTATCGTTAAATGGAAGCATCTAGGAACAGTAAAACAGCAGGGCTGCTGAGTACTGACCCATGTACCACACAAAAACTGCCCATCCTCTGTTGAGTCACTTAGTACCAGTTCCAAATTGTTTTTGGAGGCAACATCAAAACAAAATGTGTGTGTCAGGGGCTTCATGAAATAGGCTTCCATGGCCAAGCAACGTCACACAAGCCTAAAATCCCTACGAACACCGTCAGGCAACGCCAATGGAACCTCCTCCAGAGTTCAGTGGTGGCATGCTTTACACAAATCCAGGTGACTCTTTCATCATTCTCTGGAGCAATGAATCACACTCAACTTTCTCACAGTCTGATGGATAAATTTAGTACAAATACCAGGAGAACACAATTTACCAGAAAGCATAGTGCCAACAGCAAAGTTTGGTGGAGGAGGGATAATGGTCTGAGGCTCTTTTCAGGGTTTGGGTTCAGCCCCTTAAATACAGTCAAGAATAAGTGTTAATGCTACAAAATACAAAAGCATTTTAGACAATTTTATGCTTCCAAGTTCATGGTATCTGTTTGGGAAGGACCTTTCCTGTTTCATAAATAAATGGTTTGACAAGTCTGATGTTCAGGAACCCTAGTATCCTGCATAGATCCCTGACCTCAACCCCACTGAACACCTTTGGGATGAAATGGTACGTCGACTGTGAGCCAGGGCTTTTTATCCAATATCAGTACCTAATCTCACAAATGCCCTTTTGATTGAATGAGCACATTTTACAACAGACACATTCCAAAAATCTCTTGGAAAGCCCACCCAAATGAGAGGAGGCAGTTATAGCCACAAAACGTGTGTTAAGCAACGTATTTTATTCATTTTAATTACTTACATAACCCGCTAAAATCATGACGCCCCACCCATCAAACTGCTTTTTCCACTGACTCAACCTACTCTAACCCCAAGCCTAACCCTAGATATTTTTGCATACAAAGCTGGCCACGACTATCAGGATTTTGTCAGTTGCATTCTGACTGGCTATCCGCATGTCTGAGCATGTGCTTCCATGCAACATTTTTATCATGCAAACATGGAAACACAGTTTTGTTTTTCCAACTAAATTCTGCTCAGTGATAGCAAACACTTGCCAGCACTGGACATCATATCCAAAAATGACTTTCAGTGCATTGTATCAGATTTCCACAGTTGCCTCCTCATCGCACCAAAACAGAGGGCTGTAACTGGTCAATCGGTGTGTCAAATGGACTCTTCTTGACAAGACAGGCAGTTTTCTGCCACGTTATGCAGTGGGAGGGCTCCCATCCCATCCAATATCTGCACAAATGGACATAAAACCTGTCAATCTGACAAGACTGTCTGCTGTACTACAGCACTTTTTGTCTATCCATGTATGTCAAAAGTAATTTATTAACAATGTCATAATATTTCACAATTTAATTCCAGTAACAGTCCAGCAGAACAGTAATTTTTCTAGGTGAGCGCTCTTTTTGTTTCATTAGCTGTTTAGTTGCTGATTTGAACAATGAAACACTTAGGCTGTTATATGTGGAAATGGCAGTCATTACCAAATACAGAGTGACATCCCTTGTAAAAGGACTGACTTGAAGCTAGAATGACTAGGAAAACCTGTCAGCAGAAATTAACATCAGAATCCCACACTAGGTTGAAATAATTTATAATAAATAAATAAATTGCAATAAATTACGGCATAAAATGCTTTTCTGAATATATCACACGTACAACACCACTTCAGAACACAGAACAACAGCAGGGATCATTAAAAAGAAATGGATTTAGACCAATTAGAGAGAACTTTAAAAAAAAAACAACAACTGGTGTAGTAACTGCATAAACTGCATCACAGGTTCCTGATTGGATGTCTGGCAATTATGCCATTTTCTTGTTTTAATAATTAATTTTTACCAGTTGCATGAGTTTTCTTCTAACTGCTCCTTCTTAAATGGTGTATTGTAACTGCATGGACCAAATAAATGTGAACAGATGTTATTATTTTATTAATATATCAATTCAGTTTTATTCTTGTAGAACCCAAAAAGAATTAAGAAGGAACAGTGACTGAGTGTTTTGCTCATAGTTTTTAGGTTTCTTTTAATGCAACACCACTGCTTTGCTGATGTCTTTTCTCCATCCCAACATCTTCACAAGATAATTCCCACAATGGAGAAATTCACAAACCTCCAAAAAAAAAAAAAAAAGACATCAAATATTGTGAAATAGAGTGCATCTACAAGCACTGTGATATAATATTTTTAGCCTACCACCCACACTGAGTGTGCACTTAAGTCAAAAACACCCTAAAATGAAATCTCTAGTATAATCATCACTCTTCCGTAGCTGCAGCTCCTGCATCTCCCTAAAATCATTCTCTTGCCTTCTCACACTGTGATCAGGTGGCACATGCGAACGAGCTGCAACAGCCAGGATTCTGTAAACAGGGAAACAGTTTTCAGCTGCTGAGAGTCCCAAATTGGTCATCTCAATCCAGAGCTTCTCATTAAACTGCAACAACTTCTCATGAGCTAACACTCGAACTGCACCACAAACCAGCGTGTGAAACAGACAACTAAGAATCAGCACTTTGAGATCACTTTTTAATAAACAGTCTGTGTTTTCATACAACACCACACATGAGGGTAAAGGGTTACACTTTTTCAAGGGCTAAAATATTTTTAGTACAAATAAATCTGTGGAATAGAGAGGTTGTTTGAGAAAAGGTGCTACTTTGAAAAGACAGTGGAATTATAATCCCTCTCAACATTGATTTTTAACTACGTCATTTGCTTTTTTTTTTTAAATTCACTCCAGTTTTACACTTAAATGCAACTCTGTATATAAACTGATCTATAACCTCCTGCGCATGTCTGACAATCAGCAGTCCAGCCTTTTCTGGCTTGTCTGTGGATTCTCCTTTTGAGTCTTGGATCCTCTAAGCGTTCCTTTCATCGTGCTCTTATGGAGTTTTTCCTGACACGGTCACTCTTAGCGCTGCTCATTAGGGTTTCTGTAAAGCTGCTTCATGAAAGCACTATGCACTACACTGTGTGCACAATTATTAGGCAAGTGAGTATTTTGACCATATCATTTTAGGCAAGCTGGATAAACTTGAATGCTTAATGGATTACAGCATAGCAGGTGATGTGTATCTGTGTAATGAGGGAGGGTGTGGCCTAAGGAGGTCAGCACCCTATATCAAGGTGTGCATAATTATTAGGCAGCTTTTTTCTTTAGGCAAAATGGGCCAAAAAAGAGATTGAACTTTCTCTGAAAAGTTAAAAATTACCAAAGGTCTCTCAGAGGGATGCAGCAGTCTTGAAATTGCTAAGATATTGGGGCGGGATCACAGAACCATCAAACGTTTTGTTGCAAATAGTCAACAGGGTCGCAAGAAACGAAGAAAAAAAAAAGAAAAAAAAAAAAGACACAAATTAACTGCCAAGGATTTGAGAAGAATCAAGTGTGAAGCTACCAGGAACCCATTATCTTCCAGTTCTGTCATATTCCAGAACTGCAACCTAGCTGGAGTACCAAGAAGTACAAGATGTTCAGCGCTCAGACACATGGCCAAGGTAAGGAAGGCTGAAACCTGACCACCACTGAACAAGACACATAAGCTGAAGTGTCTAGACTGGTCCAAGAAGAATCTGAAGACAGATTTTTCAAAGGTTTTATGGACTGATTAAATGAGAGTGACTCTTGAAGGACCAGATGGATGGGCCCGTGCCTGGATCAGTAACGGGACAGAGCTCCACTTCGAGTCAGACGCCAGCAAGGTGGAGGTGGGGTACTGGTATGGGCTGGTATTACTAAAGATGAGCTGGTTGGACCTTTTCGGGTTGAAGATGGGCTCAAAATCAACTCCCAAGCCTACTGCCAGTTTTTAGAAGACACTTTCTTTAAGCAGTGGTACAGGAAGAATCTGCATCTTTCAAAAGGACAATGATTTTATGCAGGACAACGCTCCGTCACATGCATCCAAGTACTCCTCTGCATGGCTCGCCAGTAAAGGCATTAAAGATGAAAAACTTCTGACATGGCCCCCTTCCTCATCTGACCTGAACCCAATTGAGAACTTGTGGGCAATTCTTAAACAGGAGATTTACAGTGAAGGAAAACAGTACACCTCTCTGAACAGGGTCTGGGAGGCTGTGGTTGCTGCTGCACAAAAAGTTGATCGTCAACAGAACAAGAAACTGACAGACTCCATGAATGGAAGGCTTGTCACTGTTATTGAAAAGAAGGGTGGCTGTATTGGTCACAATTTTTTTTTTTATTTCTCAGAAATGTTCATTGGAAAGTTTTGAGTTGTTTGTTTGTTTATAATTCTCACTTGAACAGATGAAAATAAAACAGTGAAATGGGAAAATGTGTTTTTCATTTAGTTGCGTAATAATTCTGCACCATCATAGTTGCCCAATAAATGTGCACATATATTCTCCTAAGAAAAACAAAACTTCACTTTATTTTTCTTAAACATTCATGTTTGAGGTTTATAAACATTTGGGATTAACCGAGAGCACTGTAGTTGGTGATTAATAAAGATAATCCTCAAAAATAAGACTTGCCTAATAATTGTGCACACAGTGTATACATTATGTGCTTCCCTCCAGCTGACCGTGTGACACTGATTTTGATTGTGAGCAGCAGGAGCGCGGGACACGTCTTAAACCCGGCAGACAATCTGTCAAAGCATCTAACCACTCTAATTCGAAAGTGATGGACAGCTGTTTCTACTGGCCGCTTTCTAGGGTTTCAAACGGTAATCACAACAGCTGGGTGGGTGTTCGGAGCAGAGGCAGACACAGTGACAGGCTTTTTAAATGGTTACTCGATTTGATATTTCACTGAAATGACTTTAGGGTTTTCTCTAATATTTACCAGTTACCAGAGTAATGCAGAATAAATGAGCTGTAATAGGATTAAAAGACTGTTTTATCCCTAGTGGAACTGCGTTGCTGAGTAAGACAGATAAGGGAACGTTATCTTCTGTTTGTACACAGTTCCATTCACTTGGTCTTGTTTCGTTGGATTTGTTTTTGTGATGTTCTGTTTTTGAACATGTCTTGTAGTTAATGTGCATGTTTTACTGCCATATACTGTAGATGGAATGAATGCAAGATAACATAACACGCCCAGTTACCAACACATTTCAAAATGAGTTGTTGATAGTTCTATATAGAGCATTTTTTGAAAGTGGTTTTATACAGCACCAAAAAGAGTTCTTCTATTGATCCAATGTCAATCAACAGAACCTTTTTATGCTGCATAGAACCATGTACAACACCACCATTTAAGCATTAAAGGGTTCTTTACAGAACCATTCCCTTTACTAAATAACTTCTGAAGCACCATCTTTTTAAGAGTGTAGTATGAACAGGTTTAGGTGTATAAGAAGGCCACAGGTACTCAGAGCACCATGTTCAGAAAACAAGTCTGGCAGCTGTCGGCAGGGTTAACCTGGGTCAACCGAACTGACCAGGCGAGGTGTTTCATGAATTAATAAGACAGAAAATCCGCTACTGTCCTCTTCCACAGTTGCATGCGTACGTGACCTACGAGCAGGTGCTAACAGGTGAATCCTGCCTTGTCACTCCCAAATCTTATTCAGCTTTAAGAGCAGTCGCTTAACCCGAAACCATGACGAGAAATGATGTCTAACAGCGTTTAAAACACCGCCGAGAAGGCGCAAGCTGGCGAGTTCATCATCAACACTCCTCCTTGCTAGGTCAGCTAAAGCTAAGGAAGACACTTTCTCGTTGGCTGGCTAGGGTGAACGCTAAGCTGAAGTTTAAAGACATTTCAGAACAAAGAAATAATAAACAGAGGCAGTTCAAACGTCTTTGTTACCGTCTTATTCTTCACACTGGTAGCAGGTTCGTCTAGCAGCCAGGGACCAACCAGGTCTGACTCAAATACAGCCACAGCTAACCTAACCTACGTGTTAGTTAGCTTAGCCTAGCGTAGCTGACACCGGACCATCGGCGTTATTGCCAAAAAACCAACGTTAAAGCTGATTTATGTCATTTAAACCCACTTAAGAGTGTTTCAGCCAGGTAAACCCACTCTATAATCGTACACAAAACGTCTGTCTCATCCACACAAAAATGAACGACTTGTTTTCCCTCTTTTCATTATTCTGTTCCCGTGAAATATTAACTACACAGATCTAGGCAGAAAACGAGAAACTGTACAAAAACACGGCTGTGAGGTAAATTAAAGCTGTTTAGAGGAAAACAGTTTTAAAAGCCACTGAACTGCTGCGGAGGAGCTAAGTTAGCTTAGCTTGTTCGAGACGTCACTCTTGAGATGTCCGAGTCGGCTCGTAACGTTTCGCTGAAGACGGACCGTTTCGAGTCGGCTCGCGTCGTTTCTTACCTTTATACGCGACGAGGTGACAGCGAAACGTATCTCACGTTCACGTCAATTTTAGGGCTATTTAAACGTCAGTATAGCGCCAGTAGCCCACAGCCTGGAGCAGCTACATCAAAACACCTGTGAAGAGCCTCTCTGTGAAGCTTGAAACACAGGGAGCGAACAGGACTACATTTCCCGGAGGAACAGCACTTCAGTGACATAAAAGTCTTGGAGTGAATGTAAATAATATAAATAAAAATAAAAATAAATAGCTCACCTACTATTAGACGGCTGGTGATGCTTATGGGAAGATTACTGGTTTATAATATAGACGTTTCATATCAGCAAAAAGTAATTTACAAAATAAAATCTTTGCTAGAATTACGTTAAAAAAAAAAAAAGACTATTAAATAAGCCAAGTAAATACTATGGGTAAATTACTTTATAACACCTACATTTCTTATCAGTAGTGTTCCCAAACTGTATTGTGGTATCAAGTGAAGACCTTTTGTTAACTTTGCAAACTGCTGAAATTTAACTCTTCACTTTATATTTTTCTTATTAAAAAAAAGGTATGGAAATAGTGTGGTCCAGAAATCGGTATTGAAATTAAGGTACTGGCATCAGTACTGAACAACAGCCAGACCTATTAATAAACTAAATAAAGTGTTAAATTCAATCAAAACAATGTCAAAAGTAAGTGAACAAATAAAAGATGGTATAAGGAAGTATTGTTCAATTCAATCACAACCATGTCAAAAAACAAATAACAAGATACGGATGAATCGTCAATCAGGAACCAGTATTGAAGTCAAGGGACTGGTAAGGGGAAAAAAGTAACAATACCCAGCCCTAGTAACATCCACATTTTATGTCAGAGGTATATAAGGTTTCAAGACCTTTTAGCAATGGTATTACAAAAAGGTAATAAAGAACAAACAAACACTACCTTAGCGACAACTCAATTTTACTTCAGCAACAACAGGTCAAAATAGTGCATCAGTACAGCTACAAAAACAGTGGTGACTCACTTTGTATAACAGTGTTAGAAATCAAAACATAAAGTGCTTCTAAATGAGCAAGAAATAAAAATGTTGGTATGTGGTGATTTGTACACCTCTCAATAAGCACTACATTTTTAAAAAACCTATAATCACAGGTAATCCAGTTCATGTTAAGCACTACAATAACACATTCATTTTTTCATTCAAAACTATAAAATTATTTTGTTACATTTTCAAAACACTAGTGTTCTCAACAGGTGAATTAAATTATTTGTTATTATTGTGCTACATTTCATAATAGACATCCCTTTCTATGTTAGGAATCATCACATATTTCCCCAAAACCTGCACAGATCAGAAGAGATCATTAATTTCAAGTCATATTCAGCATCCAGTGGATCTACGACCATCTAACAGAACCTGAGTCGACTACATTAATGAAACATAGCAAAAATTTTTAGCAATTTTAGTAACTCTCCTGACTATCTGTAATTATACTTCAAATACTATATGTATTTATTACTTCAAGTCATTCTCAGTTCAGACTAGAAATTGAAAACGATTCAATATGTACAGCAAATCAGATTAAGTGAAGTAGACAAATTATCATGGCTTGGCTGATGAACTTCTGTTAAAACAGAGCTAGTGTTTCACTCACATACAGTCACAATGTAAAGCTATTATTTCCAAAAAAAATATTTTTTTGGTATAACCAAAAAATAATGGGGTTATCAGATATTGATATGACAGCGTTGATGTGCAAACTATCAATGAATCATTTAGTGTCACGAGGCTACGTTGTTTGTTAATTTCGCTTTGTCAGCCCTTACCTTTTCCTGTAAGTACATACAGCAGCTCAAAAGTACCTGCACATTACATACTGCTAATACCTACAGCTACGGTTCTGACAAGCACAAATGCAAAAATGTCTACTGTCTTGTCAAAAAATCGTTGGGCTCTGGTCGAATTATGCATTCTGTTGATTTTAAAATAAGCACACATCCTCCAGAGAGGACAAAGTGCTGCACATTTAATGCAAATACTTTTCAAATATGTTTCTTTGCTGAATTTAACATATAGGGGGAATAAAATTTAATAAAAAAAACATGGCACATTTACATTTTATCTTTTCATTTTTTCAATATGTTAAACCCAGCAAATAAATAAAATTGTGCACAAGCATCTGCAAAAAAATGCCTTATTTAAGTGTGTTATCTGTAAAGGACGTGTTCACTAATTTTCACTTAGAAAATCAACAAAACGTCATTTGACCAGGGGAGTTCAATATGTTGAATACAACAGTATGTTTACTAACAGACAAAGTACCCGCTATATCTCTAGAAGGTGGAAGAGAAATGCTGGAGAAACACTGCTGGGTGGTGTTTCTGGAACGCCTTGATGAGTCGCCTCCTCTCTTTGGCAGACAGGTCGTTACTGAGGGTAATATTGTCAATAAGCTCCTTTAAGCTGTCAAAGGTGGCCTTTTCTCGCTGCTCCTCATACTGCTTCATCGACACCTGCTGACAGAACACGAACACTACAAGGCAATGGAGGCATATGTTTCAGTATGCATGAACACATTAGAACTAGGGGTATAAAAAAACACATAAGTCTACAAGTGGAGAGTCAACTGCATAAGAGTTAGAATGAATTACAATTGATAACAACATTCACTAATGTATACATTGTTTTTGGTCCAAAATAAAACTATTGGGCAATTTTACAACATTGTTTTCCTAATTATTATGGCTTCACAATATGATATGGACATTAAAATGTGATGTCTAATAAGGACTATTGCCCTACTGTCTATATTCCACTAGTTCCTCCAGTTACATTTGCACGTTGAATGTGACAAACAGAACTGAATGTTTGAAAATTGAGCGCTGAATTATTTCCTAAATAACTGACAGGCTGCAAAATTCATAGTCCTGCTTCCCTTTTTATTGTTGCTATGTCCAGCAAACTATCAGCTGAGGCCATCTGTTAGCATCCATAGCACATCACAAAGCACAAAGGAAATTTAGATCTTACTAATTTAGATGTTGCACTGAGTTATATTTTCTATTCTGGAAACTTTTGTTTTTCACTTATTTTCCCTCGACTTTCCCATTCCTTATGCAAGTGCATTATCTTATATCTAAATATCATAATAATAGACATTCATACATCCTTATGTACCGATATCCACGAATCTTATATGTACATCTCCTAAACTCCTTTTACATTGGCTGTTTTTTTATTATTATTCTTTATTTTACATGTACCTTTATTGCAATTTATTTTACTTTTCCCTTCTTACAGTCTGTGCGCTGTCTGGTCATATCATACATATGTGCACTCACCAAGACAAATTCCTTGTATGTGTAACACACTTGGCAAAATAAAGCGATTCTGATTCTAGATTAATTTTGTGTAAGTGAATCATATAATCGTGTAGTGAAAGACTTAGTAACTAATAAGAACACATTTATGCAACATGTAATAATGTAAACTTACAGGCTATGTTATCTGGATCCCTCCCTTGCTGCAAGGTTTGAAGGGCCTTCCTCACCGCTTCAATTAGGGACACTGGTGTCTAGTTTTACCAAATCAAAACAGAAAAATTAATAGACCGTCCTCGAGGTACTATATGTTTTGTCAGACAATAGAACCAGAAATAAAAGTAAAAATGTCAGTATATCTTTTTGGGTTTATGTTACCTTGAACAGGTCTACATGGTTGTCCATGAGAAACAATAACAGCTGCTCGCACTGTGCGCGGCCAACATCTTTACTCTGAAGCACAGCCTTCACAAACATCCTGCTGACCAAGGCCCTGTTCTCTGTCTGCTCTCAAACAAGAAAAAACAAAGCAGACATCCCCGACATTCGGTTTTCACAGCTTTTTCTCTCTCATTTTTTCATTTGGCCCCTTAAAAAATAAGGGGCCATATCCAAAACATAACTATCACTTACAATAAGTCATTCCATGAGAATGGTACCAAATGAAAAAGATAATTAGTACATGGAGAAAACAACATTATCAGGGTTGAATAAAGCCAACATTTAATCTCCAATACATTAAATTCAACAAATTAACAGTAACTGTGCACTAAAACGTGCAGAAGTAGGGTCATACTTCTACATACAACTGTAACATTTTTTGTTTTGCTGCTTGTGGTTGATACCTGTCTGTGCAGTTTGAAGGCCTTGGAGTCTGCAGCTTCAGCCATGAAGGTTAGCAGTCTGCGCAGCTCATCTCTAGAGCTGGTGTCCAACAGACGCAGACAGAGCTGAGATGCTCTCAGAGCATCCTCACTCCTCCCACAGTCTAACACACAAACAGACAAGCGCATAAACAAATATAACAGTCTTATATGTTGTGCATGTAATTAATTTTTTCACAAAATTAAGAAAACTTAATATAACAAGCTTAGCATAACAAAAAAACATACAGCATAAAATATACACAGCCCACATTTCATTATTACAACAAGTATAACAACAAAACATGTTTAGGAACAACAGATAATGCCCTGTTTTTAATCCTCTGTACTGTAGAAATGGATACTCCATACTAAAATACTAAATCATCTATTCTCAGCACTATACTAACACACCACTTTTACCTAACAGTTTAAGGATGCCTGCGTGGATGTCCATGTAACGTCCGGCCAGTAAGGGCATTCTCTCTTGACTGCTGTAGTACTTGGATATGGTGTCAAACAGTAGCTTCTTCTGGACTCCAAGCCTCTCTTCACCCTCTATAGCACCTTCTTGGAGAAGCTGCTCTCCTGTCGCTACTATCAGTTGATCTGGGAACAGCTCCAGACAGTCCACAGCCGCCATCAGCCATGAGTCCATTCTGCAAAGACAAATGGTAGATGTGATGATGCCAAGCAAACCAAAACCAACCCAATAAAGATGAAATAAACATATAACTATAACAAATTTAACCCTTAGAAGCTGCAGTTAGAGAATTCATTAGAAAATGATGGGATTTGATTTATTATTTACAGTTGTATGCAAAAGTTTAAATATCCCTGGTGAAATTATGTTTTGTTGGTTTTCTGAATGAAAATGAATTATAAATTTCACATCCTCCACAGAGAACCCACTTAAATATGACATTTTATGCAGATTTTAGTGCACAATTTATATTTTTTTGTTGAGATTAACATACTGGAAAAAATAAAACATAAAATATGAAACTTTTGCACAGGTCACATTTTATGTTTTTTCCCCCAAAACATTCATTTCAGCAAACAAACTGTAATTGTGTACCAAAATGTGTACAAGGGTGTTCTTTGTTGAGGACGTGTGCTTATTATCACTTAGAAAATCAACAAAACATTCTGACTAGGGGTGCTAGTCATAACTTATGGAGAGAAGAGAGGAGAAATATGTCAGGCCTGTAGATTGCAATCTTTCAATCAATATTACATTTGTGTTTGTAAGCAGAAAACATATTATATTAAGAATTTAATTTCAGGAAAAGAACGTACCGCTTTGCCAAAGTTTACATATGACAGTAGGGGTAGCTACTAAATAAACATCGCTAGAAAGCATTTTGGCAACTTTAGGCTTACACTTTAATAATTGTAAACAATGAACAAGAACACACAATTAAATCCTTAATAACAAGTATTCATATGTTAAACATCAGCAAACAAATTCATGATCTTGACAGCCCTAATGTGAATACAGAATATAAGCATAATTCTTTACCAAAGTACTACGTTATTAATTATGAAATTACATTTGAATAACACAGATATCTACACATTAAGTTTGAAAGACATGTGGCATTCACACAACAGCTCCAGGTATCTTAAAACCTAATAACGAAGAAACGGCCAGTGATCGTTTCAAGGAACCATGCAAATTGCACACTCACTCTGGCAGGTTGAGGACCTGAGACACCTCCCGGTCCACGCAGGTGTTGGAGATGACCAAGTCTTCGTGGTTACGATGCACGGGCATGCGAAGCGGCTCAGGTTTTGCTGGTGAGGTCAGAATGCAGTCCAGCACGGGTAACTCCACTAACTGTAGCAGCTGGAGGAGAGTCTGCTGTTTCCACACTTCCTGTACCACTGCAAAATATAACACTGTATCAAGCCTCAACATTCAAATTACTATTACATAAATGTATGTACTACATCCAGGTAGCTGTTTAGAGGCAAAAAGAGGTGAAAATGAAGGTGAAGATGCGAAAAACAAGAAAATCTTACAGCACTAAAATAATTTGCCCGAACAGCCCAAATCTTACATTTTTCTTACTTTCTTTTCTGGTCCAACATGTGGTTTTACGTACAAAAACCAGTCATAATTCATTTTTACATGACCATTTTCCAACCTGTCTTACTGTCCCTTTAACGCAGATATATGTAAACTATCTCCTTTTTGATTGGTTGACCTGTATTGGGCCTCATTCAAAAAGCATTCCAGGCCTAAACACTCCTTATAACTTCAGTGTGAGTAAGCAGGTCTAAACTGGTGTAGGCTGAATAGATGGATATATGTAAATGTGTTGGTTTTCCTGGTATGACAAAGACGATTCATTCAAAACTGGCTGATTTTGCAGCTTAGTTTCCATATGGAGACTATATGGACTAGGGAGCAAATGTTTTTTTTAAGTCATGAGGCTACGTTCAGTTTTAAAATGTAACAATATTTACATATATCAAACTCTTATTTTTTATAAAAATAAGGAACATCTGTCTATGAAAGGTGTTCATTTAATGGTCTCTTGATAGCATAGGACAAGAAGCTAACAGACTAGGGCCTGTATTTACAAATAATCACAATACGTTCTGATTTGAGCTCAAATCACTGTAAAATAATGGGCCTTTAGGGTCTGACGCTTAATCATCTTCTCAAGTGCTTCACGTCCACCTGTCTCACCTTTCTTTGAGAGGTAACTGGAGGATAAGCCAGCACGATTTAGGCCAGAGGGCATGGATGGCTGGAGGTTAATTGTTTGCAGTATTCTCTCCACCCTTCTGTCTGAGGATCCATGTGCCAAGGGGTTAGAGATGGTTCTCACACCATCAAACCTTCAAATAAACATGTATCAGGAGTAGCAGTGGTCAATAAAGGGATATGTTATCCTTATCACATTATATTACATACAGTCTCTATTCTGAGTATATTACTGGCATTGTCAGTCGCCTAGAACACTAAACAACTGCATGTGTAAAAGGACAGATTTAGACCAAGGTCTCACCAAGTGGGATTTGTGCCTGAGCAACATTAAGCTTAGTTCAATCTAACTCTAGATTTTCTGTTTCAGAGATATATTACTATATTTCTAATTTTCTTCATAATTATACTGATGAGTTGTAAACAATGTAATTCAGACTGGTTTGATTTATTTGTTAGAGTGTTAGAGTGGTGGTGATAGGAACCAGAAACTGCCACTTTATTTCCTTTCCATGTTCATATGTAATGTTGATGATATAAATTGTGGTAAATCTGTAAAAAAATATAGTCTGGCTTTACAAAACCCTGCATGTATCTCTCCACCCTGAACAGCTTAAAAAATACATTTTCAGCTAAAAGCTTGCTTTCAAAACCGCGTCTCAGACATCAAGCAGCTTTTTCATAACTATTTAATGTAAAACTGTGATGTAACTTTTCGATTCCTCAAATTCTTCTGATGTCTGGTTCCTATGACTAATGCTGTGAACAATTCTCTCAATTAGTTTCTCTTAAAATTTCAAATTAAACCACTCTGAACCACTTTGTTTACATCTCAACCATTGAATTATACAGAAATGTACCTATTAGTTATTGTGAAATTCCCCTATAAATTCAGGATTTTGAATCATAAACAGCTCTTGAACCAATCAGGGGAGTTTCTGACCAATCAGGGATGATGGAGTTGGATCCCTCTGGTGACTTTTTTTCTTTGTGAAGAATATTGCTTTTTAGCAGAGGAAGCAAGTCATACATATTCATACAAGAATACAAAGCAATTTTTACTCCAAAAAGTACTAACAATAACAGCACTGCTTTACTTTCTACATGTTTACATAGATTTTTCCTTCTTTGAAAAAAATGCCATGACATCTCAAGTTTCTTGTGATTGACCGTTCCTCATAAACGGCATGCTTTCATTTTTTTTTCCTTTTTTCTACCCGCTTCTTCTCAAAGAATAAAAAAAATCATAATACACATAATTTTAATTTCATTTTTAAAACATGACACCACTGTTTTTTTGGAGCACTAAGAACTTTGTTCAAATTTGTTCACAAAATATCAGCAAAAAATCTGCAAAAGAATCTGTGAGCAAAAAGTGTAAATCATTTAAATCACATATGAATATGTATGAAAATCCAACCAACATAATGGTATGTCTTTTGTGATATTGGCAACCCTTAATCAGGTGCAAATCTATTTAGTAAAAAAAGTGATTCGAAGTAGGGATGAACAATAATATCTGAATTTAATTGGACGTAAGACAGATGTTGACATTAGACAGACGCTTCAATTTGGCCAAAATTTCAAACCAATATTTGATGACATAATTAACGTACGAGGCAGAACAGAATGTTGCTGGCACTGATGGGCTGATGTGCTTAAATAACTACATTTTATTCATCTTACTGCATTTCTAACCCTACACAAATGCTTTTCTCTGTGTGATGCTAACCCAGGTGGATATTTTAACGTTTATGTTTGGGAATCGAAGAATATGTACATGGAAAAATATTAGATATCTGCATCTGCTCAGAATTCCCATATTAGCGCATTCCTAGTTGTAAGGTTATGATAGCATTATTGAGTCATTCACTGACCTGGACCCCTTCTTTTTCTTTCCGTTTTCTTTCACTGGTGTTACGTTCTCCATATTGCCACCCTTGGCTGATCCAGGAAGGGCATCACAGTCCAGAAAGTGGTACAGGCTGCAGCTGGAGTCCTCAAAGGCCATCTCCTTCTCCCTGCGAAAGAGCTTCATTCCAACAGGTTCAAACACTCGTGCGTCCATGAGAGCCTGACAAAGCCTTGCAGCCTTGAGGCGGGACACCTCACTGGAGCAGAAATAGATGTTCTGCATGAGATGGCTGAGCACCACATCGACGGCATCAGAGCCAGTGAAGCACTCTCGGTGCACTCGCAAGTGCTGGCGGCGACGCTTGACCTCAACCTGTGTCTGTAAGGCCCCAATAATGTTTCGCCAGAGCTGTGTTGCCCTGAATGGCCCTGTCACACCTGAGTGGAAGAGTATAGGTAAAGATGAGGTCAGGCTGTGGGCCATGAAACAAGTCTCTGGCTAGATTACTTACAGTCAGAAATCAAGAAGCTTGTTTAAGAAGGCATCTGAGTCATTCTACAAAACAGGTGCCATTTGGGTCCACAACATTTGAGGAGATGCACAAGATACAAAAATGTGCTAAATGTGTTTCCAAAGCTTAAAGCTATTAATTCTAAAGCTACTTAGTTATTGTTAACATGGTATATGAGAAAATACTAATTCTAATGAGTAACATTGTTTTTTTTAATCATTTTTCATTAGTACATGGTCATTTTCACATTCTCACCAACATCACATTTGCATATAAAATATGACCAAATAAATGTTTTTTATCAAACCTTTATTATTCTCATAATTACTTATGTGTCCCTGTTCACAGAAGATACATATATATATATATATATATATATATATATATATATATATATATATATATATATATATATATATATAAAACATTGTGTAAAGATATAGGAAAATCACTTTTTTCTCACTCACTGATTCACTCACTCACTGTCTTTCACTCACTGATTCACTCACTCACTGTCTTTCACTCACTGATTCACTCACTATCTATATCTATATGCATATATGAACTATTTGAACTGTTGTACATGTTCAGTATTGGTCATTAAGCGTACTTTAATGAGAATGAAATGTTCTTTTTGAATTAATTAAATGAACAGGAGTTTCTAATGTTAGATGAAGGCTAGAACCAACAGGTCATATAGAGAGACAGTTTGAGCCACACTGTCACATTAGTTACCTCTCCATACCTCTCCATCACTGGGTCATTTTTTTTAGAAAATGATGGAAAGGGGAAGAAATGTTCCATAAATGAATGCTGAATAATATTCTTGGTCTGTGGACTAATCAAATAAATGAACCTTTTATTTGACATTTTCCAATGAATTGGTATTTTTCATACACAAACAATGAGGCCACTGATATGTCACCTTCATATTTTAACATTTAGAATCTAAAAATGGAAAAAATCATTAAATGACAGTTTTGTTTGATGTTTATCATTTTTCCTTTATTAATCCTTTAGAATTAAACAAGCTGTTTTCGTTACTGTGCCCTTTATGAATAATTCAGGCAAATGTACGTAATCCTATCTCAAAAAGCAGTGCATGCTGAAACACTGCTTCTTCATTCAGCGCGAATGGGTGGGGCAGCTACTATAGGCTGAATAGGCAGATATATATAAATTATTTGTTTCGTCACGACATCACAAAGCAAAATCTATGACTTCAAAATGGCATATTTTCCTTAGCTTAGCTTTCCATATATATACTGCATGGACTGCTGAGTGAACAGTACAGTAAACCTTTAACAGTACTTACATACTACATCAAACTCTTTTACTATAAAAAGGGGAGGTTTTACTTTATATGGACCTTTTAAAAGTGATCAGCATCAGATATTTGTTTACATTTGACTGATAATTAGTAATGCACTCACTGTATTCCTGAAGATCATAATGTTTAAAAGACACTGGGCTATTATCACTGTAAAACTTCGGCATTTTATTATTTGACTGCATTAGAAACCCTACTGAAATACACTCTCAGGTGGATTTTGTTCCAGTTTCACATTTTGTAAATGTTTATGTATTGGCAGGTCTGAACATTAAAAATATCAGATATTAACATTGCCTCACAGTGTCCATATTGGCATATCCCTAGTTTTTATGCTTAAATGTGAATGTGCATATTTTTGTTGATTGGTGTTTTGCATAGGACCGGCTGTGGGAGCTTGGAATGTTTTAGCCTTGGTTGAACAATAAAGCTTATTTTATACAGTGGTGGGCAGTAACTAAGTAAATGTAATTTGTTGCTGTACTTAAGTAGTTTTTTTGTATATCTGTACTTAAGTTTTTCCATTTTGGGTGACTTTTTACTTTCACTCCACTACATTTCAGAGTCTAATATCTGACCTTTTACTCCACTACATTTTGAGAAATCTGTCGTTCCTTTTGTTTTTTGTGTGTATAAAAAAGTAACATGTCAAAACAAAAGAAGAGCAAAGCCAGAGCACCAATCAGGGCACAGCGGTCACTTTGTTCTGAGCTTGTTTTGACCTGTTAGTCATACCGACCCAGTGCAGCACACGGTTCAACGTCAGTGCAGCAGCATAAATATTTGGGAGCACATGCGTCACCTAAATGATGAACTAACCTAACTTTGTGTAAATAGACCACAATATAGAAATATGTCCACATATGCAGTCGTGACTGTAATGTTTCTTTTTTTCTGAGTTCATATAAACACTTTCATTTTATAGTAAATTAGTTTCGGTTAGTTTACGTTTATGAACAGAGATCAACACAGTAAAGGAAAACTTATTTGTGATCCTGAGTTTAAAGCCAGTTTTTATTCAACTTGTAACTAAGTTACAAAGTAATCTTCAACTAAAACTTTGCTTGTTTGTATAAAGTGATTTCAGAGCCACTCGGTTCTACCTGATGGAAACTGTTTACCTTCAGTGTTTTGTGCTTATGATCATTTTAATAGACGTCAGCGTCACTAATTAATTACCTTCTATTAAAAGACTGGTTTACCAAGAGAGACGCTGGAGGATTTTCACCTAAAATGAGTTCATGAAGCGATTCTTGTTTTAAAAAAGATAACAGGACATCAGAGTCATAATTACTCTTTTAATACTTTTACTTTCGATACTTAAGTACATTTGAAGGCAAATACTTTTGTACTTTTAATCAAATTGAGGTCTAGAGTACTTCTACTTTTACTGGAGTAATATTTTACCTTGGGGATCTCTACTTTAACTCAAGTACATGGTTTGTGTACTTCGTCCACCTCTGATTTTATACTATGTGGGGAAAAGAAATTCCTTGAGCATATTGTTGTGCAGGTCTGCTTCTTTTGGAAGATCACAGAAACCAAACCCATGTCGTCCAGTGAAAGAAATCCTTTTGAAAACGTTACGCATTTGTAGAAACTTTCTTCATAACATACTTAATATTTGGGTCCATGTGCGGACAAATCTCTCACTGTTGAGCATTTAACGATGAACATTTAAGGGGTAAAGATGATAATAATAAGCTGTATTATCAGTTATACTGGAGTCTGACAGACTCCTGTCGACCAAAGTCAGTGAGGTTGGCTGTGACCGTGTAATTACACCCGACTATAACGCTACAATTACAGGTTCCCTCGCTCTGAGTATATCCGAAGACATTATCAGCAACCAGCAATGTGTGCGCACGTCAAATCTTACTCATATTACCTGTTTGGTGTTGGTTTTCTCTAAAACCTCTAGTTTGGCTGTTCAGCCTCCTGAACCTCGGAGTCAAATCCACCGCCATCACGAACCCGGAGATGACGGTGCCAGACTGGAGCGGTTGACAGGACAACGGATGGAAATGCTTTTAAAATGCAGCTTGCTTATCTCTAAGTATCTTCATGCGGGTTTGTTTTTGTTGCTTGTATTTTAACTGACAGACAGAAACATACAAGAGACTGTCCTGAACTGGTCGTTGATTTATTTGAATAAAATTGAAGGCCGGCAAAATCTTCTCCCAACACTTAAACTTCAAAAAGCCTATGTTCAAAATAAAAGTCCGCCTAACACCGCCGACATTTGAGTAAGGCCAGTGTTTGTTCAGGTACTTAGCGACAGAAAATTTTGTCCAAATGGAAACGCATTTTCACTGAGCGAAATGTTTAATGTATTGTAATGTGGACAGGTTATGTGCATATTAAAATTTGTCATGCTTTGTTTTCACTTATTTCGTTTTACTTTACTTTCTACTATATTAATATTTATCTTATTATTATCCTGTTATGTAAAATGGTACTATTCGTAGCCATTATTATTATTTTATTTAAATCATTTAATTTAATTTATTTCATTTTTTATACGCTGCTGTTTGAAAACTTTGTTCAATGGAAATATCTGTAATCTAGAGTGTGAGAGCAATGGAAAGTGGCTTACTTCTCGCAAACTTTAGTCAATGTAGTGGTCTGTGATCATCTACATGGATGTCCATTAAGTATTTTTTGGTGATTACACTGCATATTTCATCAGAAACTGTTTGAGCTGAAGCCGGCGGGTACACACTGAGCTTGGTGGCGGTGTAAGTGGGCGGGAAAAACTGCATTGTTTACTAACACGAAAATAGACGTCTGACGCCAGGAACACATCCGCACCCTCGCTCATGTAGATACAGTAATCTTATTCTGTGACATACGAATGATTGAAACGCGTCGTTTGCACCAGATTTAATGTTAAAGCAGTATTATCTCCTTTGACATCGTTTGAAAGGGAGACCTTCCCCTACGCTTCACAGAAAGGCTGCGCTCCAATACCCCTAATTGTGTTCTAAGGCACTTCGATCGTCATGCCTAGCATTCTTCATGGCTAGTGACTAGCTAACTATCCCAGCTGCTGCACTTAATGATATTGTACCGAATACTAATGAATTTATGAGTTTACACTAGCCGGGGTTTTTACTTGTCTGTAGAATGAATTTGTACTGAATAGCGAGTAACGTTAGATTTACACTAGCTGGTGCTCTTAGCATACTTGCTAGTGTACAGATTACGGGAGGACGTTTTCTTCACCTGGTGTTCTTAGTAATGCAACAGCACTCAGAAAGCTTCTAAGTGACCTGCATGCTGGCAGTTAAGTAAAGTTAGAATTGGAGGGTTGGGTTGACATTAGCCACATTTCCTTCGGGATCAATAAAGTAAAGCATCTATCTCTCTCTATCTATCTTTCTGTCCATCCGTCCATCTCTCTATAAATGTCCTAGTACTCGCTCGTGTACTGCTATAACTAATATACACTGATGTAAACTATTTAACTACTGAACACTGCTAGGCAGCACGGGGAAGTGGTTTAAGTAGCTTAAAGTAGCGAAACTATTACTTTAACTCCACTTTCCAGTGTAGTCCGATAGACGATAACGGAATTACTAAGTGTACAACAACGCAGCGGCCAAGCACGCCGAATGGAACACAGCCGAAAAGATGGAGGTCCTGGCCGACGTAACGCGACGTCACCTCGAGCGTAATGTCGCACGGAGGGAACACCACGCGACAACTGTAGACAAGATGGCGACTGCGGTTTGCACCCGATGTGTAGCTTAAGCCAAGACACCGCTAGTAGAAAAGACACAACAGGTATGTACTGTTCTCCGAGTCCAGCCTGAAAATAACACCCGTCGGAGCGTCAGGGCGGCTCTTGTGAGCTGCGGCCGGCGGCGGAGCTCGGGTTAATTCGCAGGGAGCGTCTGTGATCCGCTCGTAGATTTTAATCCCAGCCTGGCCAGTCAGATTGAGCTGGCTACTGTTAGCGCACAGCGCTGTTATCTGGTGAGCAGATCAGCGTGGCTCTGGCTCTGGCTAACTTTACTGCCATCCAGGCTGGCACTTTTAAATCAAACATGGCTAGCCGCCCAGCTAAACGATCTGAACACCCCCCACTGCCCTGGACTTGGTTTCCTCAAGTCCTGAACATCCCCGTTCACTTCAGCTGCGCCGTTATAGTATAGTCGGTGCCTTGTGGAGCAACTTACATTTGTGTTGTTAGTTTTTCAGGGTTGTGGAGTAGTGTCGTGGTGTTGCTGTCGGCACTAAAGGGGTTTAACAGTAAACGAGCTCCTTGTTAAGTAAACATGTCTGTATACATGTTTGGAGACAGCTACGAGGTTTCTTTGGCGCACTGACAATATGTCAGTGCCAGTATCGCCCCAGTCCTGTGTGTCGTTAAAAATCAAATCAAGCTTACGCGACTGTCCGTTACCATGAAAAACCAGAAAACCGTAGAAGAATGCAAGATAATTAACTAGCTGTATAAGCGAGGGAGGAAGAATGTGAAATGTAAAGAGGTTTGGCTGTAGGATGGAAATGAGCAGGAGGTAAGGCCAGTAGAAGAGAAGGGGAGTTAATAAACAGTATAAATATTCACCAGTGCAGCAGTGTGAGCTGTGCTTGTGGGCTGTAAGGTTGTTGTGCAGTTGGTGAGCTTTTTTTCTGGGCGCTTCTGGAAAGGCATCCCTCGCTAAAATGGACAGCCAGCCTGTTTCTTAGCCCAGCATTTGTAAACCCTGCTCCTGGCTCCCCTTCTGGACCCCCTCCTGGACTACACATGACTCCAGTGTTTCTTTGCTTTAACACACCGGACTCAGTGAGCAGCTCACTACCGGACCTTTCACGAGTTTACAATGGGTGTGTTGGAGCAGGAGGACAAAAATGTGCGGTGAATGGCGCCCAGCAGCAGGACTGGGAAGGACTGGCTTGATCATGTCAAGTGTGGAAAGAAGGGTAAAGAGAAGGTTGAAACTGTTGACTCGGAGCAAAATAATAATATTAATAAAAACACTAAACGGTGCAGCACAGATCAGGGGTAAACCGAGCCTTCACTTCTCTTTACCCTTCTCTCCGCCGTTGACACCTTAAGGTGGTGTTGTCCAGTTGTTCGGATTGTCCCGTTCCACCTTAAATGGTGCAACAGTTCCATCACTTGTAATTGTAGCGCCGGAGCACAGAGCGTACCTGCAGCACCATTTAAGGTGGAACTGACTTCAGCTTCGTCAGTGTACGGCACATTTGAGCTTGTTCCCGCTCTACACACCCATCGTGCATTCATGAAGGGCTTGGTAACAGCCTGATGGGTTGAGTCAGGTACAGTGGTGGCAGGGAAAGGTTAATAAAACGCGCTGTGCCTGATTGAGAAACACTGGATCTAAATGGCGCAACGGAGCCTGCTATCGTTAGCGGCTAACTTTAGCGCACACTAACGTGACCGCACCAAAGAATTGAGTGTTTAAAGACTCACACGGACCATTCGCGTTACCTTACTCATTTGGAATTGTCTGCTCACATGGCGGTCTTGTTACAGTTAGGCAATGATCAGGGTGGCTACCATAATTAACACATGCAGAATGAATAGCTAATTAGCCAAATGGCTAACAGCGTCATTCCTGGCTCGTTGTGCGGCCGGCTCTTTTCCGAATTAATGTCAGGTGAAGTTGCTAGCTAACAAGATATTAGGAGCTAAACTAAGATGAGCTGGAACAGGAGAACTACAGGAAAATGTTGGTTAAGCTTACGTTGGGTGAGTTGAATCTCCGCTCGTAATAAGGCTATCTAGGTGAGCTAGCTAGGCTATCACTAACTCCATGGTAACAACTCTTAATCTAGCTGGCTGCCTTTATAGTCCTGCTGTGTGGTCAACAGAAAGACATTTTCTTCATCAGAATAACACTGTGCGACTGAAGAAAGACAAAGAGACCTTTAAAAGTCAGCTGCTGTAGGACGTCAACAACCAAACCGGTCAGCAGTGAACTTAGCTGGGCTTAGTTGTTTACAATCTCGGCCAGATGAGTTAGTTAAGTTACTGCATACACGCCTCTAGCGGTCGACCGGGTGCACATTGGAGCTACAACTGCAAACTTGTTTCATGTTTTGTCTGTTTGTTCATTTGTATTTCTTCTGCTCAGGCTTGCAGTAGGAGTGCTGCCTCTGATTTGCCTGTATATGACTTGTTGACGCAAAAGCAGGTCAGACACAGTAGTCATGGTTTTTACTTGTTTACGGTCAGGTGTATTATTGCTGTGATAAATCCAGGTAAAAAGGAATTGCTTAGGCTCATTTATAGGTTGACTGTAGTGGTGAAGCCTGCTGTGTGTTTTGCAGGGTGAGGGAATAGCCTGTTGGAAGGGGCTCCTGTTCAGAAGCCTTCCCAAAACAGGAGCATTGCTTTTCTTTTTGTAGACCATTTAAAAACCCTGTTACTGAAACGGCACACCAACACTCCAGACCCAGATTAAGCTTAATCCTAGACTAAATGGGATTTTTTAATGATGACACCATTGGCATTGCAGTTTAGTTTAAATGTAGGCTTATTTCAAGTGTTTATAGTGGTTGTGGTTCATGTGATTTAGAATCAGCTTTTTTTAAGCATATTGTGGACATCATCAGCGCTTAAATAACACTGGCTAACTACATGTTTCATTACAAAGTGAGCCTAATTATTCATGTTTATAAAAAAAAGCTATATGGATTTTTTTTCCATATAGCTCAAAGTAATAAAGCCTCTCCTCTCAAAAATAGCATTCATTAGTGAGAATAGAAGATCTGAATTTCCACAGTTTTTCCTGCCTTTCAATGATGCACTGTTTCTATGTACCTCTCCAGACTAACCATGCCCTGGGAGGAGGTAGTTGTACCACTGGCTGCCTTCACCATGGTGATGTGAAGTGGTTGTGACTGACTGTGATGGACAGGTGTAAGCACGTAGGTCGTTTGAGGCTTGCGCGGGACCACTCCATCCTGAACCCGCAGAAATGGCACTGCGTGGACTGCAACACTACCGAATCTGTGTGGGCGTGCCTCAGCTGTTCGCATGTGGCTTGCGGGCGCTACATAGAGGAGCATGCGCTGCAGCACTTCCAGGTATGAGTATGTGCTTATCTGTGGTTGGTCGTTTTTTTCTGTCTGTACAATTTTGAGAGTATTGTTTGCTTTACGGTTTACTCAGTAATGGGAGGTAAGTTTATCACCTCATTCTTGTGTGATTAGTACACAATAAAACGCATTGCAAAATCCTAGATTTCACCACAATTAGGTTCTGTGTGATTTTTGTGGAATAATTAAAAAAATATGCTGAATACACAAATGTAATAGGTCGAAGGCAGTGGTTTACAGACAATAAAGCAGTACATGTTTGGAAATGAACAGACATAAATGCAACATAAAAATATCCAGTAGTTTTTCCCAGAAATGTGTCACACTGCTACAAATGGTGCTCACCCCAGGTATTAATGCGAGAGTTCTGTTTCATAATTCACCCTGTTTTTTGTGGGATTTCAGTAAAATCTTTTCACTTTTGTGTTGCATTTATATTTTTGTTCAGTGTCTTAAAGCATTTGAAATTGAAACATTGCAAATTGGTAACAGTTGATGCAGTTAAATTGCTACTTGTCCCGTGCTTTACACCCGTATTCCATAGCAGTAATGTCTGTTTTTATGATTTTTTATGATCTGCTCTATAGTACTGCTATTTGTATCTGCTTTGTCTGTTATTGATTGGCTTATCCTGTTTATCCTGCAGGAACAGCACCACCCTTTGGCCTTGGAGGTGAATGAGCTGTATGTCTTCTGCTACCTGTGTGACGACTATGTGCTGAATGATAATGCCACCGGTGATCTGAAGTTGCTGCGCAGCACTCTCAGCGCCATAAAAAGCCAGCGTTATGAGGTCACCACAAGAAGCGGGCGCACACTACGCTCTGCTGCGACTCCCTTGGAGCAACCAGCACATGGCAATACACGGGAATTGCAGTTGCGGGACGAGGACCGCATGTTCACAGCACTGTGGCACCGCCGCCGGGCACTAATGGGTCGCATCTTCCGTGTCTGGTTCGAGCAGACGGAGTGCGGGAGGAGGTGTCTGGAGGAGGCACGGCAGCAGGAAGAGGAGGAGGAGAGGAAAAGGGAGGCACGAGAGAGGAGGCGCAAGCTCAAACGGCAGCTCAGGGAGCAGCTTGAGAGCGCTCCACCCCGGAAGAGCAGCCGTATCCGGAGGCAGAGCCAGAAAGCAGCCGCTACTGCTTCCCCAGCAACCAGCAAGCCAGTTAAATCCACCAAACATAAGCCAGCTCCACCCCCTGCAACACGGACTTCTAAAAGCAAAATGCCTCTGCAGAGCCAACGCACCCAGGCCAAGGCCAAACAGACTCAAGCTCCGCCCCCCAAACCGACAGGTGACTCCCCCGTCAAAAGGCGGCCCACTGTCACACCAGGTGTGACGGGGTTGCGCAACCTTGGTAACACATGCTACATGAACTCCATACTGCAGGTTTTGAGTCACCTGCACGTGTTTAGGGAATGCTTTTTGAGACTGGATCTGAATCAGGCCCTGGAGTTGCTGGCCTCTGCAGTCAGCCGCAAACTAGGGCTCTCCGCTCAGCAAGGCACCCAGCCCAAAGCCTCTGGACAGGGCTCAGGGCTCAGCGGGGGAGCATCCCGCTCACGGAGTATGGAGCTCATCCAGCCCAAAGAGCCCAGCTCCAAACACATCTCCCTCTGTCATGAGTTACACACTTTGTTCCAGGTATATGATTCTTTATATGTAGGCACACAACACGTAAGAGACAACATGCTATTAGGGAGCAATTCAACTGATTTTGGAACATGATTATCGATTGTAAATATATTCAGTGAGTTAGGGAAATCCACCACCCCCCAGAATAAATTTGTTGGGCTATTTTTAAATGCAAAAAATAATAAAACAAAATAGTCATAATGTACTACTTATAATGGCTGGTTCAAGTACAAATAACTCCTCCAGTCACGTTTCTGTATTTAGCGAGTTTTTTATTTTTTATTTATTTAAAAATGATCAAATTGCGGTTAAATTTGAGCTTTTGTAATTTGTTGAATTGTTTCTTCTAACAGTTATAACTAAATTGGATTTAAAACTATATAACAGTTATGTAATAGCATGAAGTAACAGGGTGATGTGCCTGCTACACGGGCACGCAGGGTTCAGTTTCCATCCACTTTCTGGCCAACTTGCAAGTGATAAAATGAAAATGCATTACAAAAAATCCATTTTGATGCCCAGAAACTTAAAAATCATTTTTGGAGATTAAAATGCTACTAAAGATGTGACTTTTAGCAAATATGTTTTTTTGTTTGATATAAGTAGTTAATGTTGACAGGCTTCCATCTGTAATTTGACATTTCACAACTTAGTTTTGGCTTCCCTGATTTTCCTCATAACTTAAGGAAAAATAAATCTTGTTTATTTGATTTCATTTATTCACTCTTCCACCTCACTAGAACCATTATGCAAGAGATCACTTTTCTCTGCCATGTGGACTTGTTTGAGGACTTTACCTAAAAACTGCTTTTTTTCTGAGCATCCCTTTTTGAAAAGTGGCATCATTCAAAATAAAAATCCTTGTCTTTGCCTCAGTACAGCTCTACTTCTCAGCTTATTAACTATATTATTTGGATTTATTTGGATTCCCTGGATGTTGCATGTTGGGGTGTCACATAAAATTTGTGTAAATGTTCATTTTCTCAAAAAAAAAGTTTTCAGTGAGGTATTCATGACATAAATAAACAAAAAGAATTGAGCAGAAAAGGTTTTATTAAGATTTATAAGATATTACTGACAGTTTCTGCTTCCATAGCCTATATCAAGAAACCTTTTTAAAGCATTACACCATTTTTCTTAAAAAAAAACTTTGGTGGAAAGGTGAGTGAGTTATAAGCTTTGTATCTTAAATGTATGCTCCTACATTCAAAGATGAGAGAAGGGCAGAATAATGCTAACTTTGGATCCTCCTTGTGAATTAGATGTGAATATGACTGTTGTGTACATAATGCTGTGCAGCCTAATCAGGATATGTTTGTGTTTGTAGGTGATGTGGTCAGGGAAATGGGCTCTGGTGTCTCCTTTCGCGATGTTGCACTCAGTGTGGCAGCTGATCCCAGCGTTCCGAGGCTATGCGCAACAGGATGCACAGGAGTTCTTGTGCGAGCTCCTGGATAAGGTCCAGCATGAGCTGGAACGAACTGGAACGCTAACGCCCGCCACTGTGCCAGCCAATCAGAGACGACTTATCAAACAGGTGCTCAGTGTGGTCAACACCATCTTTCATGGCCAGCTGTTAAGTCAGGTGAGGAGTGCTGGATCACATGCATATTTTCACCCGTATGCAAACACCAAAACATCATGCTAAAATGAAAAGGTACATTACACAAATATGCATAAATTTGCATATTCTAATCTTTGTATTCTTTCTAGGTGAGGTGTTTGGCTTGTGATTACCGCTCCAACACGGTGGAGCCGTTCTGGGATCTGTCGTTAGAGTTTCCAGAGCGTTACCATAGCAACAGTAAGGATGCTGCACAGGTTCCATGTGGACTGACGGAGATGCTGGCCAAGTTTACAGAGACGGAGGCCTTGGAAGGAGCTATTTATGCCTGTGACCACTGCAACAGTGAGCCTCTCTTACATAGTCACATTACAAACTTAGCTTATAGAGGCACTCGAACATGAGTAGTTGTAATTATGCAATAACTGGGACACATATCTTAGGTTACAAATCACTTTAGTAAAAGCTCAGAACTTCAGAGGCTTACTAAGCTGATTAATTTCCATTAATAACAATATGGATATAGCTATACATCAGGGCTGCAACAAATATTTGATGAAATTTGATAATTAAAACATTGAAAAATGGAAAGCAATTAGAATAACTGATACCTTTTATGACTTTTGTGAAAGCACATGTTTCTGTGCATCTTTTTTTTTTCCTTCTGACCAGGAGAAAAAAACAAGCTTTTGTTTGAGACTAAATGCTAGTGAGTCAGTAGCAGTACTGTATCTAAAGAGATCAAAAGAACCTGCCTGCACATCATGCAAAACATTCATTTATGATTAGTCTTTTTGTTTTTCATGTCAAACAGTCCTTTCCTATAAAAGCTGCGGTAATATCTCGGCAGTAGTCAGAGGCTGGGCTGTTGAGACTCCTAACAGCTTGTATTAGAGCTGTATTTGAGGGCATAATGTCTGTTCTAATTGCCCAGTGTGATCAGCATGCTCTGCATTGCTAGCATGCTCTGAAGTGTATGATGATAAATAAGTGTGCAGGCTAGCAAGCTAACAGTCCAGAGAAGAAAGAAACTTAAAATTGTAAAGGGGAAGGGGAATGTCACCAATATTTCAATTTCTGCAGAGCTCAAAGATTGAGATATAGAAGTCATTCACATTGGTTTGTTGTGGAATGGTTCATTATACAGAAATTCACTAGGGGGTTGTGATGTCTACAACACAAATATAGCTATTTTATTTACTGTCCAAAACCACCAGTGAACCTACATGTGTCCTCTGAGTTTCTATGTATAATGGTGACAGTGAGAACTATTTTGCCTTACAACACCCTACATGCTTTTTCCACTGTGAATGGGTAAATAAATAAATAATGAATAAACGCGCACATTTTAGGCCAACATTTTCTCAAACCTATCATAAAACAATGTCTAGGTCTTCAGACAGCATATTTCAGTTGGAATAGTATGTTTGTTAAAAAAAAAACAAAAAAAACCTTTTATTCTCAGATAAACGACGGCGTTTCTGCTCTAAGCAAGTGGTTCTCACTGAAGCTCAGAAGCAGCTAATGGTCTACAAACTGCCTCATGTCCTGCGACTGCACCTCAAGCGCTTCAGGTAAACACAACCACACACGCGCATTCCTGTGGCATGCACACTGTCCTGCGGGTGTTCGTGTGTGTTTCATTTCAGCCGTTTTCTTTCTTGTGCTTGTGTAGGTGGTCTGGTCGCAACCACAGGGAGAAAATTGGTGTTCATGTGCAGTTTGAGCAGGAGTTGAACATGGAGCCATACTGCTGCAAAGACTCTAACACATCACCACGGCCCCAACACTTCCTCTACCAGCTCTCTGCTGTTGTGATGCATCATGGGAAGGGTTTTGGCTCTGGCCATTACACCGCTTTCTGTTACAACACAGAAGGAGGTAAGAAACTGCCTTTGAGAGCATAAAAATGCTATGGATAAAGACATTTGTTAAATATGCAAAGAAAAAGCCTGTTTTAAATGTTTGTTTACTTTATAAATAAAAGCATTTTTTTTATGTTTGTGTGTCTACGACTACAGTTCTGTTTTGCTTCTGCAAAAAAGATAGAGCTGAACAAGATGGAAACTGGATTGGACAGAACAGTTTTCTTTTGAAGAAATAATCTGCAGTAATAAATAAATAGAAACGTATTACAAAAGTAAGCATAATTGTAAAAAATAAGATTAAATAAGGTGTGTGCAGTGCTGCAAGTCGCCCTGTAAAGCCTGAAATAGTCATTTAAAAGCCGGAAGCGTCAGGCTGGATTTTGGGGGTGATTTTCAGACCATGTCATACGTCTTTAACATAAACATTATACTGATGAAAATATGATGATATATGAGGACCGTGCATAATTCACTTACATTCTCAGACACGTCCTTCACCAAGTTTTGACTCAGTTCTCTCTGATTGCTCTTTTGACGTGTTAATAATCACAGTCATTTGTTCGGAGGGGTCCAAAGCACAGCTGATGTCGTTGTACGTTGTGTGCAATTACAGATTTCCACCAGAGAGGTCTCCAAAACGAACAGTGTAGCTTTAACACACACCGTTCTGTCTAAAGGATTTTGCTGATTTAAAAAAAAAGGATTAAAAACAGTGTTTATAAATAATAGGTAGAGAACTGAAATATCTACATAACGAACAAATATTTGGGTTTTTGAAATATTTTGTCCATCCATACTGTAAATTGTGACCTATTAAACTGACAGCTGTGTGAATCTGCCAGGTCAATGGATTCACAGTCTAACAATCTCTCCATCTTTCCCAACCCTCACCCCCTCCCCCCTCAGGATTTTGGGTGCACTGTAATGACTCGAAGCTGAGTGTGTGTGCGGTGGAGGAGGTTTGTAAGGCGCAGGCCTACATTCTCTTCTACACCCAGAGAAACTCTCAGGATAAAGGCAAGGCCAGCGACCTCTGACCCCTGGTAGAAGCCAATCAGCCACAGAGACATTGTATTGTACATTCTGTTGATATGATTTTAAGACCGTTTGTGTGTGTGTCTTTGTATTTGTAGTAGGGTTCAGCAGTTCTGAAGACGGTGTATTCTGTCATGCTCTTAATGCCTTACACAGATCTTTGGCAGTAGGCACTCTGCAGTGATTGTAGCTGTGTGCATGTGCGTGTGTGTAAGAGTCAAAATGTCAGTCCCAGAGAGAAGCATTACTACGGTTTTGTGTGTGTGCACGTGTGAGACTGAGTGTAGAGTCTTATAATGTTAAATGTTTTTACTTCAGCGCAGATGAAAATCTGCAGAATACTGCCCAGAAACCAAAGTGTAAAAAAAAAAAACAAAAGCCTAACATTGAATGTTGACTGTTTCCTGATTTGCTTCAGGCCCTCTTCACGAAAGGGGTAGATTAGCAAATGACCATATCACAGGTGTGCATGTATGAGTGTGAAACTGACAATATTCCCCACAATCCCCCTCTCAAAGTGCCCTGCCATGTTTTAGACCACTTCTTTGAAGTGGAATTCCATTGTTTGTTTTGTTTTTTTTCCTCCTTTCCTTTTCAGAATGTCTGCATAATTCAGTCGCTGAGATGTAAAGTCATTCAGAGTGGTCTGATGTGGAGTGGTTCAGTGTAGACACACTCATCAACTCTTATTCTTTACAGTGGTGGTGATGGGAACCAGGGGTTGTGATTACACCATAATATAGCCATTTTATTTACTATCCAAAATGAACCTGTGCAAGAGAGTCAAAATATCAGTCCCATCTAGAAGCTAGAAGCATTACTCCAGCTTTGTGTGTGTGTACATGTGTGAGAGACTGAGTGTAGAGGATGTCTGTAATGTTAATTGTAGTGGTAAATATGAAAAAGCAAGTTTTCATTGGGGTCTATTATGCCTCACAACTCCCTGTATCTACTTCTCTGCCTGGGCTGTACTTCAGGCTTTGTTAATAAATAACACTATTCACATAACTAATGTATATAATAAATAACTGATGTACAAAAATATATGGTTTAATAAATACAAAAAATTAGTTTTACACCAAAATGTTTTCTTAAGACTACCATAAAACAAAGTCTCAGACATCAGGCAGTGTGTTCATAACCCCTTTAGACATTCGGTTCCCATCACTGCCACTGTTAACAGTTCTGACTCTAGAACAGGGCATTTCACATCAAACCATTCCGAATGACTTTTAACATTTTTACATTATTAACATCTTAATGATTTGCCTGCACAGAAATTCAGAAAAGGTGTGCGAGTTCCCCTTTAAGGCTGTACTAGTGTTATCGGCTCCTTTTGAGCACTCAGAACATGGTTTTAAACGATTCAGGATTTTTGTTTTTCTGTTTAGACTCTCCAGAATGTACTTTTATATACTCAGTACTTGGGTAAACAAGATTTTTATTTTTTTTTATTTTTCTAAAAAAAAAAAAAAAGTGATTTTAGAATATACAAAAAGCTGTAATGTTCTCACCAGCGAAGACACCACATGTATGCTGTATGTACAGTGAGTGAGTGTGTGAGAGAGTGTGTGTTTTGTAGCTGACTGGATTCATTCTGTGACTGTTGTGGTTAGCGCGCTCTCTGTGTAGGTGTGTTTTGTGTTGACGTGTGAGAACGGAGGTAATTCTTCTGTCGTAAAATCACACACCGCTCAGAGTCGGCCTCTTTTTTTTCCCGGTTCTTCTAAGTCCACGTTGCTCCACTCTTCAGCAGGTATAGATGTAAAACTATGCAAATTGTTACCTCAATTTATAGAGAACTTTACCTCAATAAAAAGGAAAATATTTTTGCATTTTTCTAGAAAAAATGACTTCCAACGTGTGTGCCTTGTTGTTGCTTTTAAAGATGTTACAGTTTCCTCTGCTTTCAAGCACACACACTTTCAAACACTAGATGCTAAAGCTGCAGTACTGTGCAAAAGTCAGAGACCACCCTTTATTTATTCAATTAGTCAAAACAAATAAGGCACAAGTAGTACAGTGTTTGAGACATTTCTGAGAAGATTCTGAGAAGAAGAGATGCAAGAAGATCTACTTGCATAAGGAAGGGGAAAGTCAAAAGAAAATAAGTGGAAGAAACTGAAGTTTCCAAGAGATTCTTTTTTTTGTCCAGCCTTCCACTGCGAGAAGACAACTCAACACTATGAAAGGATGTGTAGCTGTGAAGAGCCTGTTACTGAGAAAAGGAAATAGACAAAAAAGGAAACGTTGGCAAATCAAACGAAGAAGCTGCTGGTGTTCTCAGAACACCCCAGAGCCAAAACCTCAATGTGATGAGGTGTTTGGGATCAAAATAGACGAAAAATGCAACCAACTTCTAAGAGTGAACTTTGGAAGTGAGAAATATCCCTGTAGGTGTTTTTGAAATACGGTAATAAAGGAAAAAGATGGAGACAATAAAAACTTTTTTTTTTCTTTTTCTTAGTTGTTGAGGCTTCTGTGTAATTTTCTTGTACTTAATGGCTGTTTGCACAGCAAATTATACAAATGAAGAATGGTTTCTGACTTCTGCACAGTTCTCTACAACTCCATACACCCATTTCTTCTTTCAGATTCACACAACTCAGTGAATTCCAACCCAAGGACATTTTATAGTCATGAAGATTAGAACCAATAGACAGATAAACCCAGCCAATAATCATGGATTACATTTCTATATCAGCAGATTTTTTTTTTCACTTTTATTGCTTGTGGAGGAAAGTAACATGTAAAACAAGCTTTGTGGGGAGTTAAAAGTATTTCTTTATGTAGCCAATGGTACAGAGGCGTTCTGGTGACAGCCACAGGCTGTGCAACTACACATATCAGTACATCATGACATTGAACTTCTGTCAGAACCTAATATTGCACATAATATTGCTATTAATATTGTGTTTCTAAGGAATTATTTATCATCATTATCAATAATGAATTGGCAAGATTGTTCTGCATCCCTATTTTGCAGTCCTCAAGCAGTAGCACCATCACACCAGTACGAACATCTGCCTTGGAGCAAGGGCAGGGGATATCAATCCATTTCCAAATCCATAATCTCTGTAGACTTTGTTTTCTGTAATTACAAGCAAATCCGCTTACTTCAAAAGCAACTACATGACAGCAGTGACATCGAAGCATCGGTTTGGCAGAAAGTCTAATTTCCACAATTGTCCTGTTTACTCAGCCAAGACATGTTTGGTGTAAAAGTTTGCTTTCATAGTTTTGCACTGGAGCTAAGGGTTTAATGTAGCTAACCTCTAGAATAAAATGGTTAAATCCAGGATTTTGCATTCAATGGTAGTCATTAGGTGGCTAATGGAGCTAGTGAAAAAAGTAGCGTTACTGAGTCTGCAGGGAAAAAACACACCAAAATATGTTCTGCATGCGCTGCTTTGATTCAGCCTGTAAAGCCTGAAATAAACATGTAAAAGTCAGAGGCGTCGGGCTGGATTTGGCAGGAGTTTTTCAGACTGTAACGTCACACGCACATGTTTGATAAGAAGGTTCGGCTCAATGTTTAGGTCTCAAATGCAAAATCAACATAATACTGATGAAGATATGACAACAGTCGATAATTCACTTTCATCTTCGACACAACATTCACCAAGTTTTGACCGGGTTTTGTTTGAACTCTTTCAACGCACTTGCAATCATCAGATTCATCCACTCAGGGAAGGGGTCTGAAGCACAAACCACGCTACAAAATGTTCTTCTCCCCAACACCTACACAGTGTAGCTTTAATGTGGTGTTCCACTTGCCTTTGAATTGAGAAGTCAGAGCTTGAAATTACATAATTTTCAACTTTTGTTTGAGCTACAAAGTCAGGAAAACCATGGACGCCTCCATGACAGTGAGTACTGGTGAGTACCAAGCTAGCCAGCTAACATTAGTGACATGAGTTTCAGTTGGCTTAAACAGCTGTGACCATCTTAAATAACTATGATTAGGCAATTATATAATAATTGTGACAGGCCCAGTGTCAACTTACTCAGTTCATATGCATCAAAGGTTCAAAATCTTAAATGTTGCCGTGCTGGAAATTGAATCAAAATGACCAAGACTGAGATGGATGACCATGGGAAACACAGGCTGTCCTGTCTGTGGCTTTAAAATGGTTTTCTATGCTTGCTTTTGAGCTCCATAGGCTCCAGATCAGACAGCCGTGAAAAAAGCCTGAATTTTAAATGTTTAGTGCACTGATTTTCAGCCACTCTCATCAGGCAATGCTAAGCTGAAATTTCTACTCTGTTAAAAATGGTACCTTGGCAAGTGAAATTACCATAAACCTTGTCAATACAGTATTACTTATTTCAAGATCACCATAAGCTTATTTCTTATTTCTAGTCATTTATCACTTGTTTTAAGTGATTTTAAGTATCTGCCAATATACAGAGATAATTTCACCTTCTAAAATCACTTAAAACAACTTTTAATCATATTTCTTACAACAAGCCATCAATAAATTCATTTAATAAAGTCAATCAAGAGAAAATATCTAGACACAAGTTACATACTCTTATAATAAGGCTCCATCAGAAATGAAAGAGAAATATTAGGTATATTGACTAAACTTTACTTGCCAAGATGCAATTTCTGCAGTATAGATACATGTAGTGAATGGAAACTGAAGAGATCTCTCTGACTGCTGTAAAGGCAACAGGGAAAAATCCGACATGTGGGGTTTGATATTGCTGATATGTGGAAAATAGCTAAGCTTTTTAAACTGATGATTAACCGGTTGCTTGCAAAAAGATTGGACCTAAAATGAGAACATTTTAGGCCAACACTCATTTTGCTCAATAAGCAAATTATTACAAATATCCGTGATATATTTGTTTGATCGATGGCTACTAATCCATCAATCAAGCAGACAAGCGTGCTATCAGTTTTGCAGATGACACTATGACATACTTGACTGCCAAAGGAGAAAACGATGAAAGCATGCACAGAGCTAGTAAATGCCAATAGGGATTTAATTCATTTTTATTTTTATTTTACAAAGTTTAAAATGAATTAATGGATGCTACAAGCATCTGTTTCAGAGATCCTATTATCAAAATACAATGCATTTCAGAAGCAGTGCATATCATTTTTGGTATTTTTATGTTTGCAGATGTCCTCATGCTATGTGAAGTTAAGCAGCCATACTCTTACTTTTTAAAAATGATTTATATAATTCCCCTTTGCTAGGCACAGAGTAGAAATGAACACCAGCAATGGTTCTCAATCGCAGTCTTTTTACAGTTTCTCTGTTGTAACACACCTGATCCACTGAATCAAGTAACTGTCAAGCCCTTCAGAAGGTGAGTCAGGTATGTTAGAGCAGGGGAAATGCAAAAGGGAGGTTGTTCACCGGGACTGAGAGCCGCTGACTACAAGCTTTTGTTTTTTGTTTTATTATTCAGGTAAAAAGAGAGAGAACTAAGTGGGGCCTGGGTTCTCTGGTTTGCTATAGCATTGTTAAAGGAATATTCCAGAATCTTTCAACATGAAATCTATCTGTTGCATGTGTTTAATTCTGTGGATTACCATGGAAAATAATTGATGTGTTTCCCTGTGCTTGACAGAAAATCTACTGTCTTAGAACACATTTATAATAGGAGCCAATGGGCAGTGGCTGAATTCCATGAAGAAGAAAAAAAAAACATAACTTTTGTAACTAGAGAACACAAATTCACCTGTCCAGGGTGTATCCTGCCTTCCTCCCAATGACCATTGGGAGGGGTTCCAGCACCCCCATGACCCAGAATGATAGGCGGTTTGGAAAATGTGTGTGTGTGTGTGTGTGTGTGTGTGTGTGTGTGTGTGTGTGTGTGTATGAGAACACAAAACTACAACCTTTACACTGTTACAGATCTTTGGATCAAACAGATATGACAGAATGACGCACCAAACTGTACAAAAACTGATCTGACTCTTGACCAATGGAGCAATGCAATTAAAAGAGGAATTCCGGTTACTTTTGCTTTCCTCTCAAAGTTTGCTGGTATCTATGTTGCACAGGTAGAATCTGTCAAAACTACACCCACACCACTACACTGGTAATACATAACCACACATTCTACCACCTAGACATCTAGTCCCATTCCTGAAAGAATGAACCACACAGAAATACATCTTGAAACATCTTAATTTACAAATTGCTGAATGAATAAAGAATTTCAGTAAAGTATTCTACACAAAAATGTGTTTGCCATTAACACTTACTGATGGAATTCAGCAGCTACCCACTGCCTTCCGTTATAGGTTAGTTATTATGTGATAACTGATGGTATAAAGGTGTATTTGCACCAAGATTTTAATGGACATGAAAATGGACACCTGCATGTTATTGCCATCTTTCCGAACTGATGTACAACACTGCTTTGTAAGTTTTAATCAGAGCCAGATCGATTTCCTGCATATTACAGATATGTAAAAATTAGGCTGACCAACGCGCCAATGTGCCAAACCAATGTGCAGCAAGATGGATAACAACTCGTTTCTGCTTGTGGCAGAGCACAAATGAAGTTTAAATTGAAGAGCTATGAGCAGAAGCAGAGTCTCAAACTCCCTCACAGAAAGACAAAAAAAACCTTTGGAGTCACTCATTATACAGCTGCAATAAGCATATTAGCTTGAATAAGGTGGTGAAATCCCCCCTGTTGTTTTTCCATAGAATGAGGCGTTTCCAATGTGTGCCTTTAGTTGCAGAGCTTCGTAGAAAAAGGATAAATTCATCATCATTACTACTCGAGGTGTCGGACTTGGTTTTAAGGTTCTACTTCATTGAAAACTGCATCCTTTTTATCATTAAAAATTAAGTTGAAGACTTTGGAATGTTCCTTTAAAATGAACCTATTTGTAATGGAGTGCTCAGAGTGTTTCCCATGCTACAGCATATGTGGAGAAATCAGGCCCAGGACAGCAGCTAGAGAAGTTAGCCTATCCTCCTGCATAGTTAAAGTGTTCAAACAGCTTTCATGCAGAAAATTGCAGAAGCATGGAGCGTTACTGTGGAACAGTACAGCAGGGTCCAGTGCTCTCTGCTGAGTAACCAGCTGGTTTTAAGTTGGTTTGTACTTTCTTTTTGCGTCTGTACACTACCTGTAATAGTTTGGGGACACTTTACATCTTTTTGAAAATTTCTTGCTATTACATTTAAATCAATAAGAAAAAAAATGCAAATGTTTTGTTACCATAAAGCAGCTACAGTCATACGCAAAAGTGAATATAAGTTACATCTAATACAGGGAGAGTCACTCCAGCATCGCATGTAATACAATCGATTACACATACATCAAGGTATGAAGTGTATTTTTTTGGTCCAGATTGCTTCTTCCTTACTGGAGTCACAAGAGAATATTTGGGGCCTTTTTCGAGCAAATCTCCCTGTATAACTGTATGTGCTAATCCTTTATGTATAATAAGCTTTGATGTTCAGCTTAATGTTCATCAAAGTGTCTTCCTCAGTATCAAGAGCAGATTTTATATAAATAATAACTAACGTTTTTTGTTTCCAAAATATAGTTAGAAGCACAAAGATTCAACCCAAATATGTTCAACACCTGAATGTTTGGTGTGCTAATGAGTGCTGACATCACAACAAGAGGATAGCATGGGTAGACTATTCCCAAGGTAACAGTCATAATTACTAATATTTACACATGACATTGTTTTCTGTAAATAAACTTGAATCACCTTTAATATGTAAAGTTATTGCAAACTAACAAATTAAACATTTGAACTCCTTGTTATTCAGACTTATTGTTCAATAAATGCTTTACATTATTTTTTAATTACTATGAAACCATTATGCAAGTTATACAGTTATGCAAATGAGGAAATAATGCATGGGCCCTACACATGGACTCAGGATTTAAGGGGTTAAAAGCTAGGTGTCCCCAAACTGTTGACAGGCATTGTGTACACTCATTTGGAGTGTGATTCTCATTTTTCACATTGTTTTTACAGCACAATTTGTGTGTGGGAAACCTTGGGGGTATTTTACAAAGCAGGATTTCTTAGTTCAACTGGATAACTGGAGTCATAAACAAGCACTGTCCACACGATTGTCTTGTAGCTCTTCTCTTCTTGAAAAGGCTTGTCTTTGGCTTCAGAAATCCGGCTAGCTAAAAAATCCTGCTATAGAAAATACCGCACTGCGTGCCTCAGTAGTCGTCTCCTCGGCTCACTACCTCTTTGCAGGTGGGCCTGAGTAGGATGGTGTGTTCATACTGTGCGGTGTAGGAGCCCTTGGCGTCGCAGAGTGGCGGGTAGGGGTCGATGATGCCCAAGTCGCACAGGTTCTTCAGAGCCATCAGGTACTTACTCTCCCCGAGCCGGTCCAGCCAGCGGCGGCAAAACGCCAGCGTATCAAAATTCTCATTCACCACATTCAGCAGGTGCTTAGCTCTCGGCAGCCTGGCATGTAATAAATGTATATGTAAGTATCTATGTCCCATATGCATTGTATATATTTAAGTACCAATATGTTGTGATAATATGTCTCATATGCATAATTATTTGAAAATGCTAGCTATTCTTCATACTGTGTCAAAAGTTTGTTTTGAATGAAACAATAGTAACAGTCCAAAACAACACAGAACAAAAGTAGCGTTACTGTAATATAATTTTATGTAACATTACATATGTACTACATGTAATAATAATAGTCTGTCCCATATGTATATGTAAGTATTTATATGTAATAATAATGTGCCCCATATGTATTACATATATCGTTGCTGTCAAAACAAATCTCAATTTTTTTGTCCTTTTTGATGTGTCAAATTTCACAATGAACAGACCATCAGAAATGGTACAAAATTATGTAAATGAATATACATTTACATTTTCCTTGTCCTGTAAAGTTACCTTTTTAGAGATACAAGGCTTTGTCCCAACAGCAGCGACATATAAGTTCCTATGTGTAATAATAATATGGACCAAATATATCTTGTTTTCTCTGGTTTTCAAAGTAAGGACATTTTTTGTCACAAAAACATACAAAAGCAAACACACACTCTTACCTGATTGGTACATGTCCTACATCAAAGTTCTTCATGTAATGTGAACAGTCCATGTCGTCATGTACCACTCCCTTCCCTGTGCTGCCAAACGTCTCAATGGCGTATGCCTCACCCTCCTGTACACACAAACACACAAAGCCTAAAGTCATCAAGATGTACAAATATTATACACATATTATTATACCATGCTGAAATATGATATAAACAAATGAAGGAAGAAAAGCTGCAACCCGCTGAGATATACACTCACCCTGTCACTTTATTAGGTACACTATTACCTTGCTAGTAAAAGGTTGGACCCCCTTTTGCCTTCAGAACTGCCTTAATTATTCGTGGCAGACTTTCAACAAGGTGTTGGAAACATTCCTCAGAGATTTTGGTTTGTTATTTGAGTTACTGTTGCCTTTCTATCATCTGGAACCAGTCTGTCCATTCTCCTCTGACCTCTCACATCAACAAGGCATTTTCATCCACACAACTGCCGCTCGCTGAATATTTTCTCTTTCAGACCATTCTCTGTAAATCCTAGAGATGGTTGTGTGTGAAAATCCCAGGAGATCAGCAGTTTCTGAAATACTCAGACCAGCCCGTCTGGCACCAACAACCACGCCACATTCAAAGTCAGTTAAATCCCCTTTCTTCCCCATTCTGATGCTCAGTCTGCTCTTCAGCAAGTTGTCTTGACCACCTCTACATGCCTAAATGTGTTGATTTACGGCCAGGTGATTGGCTGATTAGCTAATTGTTTTAACAAGCAATTGTACCTAATAAAGTGGCAGGTGAGTGTATAAGAAAAGATCATTTCTTAAAAAAAAATGAGTCCTCAAAACATCCTGGCCACAGTTGTTTTATTACACTGGGTTTTGTAAAGTTATTATGCAGGTTTTAAAATGAAGTGGCAAGAATTATCAGTATGCTCATACTCTGTATGTATTACATGGTTGAAAAGTAAGATGTTGGGATGATCTGGGTCAACACAGCAGTCTAAAAATAAACATAACTGAATGAACACACTGCTAAACAGGCAAGCTCACATTCACTGAAAAAACCTTCACAGCAAAGTAAAAGCTCAAAGACTTCGTCTCTTTCCCTTTTGATCAAGTTTATGAATAAGCTTGATGCAGCCTACATACCTCCATCCTAGTGGCCTCGCCACCCTTTACAATGGGCACTGTTTTGCCAGCATGTATCCGGTACTGACCAATGGAATGGCCATTCAGATTGCGGATTGGTTTAACTGGAAGTAATGAAAATGGTAATGTGAAAGTATGTATTCAACAGGCCACCTACAAATAATCCAAGTAATACAAATAATTCAAATGTACTCGTACTGAGATACATCTAGGACAGATTTGGATCTTATACTATGACAGACTTAAAAATAAATATAGACTATTTCTGGCATTAATAGAAGCAAACAGAGAAAAGTAAAAAGGCAGCAAAGTGAAAGAGCACATGTAACAACACCAAATTTCTGTCCAGTCAGTAAACAACAACATGTATCATGTATCATTCATGCACTTTGTATTAGGAAATCAAATGAACCAAATGAGTCACAAAAACCGAAACCCAGATGTGGACAGCAAACAAACTAGGCAAGAAAACAGACTAAATAGACTTAATTACTTCTTGTGCATAAAAAAGACAAAATGTTTATGGTATTTTTTTTCTGTGCAGGGTTAATGTGTTTGTTCCTACCTTGGTATGTTTTCCCATCTATCTCCACTTCATATGACTCCATCACTTCCTGTATTGATTCTCCAATGTCACAGAGACGTACATCTATCCCTGCACACTGCCGGGAGAGCCGGCCAGAGTCACGCACACAGTTGTCACAAACAGCCAGATATCATTATCAGATACCAGATACTTACAACAATCACTGTTTTCAATCATATAAAAAAATATTTTTGCAGATAAATGCATAAAATGATTCTAATATGATAACTATGATAATATAACTTCACTGGTTTCAAAGAATTAGTAGTAAGCTGTAAATAACGAAATTTCCAGAATGATGAACAGAGCAGCAGATGACTCCTAATGACCAAGAAAGGTGTATAACATTGAAAAAGAAGTTATGAAGATTAAATAAAATGAACATCCAATATTCCTCATTCATAAGGCAGATCAGGAAATCACTATAAATAATTACAGCATACTGTTTATTCTTTCATAACAATCTTGAAAAAATCTTGAAATACCATCTGGGGTCTAGCATATGGCACGTCAATCTGCATTAAAGCAATAAGCCGTGAAAGGCCACATGTAAGAGTGTTATTAGGCACAACACAATAATAGAATAAAATCACTGTAACGCATGGCCTCAAGTGGCTTACTGGTTTTGCAAAACAGTGGACGATAATATATATGATTAAGTATACAATTTTTCAATTGACAATTTAAGTTTTTATTAATATTGAGATAAACAATTATTCTGCCAAGAAAGGTAGTTCCCTTAGAGTATGTTACTGTTGCCAAGCAACTATGGACTGCTGAATGAGGGCAAAAACTCATTCTCCCATCACTGTGTACTGCCATCATTTCATGGACTTTTTCATATATATATATATATATATATATATATATATATACATATATATATATATATATATATATATGACAATGTTCTGTGTTTTTTCCTCTGCTAGGACTCCATCTCAAACAGCTCCCTACTCAGTGCACTACTTAGTGTAGGGATTCAAATACTGGCTCCTGAAACTGAAGGCTGCATGATATGTCTGAGAAATACCTATTTGGGATTCAGCAAGTGTGCACAATTCCAAGTGGTTTGCTGTAAAACGCTTCATTCTAGCAGCACTTAACGAGTCAGAATTGTTCACAACAGTGGTGATAGGAACCAGACATCCATGTTTAAAAGCTCCCTCACAAAAACATTCTTCATGATAGTTTGGTGATAAAATGATGGCCTAAAATGTATTTTAATCAATTTATTCTAACCGATAAAGCGTATTCTGGGACAAAATAGTCCACAAAGAAAACTTTTTCCCCCCAGATTTATGATTATTTTTCCATCATCAGCATTACACATAAAACACAGAATACATGTGTAGGCTCACTGGTGGATAGTAAAATGGCTTTGTTTCAAAGTGGCTTTGTTTATATCTCAACCACTGAATTATGCAGACATTTAGAAAAATTATTTGAAAAGGTTTTTTTGTTGGAGCTTTGAGAAAATAAGCCTTCAGAGCCCCAGTTAAAAAAATATGCTCCTGCTTCATCAATACACTCGGTGATCCAGGTGAGCAGCATTACAATCAAAGATGAAGAGTACAATGGTCTTGGTCACTTGGCACAGAGAATTCAGGTGTTGTGAGGTGGTCAAAGGTGAGTGTATATCAAGTACTTTACAGTGGCTTTGAATGCAGCTCAGCCAAACAGATTTTAGATTTGCTCTATTTGTTTCATAAAAGTTATCGCTGAATAAAAAAATACATCAATTATTAATATAACACATCCACACACCTTGATTCCAGTGTTGGTGGCGTCTCTTACAGCTTCCAGCAAACGGTCATACTTTGGGTTAAAGGTGACGGTGAAGGCACAGTCAATAATCCTCCCTGAACACACACACACACATCAATAAACAGGCGAAGCTGTGTGTGTGTGTGTGTGTGTTCGTCTGAATGAGTGTGTAGAATGGTCAGTGCCATAATGAAGTGTGACTCCTTTCATGACCTCTGTGCAACCTGTGTGCATGTATGTGTTTACCATTAATGTGTGTGCCAAAGTCAATCTTGCACACATCGTCGTACTGCAGCACGGTGGGGTCTCCAGCATTGGGGGTGTAATGCGCAGCACAGTTATTGAGAGAGCAGCCAGTGGGGAAGGCCAAGCCTGCATTCAGCCCATTCTCCTTAATCAGTCTCCTACTGCATTCCTCCAAACACTCACTGAGGGAGAGCGAGCAAGAATTTAGAGCACCCTTCATTTAATTAATCCAAAATGGCCATTATGTGCAAGTTACTCATTTTTCCATGTCAGGAAAAAAAAGCACATATGTATATAATTTCTAAAATGATCTAAAATAGATTAGATTTCTTTTTTGGTCACCGCATAATTCCTTCTGTTATTATGTAGGTTTTATTTGCTATTATTCCTAAATGCGCAACAAGAGTTTAACTTTTTTTCCTTGTCAGGTTGAAGCCGTAGTTGAGTGGTAGTTGTCTGACCCTCACCAGATCTCAATCATGCTCAGGCCTGGTTTGATCCAGCTTCTGACATACTGCCGCACCTGCCGATGCGCCTCAGCAGCCTGACGATAATCATTCCACACTTCTTCGCTGGCTTTATCCAGAACACGCTTCTCCTCACTGCTCATCCGCCACGCTGCACTCCGTCTGGACAAACACATAGACGCTTTTTGACATGTTGTTACATCACATCACTTTTCTCAATTGACCAAATAGCAGTTTACAGGCTTCAAACGCTTGCTGGTGTTTTTGAATGAGTACTTGAATACTAGTTCTGAAACCACCCTGAAAAAGAAATATATTTACATTTCATAATTAAACAAAATTTTAAGGGTGTTTGTCACTAGATTTTAAAATATACCTAATAGGGAGCAACAGCAAATGCCTATGACCGATCACAGGCCTGTTCCACCACCACTAAAACTCACCACAACAAACGGGCTTGAAGTGCTGAGCTCTCCAGTTTTAGCATCACCTTACATATATATAATTACATATATATACTTACATATTTGAACTTGTTCATCAGACTTCTGTGCCTCTGTGGTATACCAACCGCTTATTGTAAATTTTGAACTAAACATTTTTCTTAATTTCTTTTATCTTCAATGGCTGCATGGAAGGTGGTAGAGTTGGTTAGGTGGTAGACACCTAGCATGAATTGATGACATTACCAGCTATAATTTATGTATTTTCCACATTTTTAATATTTTATCAACTACTGACCTTTGCTTATGAAACGCGCAGTAGTTTAAGCTACACATTTACAATGAAGTTAGATTTTTTAAGCTAAGGACAAAGCTTCTGAATGGTAAACAGAGAATCAAATACCAATGTAACAAATAAATAATTAAATATTAGAATAATTCAGGCCAGTCCCAGCACTCTCAGCTTCACAGAGGACTAGAAGCACACATTAATCAACTGACTATACTTGTAATTGTCGCAGTTTGGTGCAAAAGATGTTTGAAGGTCATAAGGTCACAAGTATTCAATTTGTTTCAGCAGCTGGAGCAGGACAAAAAACAGGAGATATAAGCCTACATATAAATGTACATGTGAAATTGTACCTCACACTGCCTTTATTCACACCGTTCACTGTGGGACCACCTTAAATAGTACTAGAGTGCCAGTGACCTCTACGTCAGGTGCCTCAGCAAAAATATAATATAATATTACACAGAGCACAGGGTAATCTGAGGTAGAGCACATTTCACATAGGACAAGGTGATCTAAGGAGATGAGAGGAGGACAAGGGAAGAGGTTAGAAGAGGAGTAAATGAAAGAAAAACATTTATTTCCACTGTTTTAACACCACTTTGTGTTAAAACATCAGACCTGTAACTTTTGTAATGTACATTTGATAAGAAATTTAATTTAATTGATTTAGCTGCTAATGAACTGAACTACATGTTAATTTGTTATTTAGTCTATTTTTTGACTGTGTTATGTTGCAGATAGATGCATATAACTGCACATAAACTTGCATATACTATGCAGAAAATAGAAAACAGAAATAAACCTAGACATAAGTTAATGTACAAGAAAAATAAAATAAAAGTATATCTATACAATTCATTAAATGTATTTATAAAATAAATAAAAGTATATTTAACAAAAAATGACATTTACCAAAAAAATAAATAAATAAAAAAAACACCACACAGTACTGTTCAAAAGTCAAAAACCAACCTTCATTTATTTGATTGCCAGGCAAAACATCCATTAAATGCAAGCAATTCATTCTTCAGCATAATAATAATGATCATTTAATAGAAAAGGACATCAAAACCTTAGCTACGTATGATATCACATTTATCAGTATTCAGTGAATCCATTCTGTTCAGGAGACTTGCTTTCAGTGTTTCAAAGAAATTTGCAGGAAATTTTTCCACACCTCAAAAATTTAGCTTTAGAAGTTGGTAGCACTTTCTTCTTTTTACGGTCCAAACAACTTCAAACACATTCACGATGATGTTAAGGTCTGAACTTTGAGGTGGTCAGTCCATTGCTCTGAGACCACCAACAGCTTCTATATTTGAAGAAAGTCTTTGTTTTACTCTATTTCTTATTCTTGACAGCTATGCATCCTTTTAGACTCATAGTGTTCAGTTGTCTTCTCCTACAGTGGAAGGATGGACAGAAACACCTGTGGATGTTTTCAGATCTGAGGTAACAGTGGAGCCTGACTTTCTCCTCTCTCTCAAAGATGAAAGCTTGAGTGCTGTTTATCTGATGGTGAGTTTTGGTGGTCTACCAGTTCTTGCATTGTTGTTAGTCCCAATTTCTCTCTTAATCTTTTAACTTTTTTTAACTCCTGCTTTATTTTTCTTTTTTTTCTTTTTGACATCCTCCCCTCTTATGCAAGTGGATTATTACAAATCTTATATCCTGGGAAATATCACCTAAATTCTTTTTTCATTTGTACTTAATGGTTTTGACTGCAAATGGAATAAATAAAGGAACAGACTTATGACTTTGACAGGAGTTTTTAAAGATGTGCTCAAAATCCGAGCACACTTCCTGTGTTAAAAAAAGACAACACCCTGTTTGTGTTAAAAATGAAAGGGAAATAAGGAGAGTGCTAGTCTCTTACCCATCCTGCGACGGAGGATATTCACACTCCTGTCCGACAGGAAACACTCCATTGGGATAAAGCTCACAGATGGGCACAGATGGAGGATCAGTCTGTATTTTAGCTGAAAAAAAGACAATAGTGTCAGTAGTGTCAAAATAATGTTAACCCCTTAAAGCACCCACATCATGGAATGAACAATGTTTTCTTGTTTTTTGAAAGGTTTAATATACTACGTTAAACTCTTCACTCTCCAATCCAGCACTATAAAAAGTAGTCGTTCAAGGGTTCTTTGGTAAAGGTGATTGTTATATGTACAAAACTATGCTATGCTAATACTGTACACGCTGTATAAGGAAACTAAGTTGCAAAACTAGCCAGTTTTGAATTCATCATGGCTGTGATGTCACAGCCATGAACACATTAACATACGTATGACCTCCCTTTCAGTCTACTGCAGTTTAGCCTTGCTCATTCATTGTTCCTATAGACTGTAGCAGAGCTACTGGAGTGGAAAGTGATTAAACATTTACTGTTCCTGTCTGTTAGGAAGCAGTCTTCCAGTGGATCCACATATCTGAAAGGAGTGGCTGAAGTTTATTTCTTCTCACAGCAGAATATTATATGACTATCCTTGGAGATTTCATTCTGAGCTCAACAGTTCGTTTCACATTTCAGCCTGAACTTCTTTTCGAACACAATATAAAGCAGCAAATCAGTACAGAGATCATTTACACATATCCGTGTTTAAGGCAAAGTAACAATAACAGCCTGTTATTTCTAAGGAAAAAAGACTGGTTGGAAAATAGTCATGTAAAACTTAATTATGACTTTTTGTTATATGTACATTTCAGTGTACATTTTCTCTCTCTAATAACTATATAACATGCATAATAGTATTGTAGTAGTTTCTGAGTAATTCATAGTAGTTAATGGATAATAAATTGTATGATACGTTACTCAATAATAAGCCTGGAGTTTGAGGGTTAATGCAGGATCACAGGCTCTGTGGCATAAGAGTGAGACAAAGTGGAATTAGCCCTGCAGGACTTTCCCAGGAGTAATGCAAACTGGCGCAGGGCCAGCCCTCTGCATTGGTCTGCCAGGCGTGACATGAGCACAACCGCTTGCAGCAAGCTGGAACAGTGACAGGAGCAGACTTACGGCCTCTCTTTTTCTTGGCCTTTTTCTTCTTCTTCTTCCCAGCAGAGATCTCTCCCTCTTCTCCATCTGTGACAAAAGAAACACAGAAACATTTTACACACAAACCAATACAATAAACGGCAGGGCTGTATTAGTTTGCCTCCTCTTGAAGTGAATTTTTGCGCATGGTATATTTCTTTGTCAGAGTGCCTGAAAGTAGACACGTTAATGGAATACGTCAGCATTTTTCAACTTAATGTCTATCTCAGGGATCTCAAACTACCAGCCCCCAGGCCACAGCATCATATGGCCCGTCACATACTCTCAATACTTTATTTTTCATTGCAGCTAAATAATTACATCTGACAGGTAGATTCGCTTCACTTGTCAGATACTGTGGCAAGTTATCCAACATAAGCTGTATAAATCAGCTTAAGTTGATGCGTACGTTGTTAAAAGCAAAAGTGGAACCATTCACAAATCTCATGCAGCATATACACTGCACACTGAGTATGGCTGTAATTTAGTTACACACCACAGCCATTATTCTAATTTAGACCAATAGAGTGTTAAATATGTCTTTGTGGATTCATTCATAACTTAGTGAAAGATACAGTGTGTCAGAATTAATAAATGAATGGAAATTTCACCCTCCGGCCTTGACACCCTGTCCATGAATATCACAAACAGGAGTGGCGACAGGGCACAACCATGGCGAAGTCCAATGCAAACACTGAAAGGGTCTGAATTAATGCTGAGTATACCAACACAACTCTCACTTCGGGAGTACAGAGATTAAATGGCCCGGAGTAGTAGCCCCGGCATGCCATACTCCTGGAGGACCTCCCACAAGATATCTCAGGGAACACGGTTGTAAGCCTTTTACAAATCTACAAAACACATGTAGACTGGGTTGGCAAACTTCCATGCCCCCTCAACAATCCGTGAGAAGGTGAAAAGCTGGTCTACTGTTCAACGACTGGGACAGAATCTGCGCTGCTCCTCCTCAATCTGAGGTTCAACTATCAGTCGAAGTCTCCCTTGCAGCACCTTGGCATGGACTTTTCCAGGGAGGCTGAGCAGTGTGATACCGCGATAGTTAGCACACATACTCCGGTCCCCTTTCTTAAAAATAGGGACCACCACCCCAGTCTGCCAGGCTAAGGCAACTGTTCCCGAGGTCCAAGCAATATTGCAGAGGCGTGTCAGCCACGACAACCGCACAATATCCAGAGCCTTAAGCATCTCAGGATGAATCTCATCCACCCCTGGTGCCTTGCCACTGAAGAGCTTGCCAACTACCTCAGTGACCTCCACCAGGGAAATCGAGCTTGACACGCCAGAAGCCTCTGGCCCTGACTCCTGTGAGGGAGGCATGTCTCCCGGATTAAGGAGTTCCTCAAAGTGCTCCTTCCACTGGCCGACAATATCGTCATTTAAAGTCAGAGTTTCTCCAGCTTGGGCGCAGCCACCCTGATCACTCCTGAGTCACCAGACAGTTGTCCAGAACCTCCTTGAAGCTGACCAAAAGTCTTTTTCCATGGCTTCACCAAACTCTCCCACGCCCTGGATTTTGCTTCTGCCACCTTTTTTGCTTGTCGGTATCTGTCTGCTGAATCAGGAGTCCTACGGGCCATTCAGTCCCTAAAGACCTCTTTCTTCAGCTTGACAGCCTCCCTCACCACTGGTGTCCACCAGGGGGTTCTTGAGTTACCGCCCTGACAGGTACCCACAAGCTTTTGACCACACCTACGTCAGGCTATGTCTCTCCATTCAGACTCCATGTCCCCTACCACCTCTAGAACATGAGAAAAGCTCTCCCGGAGGTGGGAGTTAAAATCATTCAGAACAGGGGCGTCCGACAGTCGTTCCCAGTACACCCTCACTACTCGCTTGGGCCTACCGGGTCTGACCATCAGTCTTCCCTGCCATCTGATCTAACTCACCAACAGATATTGATCAGTTGACAGCTCAGCACCTCTCTTTACCCGAGTGTCCAGAACATATGGTTCCAAGTCAGATGAAACGACAACAAAGTCGATCAGTGACCTTTGACCCAAGGAGCTCTGGTACCATGTACACTTATGAACATCCTTGTGTTCGAACTTAGTGTTTGTTATGGACAATCCATGCCTGGCACAGAAGTCCAATAACAATTCACCATTTGGGTTTAGATCGGGCCGACCGTTCTTCCCATTCACACCACTCCAGGTTTCCCAGTCATTGCCAACATGAGCATTGAAGTCTCCCAGTAAGACTATGGAGTCTGTAGACAGGACCCTTGCCAGAACCCCGCGCACTTGCTCCAAGAAAGCCAAATACTCTGACCTGTTGTTTGGTGCATAAGCACACACAACAGTCAGAGTTTTCCTCTTTGCGAGTTTAATTCGCATTAAGGCAACCCTCTCGTCCACCGGGACAAACTCCAACTGCACAGCCGCCAGCTGGGGACTCGTGAGTAAACCCACACCAGCCCGGCACCTCCCACCCTGTGCAACCCCTGAGTAGGAGAGGGTTTTTCTATTTCTCCTATTTGCAGACGATGTTGTTCTTTTGGCTGGATCACATGGATGCCTCCAGCACTCACTGGAGCAGTTTGCAGCTGAGTGTGAAGCAGTTGGTATGCTAATCAGCACTTCCAAGTCTGAGTCCATGGTCTTAGCCTGGAAAAGGATAGCATGCCCACTCCAGGTAAGGGGAAAGGACTTGCCCCAGGTGGAGGAGTATCGCGGGGTCTTGTTCACGAATGATGGGAAGAGGGATCGTGAGATCAGCTGCAGGCTGGATGCCACCTGGACGCCTCCCAGTGGGGATGTACCAGGCACAGCCTACCGGGATAAGACCCCGGGGTTGTCCTAAGACCCGCTGGAGGTTACATCTCCAAGCTGGCCTGGCAGCGGCTTGTGGTCCCCAGGAATGAGCTGGAGGAAGTTGCTTTGCCAACTTGGAGAAATGTAAATGCTGTCAAAGAGTCACATATAATATTCTGCTGTTCAGTGTTTACTTGATTTAATTCAACACAAAAAGGTTTATTGAACAATGTGTATTTATACTAATACTAATGACAAATGACTACTACTATAACTACTAAAACTGCTACTACTACTACTTAAAATAATATTATTATTATTAAATTAACATTATTATTATCTACTTTTAGATGATCATCTTACATGAAGTGAATCAATTATAAATAGCTTAATAGCTTTACAAAAAAGATTGGAGTCTCAGCAGATACTCAAGATTTAATATCAGCATTGCAGATTGTACCATCTGCACTTTCAGAGATAAAGGTCCTGTGCAGGGACACTTTCATTCATCAAGGTACATACAGTGTAAATGTACCCTCAAAAGTACAACACTGGTTTTAAGGTCCAACTGTGCACCTTAAATACGTTTTTCTGAGTGTAAATGTACATATTCATACCTGTGTATGTTCCAAAAATGTTCCAAACCTGAAATATTTTGCCATACAGCCATTTTGTCACTGGATCCTTTAAATCACAAGTTTTTTAAGGAGTAAAAAGATGAACATTATTACATGCAAGCTAACACTGCGGTGCATTGAATTGACATCAAAAGACTGGCAACCTCACCAAAATACTCCACACAAGTAAGCAACACTAGTGGTAGTTTTGTTGCGTTGGCAGTGGCAGTATACAGTTTGAGTAGCTGATGTTACATAAAGCGCTTCCTAACAGATTTACTTTCAACATTATTTCAATGCACAGTAGTGTTCGTTTGCTACTAGCATGTAAGCAGTATTATTTGTAAAAGACAGTAATACAGAGGATCCTGTGACGTTCTGGGGAAAAATGTATGTCGGACAAAACGTATCCGGTTTGGAATTGTGTAGCTTCCCCACAGGAAGACGGATGCGGTGATATTTGAAAACACCATTTATTCATGTTGAAGTGACACAGAGTGTTGTTCCTGCGGTCTGCAGCAGAGCTATTGGAGTAGAAAATATGGGGAAAAGCGAATTAAACATTGTGCTGTTCCTGGCTGTTGGAACACAAATGTATTACTTCAACCTTGCAGAGGATCCACACACTGAAAAGAGTAGCTGAAGTTTATTCTTTCTAACGTCCTTGAGAATTTCATTCTGAACTGAATAGCCCGTTCTACATTTCAGCCTTAACTGCCCATGGAGAAATCAGTGTAGCCCTGGAGTTCCATATATGGAAATGATACACACTTCAGAACAGCCATAACTTTGTATTTGGACGGAACTGAGCACACTGTGTGTTTGTACAGTGCACCTTCTTCTGCATCCTCCTCCCTCTCTCTCTCCTCCAGGCTCTGCTGCTCCAGTGGCTTCCTCAAATCTACTTCGCATTCCTCGCCCAGTTCAGCTTGTCCTGCCGCAAAGTCACACACACACACACACACACACACACACATGCACACGCACACACACACACACGCACACACACACACACACACAAATACACACATACACACAGGTGAGTGAGCCCATAAGCAAAGTAAGTGCTAATTGTGCCAGGTGCATTCATCAACAACTTCTTTATGCTGCGGGGCTGAATGTGACTGATTGAGCAACGCTTGTCAGTTTGGATCCCGGACAATTCCATCCCACATAACGGATCCATGAGATGGAGAAGTTGGCACAGTTTTTAGATCATTTGCATCGTCCTATAACCTTGAGGACACGACACAGTGAACCTGATGTGGCTAAACATATTCAGCCCCAGCACAAGAACACAGCCGAACCCAGATTATGGCATTTAATAACGTCCTCTCCAATAAAACGTCTTCTGGGATAACTCTGATTTTCGTTCATATACAGGGGGCACACATGGTACATTGGACACTGCTGCCATACATAACAATATATTAAGTTCACTATGTTGCTCTATGTTTTACAGTAGACTTAGTGCAGTTTGGGAATTCATCTAGAAGCTTTCTCCACCATTTCATCTCATGATTCTTTTAAACATTTTATAAAGTAATCTTAAGAATCTTAAAAGTTTAGACACTTAAGGTTCAGTAAAGTTGCCAAGGGTTAAAAAGTTTTAAATGTCCAAATACTTTTGGGCACCACTGTACATGTCTCAGTGTGTGCGCCAGTACTGTTTAGTTCTGTCATTATTTAATAGTTTGTGGTTCTAAATTTGCACAAACCTATTAGGATACAGAGTTTTATTGGAAAAAAAATATGAGATGGAAAAACCAGCTCTACTTACAAGACTATTTGAAGGGCAAGTCATGCAAATTTTGCAAAAGTTTAAACACACCTGGTGAAATTAAAGGTTTTAATAATTCTCTTAGGGAACCTATGTTAACACACCTTATACAGGGACACGCTTAAATGTGACATTTTTTTCTGTGAACTTTTATACACAAGTTCTATTTATTTTCTGAGTTTGAACATATTGTTGGAAAAAAAACACAAAGTGTGCCATAACAGCCGCAGAGATATAATCCTAATGATTATGATTGTTTCGGCAAGGGCATATAACTCTGCAGGCTCTACACAATAAAGCAAAACACTACCTGAACAGTAAGGGAAGTAATAAAATTACTGAATAACAACAAATTAGGCTGGTTTACTTGCATATACTGGACATGGCATCACTTTTGCCTCTTGTGGCAGAAAAGCATTCAAACCTATTCTGATATCTTTAATGAAGAACAGCTAGATCAGCATTTCAAGCTTCATACCTTCACTCTCTTAGTCCACCTGCACTGCACAGTCTACAGTTTTCTCTTCTCGCTGCACCTGAGTTTCATCTCAGCTATCGATCATGAGCTGAAGTAGAGGTGTTACATCAGGAAAGCCACAAAACTGCAAAGCAGGTGGGCTACAGGACTGGAGTCCAAGTCATGTGCACTGAAAAGTAAAGCACTAAATGGACTTGATTCAAACGTGTACATCAGTTCCATATGAATCAGAGACACAGTTGATGTGTTCTCTGCTCAGTTCACTCGCTTTTGACAGAAACTGCTCATTTTATATACTTTATCTGCTGCACACATTTCAATCAAGTTCAGTCACGCGAATACAAGCTTGTTTTTAGTGCGGGTTGCAGAAAAATGTGACCTAAATCCCAACGACCCCCTAACTGGACTCACGCTGCACAGTTTGCTCCGATTTCATGCTGCATGTAGTGCACTTCAGAGAGCAGGGAGTAATTTGGGACACAGCCCCTGCCTGGTGGGCACTACTGCGGGAGTAAGTAAGCTCTCGAGTCCGCTGCTCTTACCTGCAGAAGCTGTTTTGCTCTTCTTCTTCTTTCTCTTCTTCTTCTTCTCAGCGTCTGCCTCTCCGTTCGCAGGCGCACAGAGCGGCGCAGAGCTGCCCGCCTCCTCCATCACTGCAGCTGAGGGAAAGAGCGCGCGGTGCACTGTGGGAGGGACTTCCACAGGATGATGATGATGATGATGATGATGATGCGAGCGGAATATTAACACACCCATTCAGCTGAAATGTGCAGTAACGGTCAGCCTGATTTCCTCACCCATAGCAGATGCTTCATCTCGTCCCAAGTCAGCGAGCAGGTAACGATTATGATAGAGTCTCACGATGAACGTGCCAGATTTACTGATGCGTAACCTGCATTTATACATAATCTGCATAACAACAACAACAACAACAACAATAATAATAATCAATACAAGAGCTTTATTGCCACGCTTTTACGTTGCAGTTCCCAGGTGTCCAGCAGGTGGCAGTATTTTCTTGTATTGTGCGTTTAACTAAAGTAGAAAGGTTGAATCTTATTTGCCAGATTGGGCGGGTTCACGTCAAACTGGGTGGATTTTGGCTGGATTTGGCGGGGCAGACAAGTCTGACTTGTCATTTCATTATTGTCATTTTATATTCACGGACGTTGTTTGTGGTTTCTTTGTCATTTGTAGCAGAGACTGTAAAACTTGGACGTGAATAGCTTTTATTTTCTTATCGGTGATATAGCTGATATACCCATTTTTTAAAAACTGACACCGCCATCTAGCGGCCACTTCAGTACCTGTCTACTCATTTTCGAGGGCAAGACAGACGCGGTTAATGTACCCAGAAGCTCTTGTTTACATGCTGCATTTAATCTTATGGTTAAAATGACCGTTTCGTGCGTTCACCTGCATTGTGGAGGGTTTTTGACTTTTTTTGGCTGGAAACTAAAGCAATTGGCAACCCTGTGCGCAAAAGGGGGACTACATGCTCCATCCATCCATCCATCCATCCATTTTCTAAGCCGCTTCTCCCTCAGGGTCGCGGGGTGGGGATACACGCTGGACAGGTCGCCAGTCCATCGCAGGGCAGGCAGACAGACACAGAGATTTACATGAGAACATGCTTTGAGTCAAAATCCGCGGAGGCCCGCCTGGCTCGACTTGTGACACGGGTTTAGTGTTCAGACCGTTGAACCCGAGACCTTCGGCCCTTTACGGGTAAAACTAGACAACCCTGAAGTAGAGGGTTTAAAGGGCTCATACGATGGAAAACCGCATTTTCCTCACATTTCTTACAAGTATGTTTTCATAAGCTTGTGTTTCAAAACGCGTCATTCACTCCCAGTCAACACGGCCCGGATATGGAAACGAAGCTGAAGAAAGCAGTTCGTTTTGAATCGATTTTGTGACGTCACCAAACATTTGCATATCCAAATATTCAGTTATACAGCAGTTTAGCCACACCCATTCACACAGAACTCATAAGGAGTGTTTCAGGTAGGACTTTTGATGAGGCAGCAGTACAGCCAATCAGAACAAAGGCTATTTACATATACATATATATATATATGTATGTATGTATATATGTATGTATGTGTATGTATATGTATATATATATATATATATATATATATATATATATATATATATATACTGCTCAAAAAAATAAAGGGAACACTTAAACAACACAATATAACTCCAAGTAAATCAAACTGTCAGCAACACTTATTGACAATCAATTTCACAGCTGTTGTGCAAATGGAACAGACAACAGGTGGAAATTATTGGCAATTAGCAAGACGCACTCAATAAAGGAGTGGTTCTGCAGGTGGGGACCACAGACCACTTCTCCGTACCTTTCTGCTTTCTGGCTGATGTTTTGGTCACTTCTGAATGTTGGTGGTGCTTTCACACTCGTGGTAGCATGAGACGGACTCTACAACCCACACAAGTGGCTCAGGTAGCGCAGCTCATCCAGGATGGCACATCAGTGCGAGCTGTGGCAAGAAGGTTTGCTGTGTCTGTCAGCGTAGTGTCCAGAGGCTGGAGGCGCTACCAGGAGACAGGCCAGTACACCAGGAGACGTGGAGGAGGCCGTAGGAGGGCAACAACCCAGCACCAGGACCACTACCTCCGCCTTTGTGCAAGGAGCAACAGGAGGAGCACTGCCAGAGCCCAGCAAAATGACCTCCAGCAGGCCACAAATGTGCATGTGTCTGCACAAATGGTTAGAAACCGACACCATGAGGACGGTATGAGGGCCCGACGTCCACAGATGGGGGTTGTGCTCACAGCCCAACACCACGCAGGACGCTTGACATTTGCCAGAGAACACCAGGATTGGCAAATTCACCACTGGCGCCCTGTGCTCTTCACAGATGAAAGGAGGTTCACACTGAGCACTCTGGAGACGCCGTGGAGAGCGATCTGCTGCCTACAACATCCTTCAGCATGACTGGTTTGGCAGTGGGTCAGTAATGGTGTGGGGTGGCATTTCTTTGGAGGGCCGCACAGCCCTCCATGTGCTCACCAGAGGTAGCCTGACTGCCACTTAGGTACCGAGATGAGATCCTCAGACCCCTTGTGAGACCATATGCTGTTGCTTTTGGCCCTGGGTTCCTCCTAATGCAGGACAATGCTAGACCTCATGTGGCTGGAGTGTGTCAGCAGTTCCTGCAAGATGAAGGCACTGAAGCTATGGACTGGCCCGCCCGTTCCCCAGACCTGAATCCGATTGAGCACATCTGGGACATCATGTTTCGCTCCATCCACCAATGCCATGTTGCACCACAGACTGTCCAGGAGTTGGCGGATGCTTTAGTCCAGGTCTGGGAGGAGATCCCTCAGGAGACCATCCGCCACCTCATCAGGAGCATGCCCAGGCATTATAGGGAGGTCATACAGGCACGTGGAGGCCACACACACAATACTGAGCCTCATTTTGACTTGTTTTAAGGACATCATATCAAAGTTGGATCAGCCTGTAGTGTGTTTTTCCACTTTAATTTTGTGTGTGACTCCAAATCCAGGCCTCTATTGGTTAAAAAATTGATTTCCATTGATGATTTTTGTGTGATTTTGTTGTCAGCACATTCAACTTTATACAGAACAAAGTATTCAATGAGAATATTTCATTCATTCAGATCTAGGATGTGTTATTTGCGTGTTCCCTTTATTTTTTTGAGCAGTAAATTTCATATATTATATATATCAGTCTTAAAGACAGTGATAAAAGCAGCTTGTTTAATTCTAATGGAGGTACAAATAAATTGTGTCTATTTTGTTATATAAACCACACAAAGTGGGGGGTGGTGGGCAGTTAAATACAAAAATAGTGCAGCACTTTAAAAATAATTCATTACAATACTAAACTGTACCAGAAAACTACTGATGTAGAGGCCAATAAACACAGGTATTCAGCTCCTTATTATAAAGAACATTATCTCTCTGGCTTCCTTCTGCATTAGGCCAGTTAATGAGAAAACAGAAAGAAAAACAAAAACCTTTCAAACCGCCTAAACTAAAAAAATCCACGCAAACAGCTACAGTACTTCAAAAGTTCCTCACACTTTCAACACTCATCATAAGCAGGTTTTCCTATTCCTCAAATAGGAAAATCTCACATTAGAGATTATTGTGGCACTGCTGTAGGAGGCAAACAGGGATGTTCACAACTGATGTAGCAATGATTACATTATGAATTTTGGCCAGAATTTCCTTGTAACTGTCAAGACTGTCCTTGAAATGTTTTTAGGCTGCTCTGTTCATCATCGCTGTTTATCAAATGCTTATCTTGCAGTTGCTAACAATGTCCAGCAGGTGTCAGCATTGCCAGCACTTTCTCTCAAAGAAATAACCTGCGCTTAAACCACCACTGGCAGGATGTTGATGATGATCCCAGTATTATGGAAGGAGATCAGTTTGTTTCCAATGTTGCTTAACTGACCAATTTCGTGGATGCATTATAAAGAATAGTAGAAGAAGGCAAATCTTCCTGTTTTTGCTCGAGCCTACCTCGGTTATTCTAAAAAAAGTGCAAAACACAGATCAAGTTGATGACTCTCTTTATTATTTCACAAATGAAATGGAAGGAGTTTTGCTATTTGGAGTGCAGAAAAAAAAAGTAACAACCATTAGAAAAGGCGTAGTTGATGCCAAGTGAGGACACAGACAAACACACATTCACAGACTCATTCACTCAGTCACTCACACACACTGTGTGTCATGGTCACGAAGGCTGATTGGGGAAGTTTAGGATTTACACATGGAAAAAGAATTGAAAGCAGCAGGCACAAGACCAACACGCTAATAGGTTTACAAGAGAAGAACAGATACATACAGACAGTGATGCATATATATGTAAGATTGTCTCTAGAATTTCATTCTCATTGTAGGATCCCTTGGAAAGGCCCAAGTGCGTGGGTCCAAATCACACTCCTTGATCAGGGAACAGTGTTTAAGGCATGTTTTACTATCAAATACTTTTATTGGATTCAACCAAGGTTTATACATAGCTCCCTTGAGTTTTGGAACTTTTTTCACAAAAAAAAACAACAACAGAGTAAGTAACGGATAAGAGATTGTACCAGAAGTGAGCAGTGATTTGAAGAGGTAACAGATCGTGTCTTTACACCGCCTGTAGTGGCTGCACCAGGACAGGTAATCTTTTACTCGAACCGTGATACATGACATTCACATAACCATGCCACAAACATGTCATGGCAGATGTCATGACAACATAAGAGTTGTCATGACCAATTTTGTCAAGTAATATAACTAGGGATGCGCAGATTGATGCCTGACATTGCTTTATGACAGGTTGTCCTCACATGACAATATAGATACTATATACCATCATATACATATGCTATATACTATACAGCAAATGCAGAGGATAGGAGCTACTTTTCCTTCTGCCCTCTCCCTCGGCTCCTCATACTCACAATGTTAATGTCCCACAGAAATGACTCTTAAATGTGATGGTATTAGTGTTATATAAGGTATTACTTGGTATCCGCTCGAAAATAAAGTTCCAAAAAATAATAGTGTCCTGTTATAATTACCGTTAATTACACCATATACTTCTGACAACATGTGATTGGCTGAGTGGCATTTTATGAACGCCAGTCTCTCTCTATAATCACACTTTGGACGAATCTCTTTAAGGATCACTCTACCTGTCGCCTGTAACGTAGCGAAGACAAACAGCTACAACTTCATTACAAGTAAAAAGCCACCGGAAAAGAACTATAATGACAGCAAGCAAAGCAAGCGAGCAACAGCACTCCCAATGTAAGCAACAAAGCTGTTTTCGCCAGGCTCAAGTGGCAGAGCATTTTTTTTTTTAAACAGATGCCCAATTTCTATTGTTGACACAATGTTCCACCTTTAAAGAGAACCCCCCCCCCCACCCCCTTTAATATTTTCTGCATAATTCAGTCACTGAGACGTAGACAGTCATCCAGTGTTTTGATGTGAAATAGTTAACTGTAGAGAAACTTACTCTTATTTCTTTACAGTGGTGGTGATAGGAACCAGGGGTCATAATGTCTACAACCATTTTATTTACTATTCAGAACCACCAGTGAACCTTCAAGTGCCTATTAAGTTTTATATGTAATGTTCTTAATGGTGAAATACTGGTAAAACTGGAAAAATATGTTTTCTTTGTGGACCAATTTGCATTACAATGCTCTGCATGTACCTCTCCGCCATGGATGAATGAATGAATGAGGCTAAAAGCGTCTCAAAACTATCAGAAAACAATGTCTTGGGCATCAGGCAGTGAGTTTCTAACCAGTTCATATGACAACCTTCTGTCAGGGAGCTTTTTTTGTTTAATTTAATTTTTTTTGAGTCATTAAACTCTTCATATGTCTGGTTCCCATCACCACCACTGTGAACTATTCTGACCAGAAAATTCTAACATTTCTTAGTTTGGAGCATTTCACATCAAACCACTCTGAACGACTTTGTCTACATCATAACCACGTAATTAATGAGAAATTTTGGTAGCATTCCCCTTTAAATACTGAAGTTAAGCTGCCGTTTTTCAAAACACAGTTAAACTAGCCAAAAACACACGAAGAGGTGCTTAAAAGCGAGTTGTTGACCCCTCCTCTTCTCTGGATAAGGACACTGCCGGTCTGCTGGAAGTTTCAGTTGTTACACACATATAAAACTTGTAGCTAGTTCTCCGATGCTATTAGTTGACAAATTTATATCTTATGTTTCGTCTTGAAGAGTAGACGACATTTCAAGTGCAGACATCTTGAAGTTTTTGGAATGTGATTCTTCATTTAGTAACATTTATATGCAGCTGCGCTAGATTGGAGCTATTTTTCTTTACAGAGCGTAAATAAACTTTCTTAATCCGTTTGTGTCATAATTGTTAAAATCTAATAAAAAAAAATGAACGAAACTCCGTATAATCAGTGCTATAACTGCAATAATACACTGGAGCTCGTGTTATATGATAAGGTATTGGTACCGGTGTGCTGCTGTTATCGGCACAAGGCCGAAGATACAGCACTACAGCCAGTTGACAGCACCTCTTTATTATTAGTACTGCGTAACTGTCATGTTACGTCACATTGTTAAATGTCATGATGGCTAAAGAAAATACACAGAAATGTGACAAAGGCTGTCATGACATCAAACATTACGACATGTCATGACAATTACAGATAATGGGAACAGTTACTGAAAATAGTCTGTCATGACAACTCATGACAACCTATGACATCTGCCACACACGTTTATAGTGTATGTGTCACATAGCAGGATTCAGGTAAAGTGCTACCTCCAGAAGATGTGTACATCATGTTCTTCTCAAACTGGCCCATTCACATCAACAGCACAAGTGGATTAAACAGTCTGAACTTTAAAGTCAAAAGCACGATGACAATAAAACAGACACAAACAACCAGGGAAATCCCAGCGCAACTGTTAAGAGCCCTTTAAAGAAACTAAAACTAAGAATGAATAGTTAAGGATGGTTCCAAAAGGTAACGCTCCAATTATATGACCACATATGATGCGCACTTTCTACTAATCTTTCACGTGCATATCCCTGACCTAAGTCCACACCCAGTCATAACTGGCCACTATAGCTAGCCTGAACCTTAATGAACCATGCCTTGACATGTCATAAATGACATCATCCAGACTGTTTATCCACTTGCAGTTCTACTGTCTGGACTTTATCCTTCCAAAAATTACAATGGTAATAAAGTACAAAAGCATCTTGGAAGCGGCCTTTAAAGGAAATGGATTTATAGAGGTAGTAATATAGTCCAAGCTGCTGTTAAGATCAATTTAACCAAATAATTAAACAGGAATTCCACAGATCTTTTTTTTTTCTAATTTTCTGCAAAACTAAACCTTTGAGATATTTAGAGTCATTTCGAGTGATTTGTTGTGAAATGCTGCACTGTGGAGAAATTTACTGACTCGCGTTTCTTTACAGTGGTGGTGACAGGACATGTAGCCTTTTTAGTTACTATCCAACAAGAACAGTGAACCTTCTGTGTTGTATGCTGGTGATAGTAAATTAGTGGTAAATCTTTAAAATAAATAAATAAATAAATAAATAAATAGATAAATCACCTTGCATGTGCCTCCACCCTATTTAAAAAACAAAACCAAGGCCACAATCTCCAGGACAACGCCTCAGGCATCACATAATATCATATTTGTTACAATTTTTGATGTAAAAAACTATGCAACTTTTAGAAACACTAAACAATTCTGACTGTTTCTCTAGAAGGGAGCATTTCACACCAAGTCCACTCTGACTGCTTCAATCAGCCATCAACTTTGAAGAATACAAAAGTGGAATTTCCTGTTAAAGTATACATTCACCTTACCACCTTATGGTGATCTCTGTGCTGGGACACGTCTGAAAAGCCAGGAGGTTCACATGAGGGCAGAAATTTCAACCCCATTTAGGACAACAATAAGCTCAGCACAAAGCTACAGCTACACAGAATTGAGCTCAACTCAAAGTTAATATCTTTCCACAGCCCGTCTAGCACAAATAACAACACGCAAAAGGACGTCTCTGATCTTATTATTAGCTTATTAATATTCTAATACCTCATTACATTGTTTTATAGCCAGCATGTCTGCTCAAGATATCACCAGCAAGAGGAAAATAGTATGAATACTATGTAATAAAATATATAGTATAGCATTGTTAATAATTCACCTTTTTCATATTTAATTTATATCATTTGTATGTAATAGGGCTGCACAATATATTGTGTATTAATTGTTATCAAGATACAGGCCTTTACAATAATGGTACTGCAGAAGGCTGCAGAAGTATTTAAGCAAAGTTGTTTATTGGGAGCGCGAACATTCCAGATGAGTTTTTGGTTAAATCAAGGCAACGGGATCCTACAAAAGTAAAGGATTTTAGACAAAACAATGCAGGCCAACCTTTTTACCATGTTATATTACTGATTCACCAATGCATTTTGTAAGGCATATCACAATATGTAGCTATATCGTATAGTGCTGGGCAATATGACTATATTTGTAGATGACAATAGGCTTTTTTGGCCATATTGTGGACATCGTTGAACACTGACTGCATGTTTTATTACAAAGAAAGCATAATTAGCCGTTTAATTAGACTTACTTTAGTGCAGCCTGTGAAAACCTCAGAAAAATTCAATATTGTGATTCTTTTTATCAAGAAAATGTCAAAGTATCATGAGGTTATATTTTTGCTATATTGCCCACCCCATATTTAATCTTAATATCTTAATATAACATACCGTGCAACCCCAGATGGTGAGATAACAACAGACATCCCAGATTATGCCACTGGTCGGAGCTGAACCAAGGGGCAAACTCTATGATGGACATTTTTCCTTCAGAAGCACAGTACAGGAGCAGCTCCTCAATCAAAAAGTCATTATTGGATGTGAAGCACCTCATGGACTCATTCATATTTAGCAGGCAGAATTCTCCACAAGTGGGCACTATCAACAGTCAGGTAGCTTTTCCTGCTTCAAAAGGCTGCAGTCAGATGGCAGAGGATATTTTTGCAAAGTGCAAAAGGAATGGTTTGGATCTTGATAGGTAGCAAAATATGGAAAAAGCTCACCAGGATTCAACATTTGCAAATGGCATTTACACCATAACCAGGAAGCAATGTGATATGAAAGTTAAGCTACACACCAAGCTATGTTGGTGAGGGGTACTCCTCTATTTCTCAGAGTCTTTAAACAAACCTTAACAATAGATTAATAATATTGCAGAGCACGCCGTGTATCCTAGTGAATTAATAAGTATACTCGAGCTGAAATATGTCCTACAGACCTATAGCCCCATGTTGTCTCTCCAGTTCAACTTCACCCACTCTCTTTTTTGATTGATTATTTTGTCAAAAATTACAAATGACAAAGGCTTAAGTTGAAATTTTTTCAACTTAATCTGCAATGCAAGCATCCCAACAGAAAAAAACGGTAGCCATAGCGGAATGAACGGAGGCCATGGAATCTGCATCCTGCCATCTGAATGCAGCCTAATGGTATGTGTCCCCTGCAAGCAGCACGGAATTCTCCCTCTGTATCCTTCGCCAGTGCTTGAGGGACATCTCTCTATAACGTAGGATACAAATGAACTCAATCATGAGTCCAAAAAAAAAAAAAAAAAAAATCCAAATAAATTATCTTCTCAAGTTGACTATTCTTGCAGAGTTGGTTCTAAAAGGCCTTTTTAAATTAAATGCTTTTGTAAAGTATGTCCATGTAGTGTATTTAAACTATTATTTTTTGCCTATTTACAACCGTTTCCAGTGACATGTTCCCACTCCATCCGGCTAAAAATATGGAGAATAAGCACCCTAAGTTAGCTAGACCATGCATGAATTTCCAGTCAATAATGTCTTCTGGATTTGTCAAATGCTAGAGGGTGCTCCTGAGAGACTCCAAAATGAACGTGTCCTATGGATCTTTTGTGCAAAATCATAGCTTGTAAATTCTTACTCATCAATTTTATAAGATTTCATAACAGGGCTTCATGTACATTCATGACATCAGTAAGACTGAACCGCTTTACTCCACCAATGAGTTGAACAGCACTAAGCCGCAGTAAAGCTAGTGTCCTACTGCCCGAAACCTGTTTGCTATAATACAGGGTCAGCAACCCTTGTCCTAAAGATCTACCTTCCGGGAGGAATAGAAAGGTGGCAAGGCTTCCCCTAAACTGGCTATTTCACAGCGTTCTGTGTCATTGAACACATCTGATTTAACTCATCAGCTCATGAGCAAGGCCTCCATGAACTGAATTCAGTGTTAAATAAGGTAAAACGAATTTGACATACCTGGTTCAGACAGAACTACGTAGGCACCCTTGTTGTTGCTTTTTGCCTAAATAGTCAGCATGGCACGTCAACTTTGTGTAAAGCTGAAGCCAGCTCAACTTTCCGCACCTTGCTGAAAGTGAATTGGGGTGAAATTTCGGGTGATGAATTTGTGTGACTTGTACCGTAAGAGTGGTGCTTCACATCAATAACATGGTTTGTTCTTGTTTGGCAAGATTTGATCTGTGATTCTGTAAATATGAATCACTGTACAAGCTCAATCGCAACAATATACGCTGCACCTAGACATGTAACAAACAAATAATGAGCATTAGAAGTATGAATGTAAATTATTCTATTAAGGTGTGTATGCGTGTGTGTGTATACATGCTTGCTGACAACTGTAGGATGTGTCTGTATGTGCTAGCTTGTACCTGAGGGATACTGGGAGAAAAGTGGGACTGATGGATTTATATGACATTAAAGACAAGCAGACAGACACACGCGCACACACAGAGGCACACAAAGAACATATAAAACTCACTCATTCACCAGCTACATCCGTTGATGCCCATGTCCTGAACTCAAGCTCAATAAATAAATCTAGATGGGAATAAATAACCTCTATGTGGTAAAACAGTTCAAAATTTGTAGCTCTTCAGCGCTGCTCCTCGGGCTGTGATGTCACATCCTCCAACTGTGACATCTCCTCCTCCTCCTCCCCCTCTTCTGAGTCCCCGTAGGTGCACTCCTGCAGGTGTGTGAAGGTGTGTGAGCGAGCAGCTACTTGGGCGGCGAGGGCGGAGCCTAAACTAAGCACTTCTGAGCCATGCAGTTCTGTCAGCCTGTCAATTACTGAAAGAGTGGGGACTCTGGGAGAAAGGGGGTGTGTCCCGTCTTGTCTTGCCCCCTCCTCATCAATCAGCCCATCCGACTGAAAGAGCTGCGTTCCTTCCGTCACACTCCGCCCCCCTCCCTCATCTTCTGTTCCCGTATCCCCGGTGATGTCTGCGGTACCGCAGCAGAATTCTGTCGTTTCTGTGTCTTTCTCTCGGTCCTCCGTGCTGTCTTTCTCAGTCTGTCCTTCCTCCCTCTCCTCCTCTCCCTCTCCTCCTAGCGGCTGCTGAGATACATGGTTGCCTGCAGCAATTGTGAGCTCCAGGCAGTCTGGAACGACTGAGGTTTCTGGAATAATGGGATGCTCTGATGTCTCTGTTGCGGCCTGGGCCAAAGCGGCTGGAAAGAGGAAAAGAAAGTAAGAGTGCAGGAATGGTTCCCTAATCATTACTCCTTATATTAGGAAATCAGGATATATATATATATATATATATATATATATATATATATATATATATATATATAGACAATTCATATTTATGACCATTTTTTAATTTGACTCTTTAATCTATTGCTTAGAATTCTGATTTGAATGAGATGAAAAAGGCAGTCCAGACTAAAGCACAGCTTAAAACGTCAGCATGTATATTCATATCAGCATATTAATACTTGCACAATCTATTAATTTATTTATGATCTACTATACATATTATTTATGCTCTTGCATAATCTACTGTACATGTTATTTATTATAAATAGATGCCGTATGTGACTCCAAAATAACTGAAAAGTTGTATAACATCAAGAGTGAAGTTAAAACTAAATTTTAATATCCAAAAATCATCATATTAGTCTTATGGCAACTAAGCTGACAAAATATAATACACTTCTTGTTCACAGAATTCTTGAAATATTGAATAAAACATCTAGAAATGGCTTTTGGCAAGTGCTATTATTATTACTAGTATTGTTTAATTCCATATTAAGTAAGTTACTATTGCACGTAAAATTACTGTTAACATGGCAAGTGATTCTCTTCTTTTGGATGGTAGTGCAGCCTTAGTGTTCAGTGCATTAGCTGAATCATGAGTAATAGATTGTTACTGAAACTGATGTAAGAAGGGGCAGATCTCTAGGAACAGGACTGGATAACAGCGATATAGTGAATGTTTAGGGTGTTTGTGGGTATTCATATGACTAATGTGAACAATCATGTAAACTCTCTCATTCATTCATATATGCACACATCCACCCATACACTACACTACCAGGAACATGACTTATGGTTCCAGGATGTATTAGTGCAGTGTACAGTCATATGAAAAGGTGAAAATGAAAATAAGTTCACACATCCTCTGCAGGGAGCAAACTTTTGACAGTTCTTTTCTGAACATTTTAGTGCATAAATTCTATTCATCTGTATGAGCAAAACATGAAACATAGAATGGAAAAAGTGTCATGACTTTTGTATATGGTGACATTTCATGTTATGTTTTTTTCTAAGATGTTAAATTCAGCAAATAAACATAAACTGTGCATCAAAATGTGCAGAACTGTGTTCTCTATAGAGGATGTGTGCCCATTTTCAATTTTTCAAACTTTCTTTCACCCAAACATTTTACACACTACAGCATACGAGTATTTGTGTATGTGTGTAGTACCTTGGTCGCTGAACAGCATGACTTTGCGTTTGTCTCTCTCTCCCTCTGACGTTCGGATCCCCAGGACGGATTTGAGCTCCAGCAGGACTCTGCGCGATTCCTCCCTCTCACGCCGCTGGCGCTCGCGCTCCCATGGCGACAGCATGTCCACTGCCCCACCCCACTCGGTGTCCGAGTCAGACTCTGAGACATACGCCTCCAGTTCCTGTTCAGCACACACAAATCCTGTTTATCTCACCTAAAATCATCTCCATCACCAAATGCATTTTCTCATGCACAGCATGGCTTATTCAGCAACAACAAACTGCACTCAATTACTAAATTCTTCTCTTTCATTCATTCTCCATCCCTCTACCCATTTACACTAGAGAAGGCACTGGTCTAGTACCAGGTATCACCATCAGGTCAATATAAGCAGAAAGTGCTAAATTCAGCATAATAGTCTACTTTTAGATGCTAATCTTGAGTGATCTGCTTCACTTAAAATAAAGTTTATTAGTTTTTAAAGAAGAAACTGGCATTTCTATTGGTGTCAGCAAAAACTAAAAGTTTCAAGGAATCTGTCTCAAGGTATCATATCAGAAACGAATGTGTGATATCTTGCTACCTTAGATCCACACACAGACACACACATGCTCAGTTACCTGTTCCTCTGGGACGGGGTCTCTGTTCTGTATGTGCGTGATGGGGGCAGGAGGAGGTGGGGCAGGACCGGCTGCTTCCTCTGGAGTTTCTGCACTTCCTGAGGGACACACACAAACACAGTCACATGTCCAGCAGGTGTCATGTCAATGTCAGAGACTATGTGAAGTGGGCACATTTACACTTTGACCATGAACTATTTCCATGTGATCCAATCAGCGGACTGCAAGTCCTCGTTCGTGCAAGTGTCAGAGCTGTTGCAACTGCTTAGACTGCATGGATTGCAAGTGAGAAAGGAGACGAAAAATAAGCCACACAGCTGCTTTTAGCTGTGTGTAAAATATCAAAATCTCTTATTATTTCAAACATTTACACCCCTGCACAGTTACTGATTATAGTAGTAGTATTAATAATAAATGTTCTAACTAAAAAATAATTGAATAACAAGCCTGCAGTTTAAGGGGTTAAAAAGGCATGGACACTTTCCCTCCTCCAACAACATCTGACTCGCCCTCCATGAGTTGAGTCAGGTATTACAGCAGTAATAACGCTGAACAGCACAGCTCTAACTGGCAGATATGCATGTACACAGTAACATTACATTTGACCTTTGAGCTGTATCAAAGTACGAGTTTCATATGTGATTCCTGTTAGAGATGACTTCATCTGTCCTTGCTTAAAGTAGGACACATCCCAGAGTATGAAGACACAAACACACAGACGTACACACACAGACACACTCCCCCCCGTCTTCCTCCATGAGTCTCAGAATAACTACTGGGTGGGAACTAGGCCGAATAAGGAACTCTAAAAATACCCCCACCAAACACCCGGTTACTATAGAAACCCACAGAAAGACATTCTTGAGGTGCCTCTGTGTACGGCATGGGAATGCACCGTGAAGCGCACACACGCAGACACACACACTCCAAAATCATATGATGATATAAATATCTGATTTGCTGTTACAAATAAAGCTGTTACCACATGCCCACTAAACTGACTCATTTCATTAACAAATGCATCACTAAAAAAGAACGAGCACCATCTAAACCCTTAGGAGTTATTGGCTTTTTGCGTCATTATTTAAATACAATTGAGTGTCCCACTTCATTGGGACACCCCCATATACACTCTGCATGTTCAAATTGTTAACATTAACTATATGGTGACTTAAGTCAGGTAAAATGTGTTAGAATTAGGGCCATGGTTTGGTTTAGGATCAGGGTGAGGATTAGGCTGAGGTTTAGAGTTAGCTTAAGGTTTGGTTTAGGGAAAGTTAAGGTGAATGTAACAAATTGATTGCAAGCATCGACAGTGATCTACGCAAATAAAGTGCTAATTAATTATATGGTTAGGTATGTAGCGAATTACAAACCCCATTCCAAAAAATGGTAAAATGTAAACAAAACAGACAGTAATGATTTGCAAATCCTTGATCTGTATTCAACTGAAAACAGTACAAAAACCAGATATTTAAAGTTGCAACAAATTAACTTTGTTTTTTTGTACATATATGCCTATTCTAAATTTGATGCCTACAACATGTTCTGAAAAAGTAGAGACAGAAGCATGTTTAATGCTGTGTTACACCCCCTTCCTTAAATGACATTCAGTAACTGCTTGGAAACTGAAGACACTAATTGCTGTAGTTGCAAAAGTGGAATTTCACTTCAGCTGCTCAACACTGAATGCTCCTTTTACACCCAATCATGGTAGCATCATCTGTAACCTATTTACCTGTGGAAAGTTCCAAAACAGGTGTTTTTTTTATCATTCCACAAACTTCCCTGGCTCACATTGCACCTGTCCCAACTTTTATGGAATGTGCTGTAGACAGTTTGAGTATATATATATATATATATATATATATATATATATATATATATATATATATATATATACACACACACACACACACACACACACACACACACACATATACATACACACACACACACACACACACACACATTATATATATTCCATATAATTAATGTTAATAGGTATTAAACATCTCGTCTTTGTGATGTTAATTATTTGTAAAAAGAAGGTGCTTATAAGTCACTGCCATCTAAAACTTATTTGCATTTTCCCTGCTGTCACAACATTTTTGAAATTGAGTTTGTATATTTACATGCTGTATCTGTAGGTTCACATCTGCATTTCTATTCAATAAGTCAAGAAATGACAAATATACCAAAAAATAAAGGACATTTTCAAAATAAGCCTGTACACATAACAAAAACCTTTTATCTAATTCAAATCACATTAAATAAACTATTTCCTCTTCTTCTCACAAACACAAATTTGGTATTAAGATTTTAGAATCTGCACTTTTCACAGAATTTCTCTCATTTCTTTCATGTAAGTAGTTATTCAGCTACATTTGAGATAGGATTTGCCTAACCCAGACTCTTCTAATCTATAAGCCCACAGCGTCTGATAATCATTTGGGAACTACACGACATCATTGAAATTCCAGGAGTAAGTACTTTCTGCTGGCAGGAAAACATCTAGTTAACTTTCCCTTTCCACTAAAAGGGACTGCTCTGAACGTGACCTCTTCAGTCTAATACATGCGAGTACCTTTCACGAACTGTGCTATTCAATTTAATTCAAACAGAAATAAATATATAAATGAATGTACAGTGTTTCTGGCTGAGTGGCCACTGACCTGGACAGCTGGTGACCCTGCGCAGCATGCGCTCCACCTGTGCTGTCATGTCATCCCAGCAGCAAGAGCTGGCCTGCATGTGGGGCTGCAGGAGGTGCAGCCTCTCCCGCAACTCCTGATACCCTGCACACGTCACCTCCTCTGTTTCCTTAGCAACCATCAGCTTCTCCAACTCATCTTCCAAGATGATCACCCTTGAGTAAGAGGACGTAGAAAGAGAGCAAGAGAGTGAGAGGTAGAAAAGGAGGGAGGGACAGAAAGAAAGGAGGAGAAATTACAGAGACAGGTAGAACAGGAGAGAGAGAGAGAGAGAGAGAGAGAGAGAGAGAGAGAGAGAGAGAGAGAGAGAGAGAGAGAGAGAGAGAGAGAGAGAGAGAAAGAAAGAAAGAAAGAAATTGAGAGAGAGAGAGAAAGAGGGATGGGGAGGGAGGGAAAGGGGCAGAGAAAAAGTGTGAGAGAAAGGGAGAGCACATTAACATGATATTAAGCAAAATAGTAGCTGCTTTGAATATTATAACTGAATAGTAGTCTATTACTTACTGCAATAATCCATTATTTATTGTATAACATAATAAATATAAATTAAATATTTTACATATCATTCATCTACAGTATTAAAGCAGTTGTAGAGCAACTGCTCCACAACATTTCCATCTAGAAGACATCGCTACAAAAAAAAGTTCTAACACCTAAAAACTAATAACTAAAATAACTGCATTAATGTTGTTCCTCTGAACCCGACAACTGCTATTATACAAAGGAGTTGTATAATCGCCATAGTATCGATCAACAGAGTGGGGCACTGTGGAGCAGCCACACCTGAGCCTATGGTCACCATGTTCAATGCCAAGTGTCAGCAAGTGGGGTATAAAGCCCCTCAACACTGGGCTGTGTAGCAGTACAACTGCATTCTCTGGAGTGATGCAACTCCATCCAATCTGTTTAGGATGAGATTGAGTGGCGTTTGTGATCCAGAACTGATTATTCACTAATGCTCATGTGTCTGAATGTAATCATATTCTCACAGCAATGTTCCAACATCTAGAGTATCCTTCACAGAAGCGTAAATGCTGCTATTGCAGCAGAGGAGGACAATCTCTGTATTAATACCCTTGATGTCAAAAGAAACGCTGGGTTAGCAGGTGCCTATGACACATTTAAACTAATTTGTTTTCAGGTTTTCAATAGGGAATAAGCAGCAGTAGATAGAGAGGTTCATACTCGCTGAGCAGGGCTTTGAGGTGGAGCTGCAGGCTGCGGACAGACGTGTGCAGGGAGTTGAGCTCTCTGCATTTCTGCCTGGCACGTCCCATCCGACCTGAGGCTGCCGACTGATGCTGTGTCTCAAAGTAACGATGAAAGTCGTAGCTGCGCTGCAGTTCGCCCAGGCAACCAGCCAGGGTGGGATGGAGGGAGCTAGTAATGGTAGCCACGCTGTTGTAGGCCAGTGGGCGGGGCTTGGACTCTGGCTCCTCTCTCCCCGAGGACAGAAGCAGAGCCAGTCGGCGGAAAAACTCCGAACTCTGACCCACCCACAACTGAAACAACAGCTGAAGACGAAACAATGAAGAACAATTAGTTGACAGGATCCGATTTGTACTCGTATTGCTAGACTGAAAACAAGTGGTGACAAAACCGACTTGATGTTCAGCACTTCTTCAGTTTCACACTGGAGCTATGATGCTAATATAACTAAAAACGCTACGAAAACTTTCAAGTTTCAAATTGCGTTGTTAAGTAATCTCAAACAGATTTACTGTGATTTGCGCAAATGTACAGAGAAGAATTCAGGCATGAAGATGATTGCTACAACTGTTGTACAAGCTATGCTACGTGCTCTACATACTCTACAGTGTCATACAGTGTCAGAAACCACATAAGCAAGTATATGACAGAGTCCTTAACAATTTGACAGGCTTTGAGGCAAGTGTGGGATAAGTACAGAAAACTGAATGCCACAGCGAGTTTTGCTGACCTTTAGGGCAGGCAGGCTGTAGTCATTGGTCAGCTCCTGTGCCTGTTCATCCGAGAGATGCTCCGCCCCCAGGCCGAGACCGAGCTCTCTGATAGGCACAGTGGAGACGTAGTTAGTGACATTGTCGATCTCCGAATTGAGTGGAAAAGTACAGGCACGTACTGTTAAGGATCCAACAGCTTAAACAGGAGAAACCAAACCACATTACAGGCATTAAACTTTACTCAGAACTAGACGTGCCAGTAAGGTTTACTGCAACATTCAACACATAATATACTGTTATTGTGGATAATTTGAAAACACTGTCAATTCATTTTCACATGCTCCCTCCACCCTGTCTTCTGTTCTGATCGCACGTTACATGTACAATATTACTTATTATTTGATAGTCATATGTAAACTGGCACCCCTTGATTTTCTAAGTGAAAATAAGTATACATTCTCTTCAAAGAACACATTTCTGTACACTTTAATGCACAATGTTCCTATACTTTGCATGTTATATTTTGCCCCCCCCCCCACCACCATATATTAAACCCAGCAAGAACAGTAATTTAAAATCTTTAAAATGTGCAGACATGTGTTCATTATAGGTGGTGTGTTAACTTGTTTTTGCTTTAAAAATAAAAATCAACAAAACATGTTATTTGATCAGGGTATTCAAACTTTTACATATGACTAACTTTTTGGTCTCAAAATAGTTCAAATATTGAAAAACATCTTAATATACATTCCTGTGTCTAGTTTATAATGTTTAAATATGTACTATATATATAACATTTTCACTGCATACACTATTGTTGTCTAGAAAATAACAAAAAAAAATTGATAAGTAATTCCCAACTTGTAAATATGAATGTTTTTTCATGAAGAATAAGTCCGTAATAGAAGGATATGATTTAAGCATGATGCAGGTAGCGAGCCGGGAGGCTCTGAAGGCGCAGCGTAGACTCTGATAGGCTGCCTTCCTCAGACCAATCAGCTGCTGGCTGCGCAGTTGCCCCGCCCTGTTAAAGGGACAGGCCGCACTCACCCTGTCGAGTAAACTTGACAAGTGAAACGTGATCCAACTGTGCAGACGTCCGAGAACCATCAGGGCAGACACAATACACACTACACAAATAACATACCACACACTCACTACAGTTAAATTTACAAATACAGAAGCATACACTCAATCAAACACACATACTACAAACTGTAAATCATGAACACTCAAGCCAGTTTATTAGGTTCATTTACTTTGTATCTAGACTTGTTTGTTTTATCAGGTCTATGTCTATATCGGTGGACTTTTTACAGCTAAAGCTCTAGAATTACAGACTGTAGTCTACCTGTTTCTCTGCATAACTTGTTAGTAGTGTTTACTACTTTCATCAATGGTCAGAACTGCCACAAGACCACCACAAAGCAGACCACAAACCACTGAGTGGTGGATCATTCTCAGCAGTGTGACCACACTAACATGGTGGTGGAGTATTAGGGCGTGTTGTACTGGTTTGAGTGGGTCAGACACAGCAGTACTGCTGAACTTTTTAAAAATGTCAGCATTAATGTTGGCCTGAGAACAGTCCACTAACCAAAAATATCCAGTCCTGTGGGCAGAATCCTGTGTCCACAAATTGACTACTGATGAAGGACTACAAGATGATCAACACAAACTCTGCAACTAAACAGATAAACTACTGTCTTTACTGACTTTACCTCTACAGGATGAAGCAACAAGGTAGGTGTGTCTAACAGAGTGGACTGATCCACTCATAGCAGCGCACCACACTAACACACTACCACATCAGTGTCACTGCAGTGCACAGAATGATCCACCACCAAATCATACCTGCTCTAAAACTGTAGAACTACAGAGTGTACTTATACAATAAGTGGTCGTGGATAATGAGTGTAGATATGAAACAGGTAAACCTAATAAAACAGCCAGTTAGTGTACACACAAACAACACACAAACATGCAATATGTACACTTCATTCAATCCACATACATGTTACACACAGAAATCACACACATCAGCATTCAATTATGTACTTCATTCAAGCCATTACAGAAAAATCATACATGTACACCCTACATTTGAATAATTATATGAAAAAAATTGCTGTACACAGTTAACATGGGTTGGGGGGGGGGGTATTTTTTCCTATTGCTTTATCTTTAATTTAATAATTATACTTCAACTGACATACCATCATTTTCTCTGCTCCCATGTCCGCATCATAGTTAGGAATTGCCTAAAAAGAGTTTCTTTTATTATTATAAAAAATATAAAATGTATTATTATTATCATTATTATTATTATTATTACTGTGAACCGTGTTGCCACATATAGGTTCTACTTTGGCAGTGCGCCAAAATATATGGTCACCAACCCATGCATATTATGACCGTTAAAAAAAAGTTTAGCAATTTTATTAAACTGCTTCAAAAAACATGCTTTGAATTCGACTGCTACTTGAACCAAGCTCTGAGCAGGTGAGGGGGAGAGAGTGAAAGAGTGAAAGCGAGAGGCTAAAGGAGACTGTGGGAGAAAGAGCAGCACCTGCGAAAAAGTTAGCTAACTGCTACATGTAATTAGCTATGTATGTATATCTTGGCTAAATTTGCCTTCTCTTAGCTGGACCGCTTAGTTGCGCTAACACCAGTGATTTATCTGAAATTTGCTTAACAGATGAGAACTGAGAAACACTTGAACAAGAAGTCACATGATGAGGAGGACAGCTCTGTTCTAGAGAAACCTACCATCAGAACTGTTCCCGGTGATGGTGATAGGAACCAGATGTCTGAAGTGTCTAATGCGAGTAACAGCTACATCAAAGTTATTTCATTATATGGTTATGAATATCCTGTCTGATAGAAATTTTACCATGTTTTATAGTTCTGAAATAAGCTTTTGGCCTAAAACTATTTAAACATAAAACTTTTTTTAATGCATTTATGGTGGGGTGGTACATGCAGGGCACTGTAAAGCAAAACGCCACCCAACAAGAACCTTTATCAGATTTGTAACTATTTTACTATCACCAATATTACATTTAGAATCTCAGAAGACATGTAGATTAACTGGTAAAATGACTACATTTGCATTTTAGGCTTCGCAACCTCTGGTTCATATCAGCAGCACTGTAAAAAGAAAGAAATCAATAAAACGTGTACATGTAAACTGTATGTTTCACTACATCAAACCATTTCAGATCAAACGACTCTGAAAAACTTTGTTTACATGTAGATAATTGAATTTTGAAGAAATTTTGAAAATTTGGTGGAATTCCCCTTTAAACCCACACCTTAAAAAGATATAATAAGTCCGAATAAATGTCTATATCTCAGAGAAGTACGTTTTGGTCATGTCATTAGCGGATATTTGAGAAAAAGATGTTATTTAAATCTAGGTTGTGTCGGACTTTGACGTGTTTAACCCATTTTGCCAGCGATTATGGTGTCTTTCGTCAGTCATAACGCACTTCAGTTCACTGTTATTCTCCTGTTATAGCACATAAACAGCAGGTAGCCTGTAGTGTGACCTACCAGAGCAAACGGGCTCAGAAATCATCATGATGACCTAAGTCATCATCATTTTTACAACATTCACAAAGATGGCAAGAGTCAGGAGGTAGGTAAGACCATCTGTTTTTGTCTATTTATGTGACAGTATACAGCTTCAAAGTGCGCAAATATATATAAAAACAAATTAAAGCTCTAAAAAAAAATGTTATTAATATTTTTTATGTCACTAACATACCTACATAGTCATATGTAAATAAAAAACTGTAACAGCCAGGTGCAAATACATAAACTGTATTATTATCTCTATAAGTACAAGTGTTGATGCTTCCAACAACATCACTGATGATATGATCAAACCTTCTGCGCATGTACTTACAGAGGTACTACTGCTATTAATAAAAACTATAATAATAGCAATACTTTTTCTTCCAGCATTTTTGAGATAGCTCCTCACTCTGATTCGGATATGGGAGGAAATGCAGTGATAGTGTGAGAGTTGAAGATTAATCTTTATCAAATAAAAGAACATCAAAAAAAGCACAGTTAAAAATTCTAAACTACTAATAATAAACTAATTATCTACTAATAAACTGTAATCAATCTTGTAATAAAGAACCGTACAGTGCCATGGTGTCAGTAGCCACTTAGCTTGGCCTGACTGTAGGAGAGCTTAGAAACTACAGGGTTTTTGTTCTGAGACCTGAAGCTTTTCAAGGTCTGAAACTTGATGCTTTGGTCAGAGGATGTGCTAAAATGTACACTTAACACGTCCAGCCAGGGCAGCCTTGTTTCTATTCTAAGTTAGGTACAATTAATGTGGTAGATAGGATATCAATCAATCAAATGCAGGCATTTTAGTACAACATCCCAGCATCACCTTAACATTCTGCTTTTCTGAAGAACAAAACACGATCAAATATTGGTTTGAGATAATGTTCAAATTTAAACACCTGTCTGATGGCTTTATTTTATTCTACCAGACACAACAAAGACAGCAGCATGCACTAGGTAGACATAAATAAATCAAAACACATCCAGTTTGCAAATGCATTACCCAACATGCACTAGCACCACACAATAGCAATTAAATAATTACACACATATTTGACAACATATGGACAACACATTCCATAAATGACACCATATGACAGAACAAATATAATCGGTTATATTAACCTTTCCTCTCGAGCATTAGAGTCTGTGTGTTTGTACATGTATATATTAATTTAGCTTGGAGATAAGCTGATTGTTTACATATGTTGTCTGTTAATAATCAAACCTGAGTAATTTCTGAATTCCAAGAAGCCTTGAGTGGTTTAAGCTGTTTGTTTATGTCAAGTGATAATTGCATTCCATGGTAAAGCAACTTTTCCCCCCCGATTTACAAACACACACACACACACACACACACACACACACACACACACACACACACACACACACACACACACACACACACAATGTTCAGCTTTCCCTGGGGCAGATTTCACAATCTTTATGATATTAACCCACTGCGTAGGCTCCATGTCAAAATAGTGTAAAGTCACGAACATTCATGCACGGACTGCTGCCACAGCATATCACAAAATGACCTCTAACATTGAAATGGACCAGAATCATGGAAGAAACCTACAACAAACAAGGAATGGGGCTAAAAAAGGAACTCCTTAAACTGCACATCCTAGTTAGCAACTTGTAAAACACAAAGCAAAATAGTCACTTATCTCGGGACTCATACAGGAAGAGATCTGTGCGAAATGAATAGGATACTAGTACAGCAAATATATTGCTGCATATCACAGCATATATATGACATATTTATATATTTTTAAAAATGTAAAAATAAATGTTGTTAATCGGCCTGTAATATTTTGACCAAAACTATTTTCTTTTGTTGCATTTATAGGAAAGCACAATCGGAATCAGCCAAGATCAGAATCGGCACAATTTTGTTCCAAACATGTAATCGGCCCAATGTACTATTCTCATTTTGGTCGATCTGTGTTGCAGTTTTATGACATAAATAATGGGAGACAAATGAATGCGCTTGCACTGTATTTGAATGCTGCTGCTACACCTATAACAAAATGTTATACATGACTCACAGCACCACAAATACCAGTTACCTCCATGTAGCACATTTTTGACAAATGTTTTCACTAGGGATCTGAAATTTCGTTTATGAGCTTAAAACGCCGGTTTGGTCTAGTAACAAGCAAATAATGCTGTTTATATTGTGACTTTGGATAAAAGAAAACACTGAAAATGCGCTGGTGTGTTTCCTTAAGTTAATACAAATCGTCTACTGGCCAATTTGACTGATTTCTTGAACTTCTTAATTCGTAATTTGATTGCTGCATCTAAGACATGTCATGAATATCTGGGCAGCTTTAACTATTGGTCTAAATTAAAATAAGTTAAAGCTAAATTACAGACATGCCTTCTCAGTGTTCATCATTCATGCTGGGTGTTTAGTTTGAATGGTTCCTCTTGCACGCAGCACTCTATGATTTTAATGCCGTAATCATCAATCTAAACTGTTGTTACGTAGCTAATGTTGGGTAAGCTGCAAAAATGCTTGGAAAGGGAGGCAGATGTAAATATTTAGGAAGGAAAAATTAAAAAATGATGTGCCTGCCAGATTTAAGGATGAATTATACATATGCAATATGGGCTCATAGTAAAGTAGTTTGACACATTTGCAGTAAAGAAATAAAAACTCCACAAAAACCTCATGATCAGGCATCCCTCTGGGATTATATGAATACTTGATGGAAACACCCACTCTCATCTACAACGGTGATTGATCAGAATGCTCACAGTTAAAAAACACTGATCGGTTAGAGGGCTCATTTGCTTATTCATAGCAAGCATAAATACTACTATAACTATTAGCAAATTATATGTTGCGCTTCTCCAACAAGTAATACCACTACAATGAATGATTCAGTATCTAACTTTGAACTTTAGGTGTAAATCACAAACAGCAAATTCAGACAACGGACACTTTTATAGAACAGGTTGCAAAAAATAATAAAAAAGAAAGTGAAAAATATACACTTACAGGGTGAATCCACGTGAGATGACCTCAGTCTCTTGGATTAGACGGAGTGATTTGCGGGCCAGGCTCGTCAGCGCTCGACTGTTCATCACCAGACTCTCCAGCTGGATGGCTTGAGATTGAACGCGCTGCTGCAGCCCTGCCTTACGCCAGAGAGACACACTACGACGCACACACAGCACACACACTGCACACACACCCAGCCACAACAGGGCCTGATCATCCTCAGGACAAGAACACCAAACAGCAAGGAGGACGGCCACCAGTCCGACCAATACGGAGACATCCCTGTGAACAAACACACATCCTTACTGCCATGCTTACAGTAAAGAATGCTTAATGTATTTGACTGTAGGTGTTGTATGGTATATACTGCACATTTAAACTGATGGTTTAACCAAAAATTTAATTTATACAATTTTTACCCTTTCCCAAATGTAGTCGATCAGACTATTATGCAAAATCATACCAAAGTTAGGTATCAATTTAGTTTTGTGATTGAGATACAAGACCAATAATAGAACGTTTTGAACATAAAATGAGTAAACTCCATGTCTAAATCATCACACACTTGTCTTAAACCACATCAAGTTGGTCAAAAGAATGTCCAGAGATTTAAAACCTCTCCATAACATAAACAATTGAGATTTGAACAAAGTCATTCAAAGTAATCTGATGCGAAATGTGGCTTTCTACAGAAACCTGTACTATATTTGCACTGTAGACCCTTGGTCCCCATCACTGTGTACCCTTGGTCCCCATCACCACCACTGTGAAGAAATCTGTATGTTTCCCCACATTGCACCATTTCACAAGAAACCATTCTGAATGACTTTGATTACAACTTAATGATTGACTTAAGCATAAATTTTGAAATACAGAATTGGTTTCTAACAGACTTGGTTTGTGACACTGTGTGACATACTGTTTACTACAAAAATAGACAAATCAAGGGTCAAACACTAGATGGGCTGTATTTTGTCCATACACTTCAAAGATAACAGGATGTCATACCGTGTCAGAAACTACATAAATAGACCTATTTATGACTACTAAAAAACTCAACATGGTTTGAGGCGAGTGTGATTTCTTAGATATGAGGTTTGCACCATTCTGGGTGGCTCCATTAACCTCGTAGCTTAAGGGCAAATCTAAAGAAGCAAACATAAGTCCAGACAATCTTTGACGACAATTTTACAGGGGGAAGAAATTATATTTTTGGCTGAATCACTGCTATAAGAGTGTGTGTGTGTGTGTGTGTGTGTGTGTGTGTGTGTGTGTGTGTGTGTGTGTGTACCATAGTGACGGTGGTGAGAGGTAGTATGGTGCAGGGAGAGCTGTGGTTGCACTGGGGCAGACAGTATTAGTGGAGCCTAGAGAGAGAGCACTGGGGTCTAAAAGCTCAATCAGCTCCACATCCTCCTGCAGCAACACATCCTGAGACAAGACACAGCGCAGAGAGTACTGACGAAATGCAGTGTCCTGTCAGGGGGGAGAGGGAGAGGGAAAGAGAGAGGGAGAGAGAGCGAGAGAGCGAGAGAGCGAGAGAGAGAGTAAGAGAGAGAGCGAGAGCGAGAGAGAGAGAGAGAGAGAGAGAGAGAGAGAGAGAGAGCGAGCGAGAAACAAATTTATCAAATTTGTCTGAGACTGCAAATCAATACTTTAATTACCTACCCCAGCATTATAGTCTGCTGCTGGAACACAGTTTATTTGAAACACAAGGGCACCAATGTGGTAAAGTAATTTTTTTCTTGACCCAAATGTGCTTCTGATAACTCCTTCCCTTCTTCTCATTTCTCTTTAGCAACTATCTGAATGAACTGAGAAACAATGAATATTTTTTTAATAATGAATAAAACAATTTTACATTAAAAAAAATGCCAGATGCCATTTCCCCTAAAGCCGTTTCAGAAATTACATTAGTCGATGTCGTTGCTTACTGCTCCACAAAACCAAGAAGTTAATTGCTTATGACAAAACATTACCAACAACAATACATTTGTAGAAATAGATGCTATATTTTTAACATGTCCTAACTTCTGCATCACCAAACAGTTAGTTCTGACCTCATGGTCTGATTGCTTGAGAAGCTTTCTAGCCATGCTGTTATTTACGAAACACATTTAGCACTTCAATGAGCATCGGTTGATAAATAACTACTACACGAAAACAGAAAACGGACACATTAGAGGTAAATTCTTTAAGAAGGACTGCATTAAATTCTGAACCTGAATTAGCTAGAAACTAACCAAACGGATGGGCTGGGAAATGCATTACAGACTGGCAGGAACAAAACAACATCATGTTAGTCTGGCAACTAAAAAGCCATACTGTGACAGCTTATGGCTCTACCTGTAATGCAAAAGGATTCTACTTTTTTGGTGGAAGGAGTTTTCAATATTAAACACATTTGATTAAATATACAGTTGCATAAACACAATAAGACACTCAAGACTGTCACAACTGTGATAATCCGTGATTATAATTATTATAATAGACAGCTACTGGAACACAGTTTGGAATGCAAGGGCACCAACGTGGTAAAACATATTTTTCTTGAGTCATATATACTTCTGATAACTCTTCCCTTGCTTCTCACCTCCATTCATGGTACCCACCTTCATTCATAAGGCACTCCCTCCTGTGTTTCATTGCTTAAATACAGAGCTTGAATAAGCCATTGCTTAAATAAAACTCTCTCAGCAACAAGTGTATTCTTGCAAGTAAAATATAATAAAAAGGTATAAAAAAAAGGTATAAATATAAACCCAAAATATTAGAGATTTGTAAACTGTGTTTTACCAGTATTTCACTGAAAACAGCACAAAGAAGAGATATGTATTCTTTTCCTTTTTTTGTATATGGCCAAATGTATTTGGATACCCCTCCCAATGATTGAGTTGTTTCAACTACACCCCTTGCTAACCAGTGTATAAAGATCAATAATCATGTAATCTCCAGAGACAAACACTAGCAGTAGAATGGGTCACACTGAAGAGTGATCTTAAATGTGGCACTGTCATAGGATGGCACCTATGCCAGTGCAGGAAATCTATGCTTAGCTAAATCTGCCACATCAAAAGTTACTGCCTTAATTATGAAATTGAAGTGTCTAGAAGTAAGACCAGCTCAATCACAAAGTAATAGACCATGCAAACTCACACATTACAGAGTTATAAACTGCCTGTGTAAGCAAAACCAACACAAAAACGGTGGGAGTTTCATGAAATGGGTTTCCATGACTGAGCAGCTGAACACAACCCTATGATCACTATGCGCAGTGCCAAGCGTCGACTGGAGTGGTGTAAAGCATTCTGCCACTGGACTCTAAGGCAAAATAGGCTGCCATCTAGATGATTTCTTTTTCAAGATCAAGATTGTGTTTTTCTTGATTTAAATAATTAACTAGAAGAATAACTTGTTAAAGCTCATCAACAGCACTCCTGACTTTATTTAATGAAGGACTAATTAGATGAACTAGGTATTGGATGATGATGGTTAACCCTGGACATTTGAAATGGTTAAGCTGACACACATTAAACCAAAACACATATCTTTTTGTTTATTTATATTTCTTCTATTGTTCAACAAGTAAATGCTCATGGCCCAGATAAAAATGACTTTACGTATAATTTTCTCAGACTCCTGCACAGTATTTAAACACCAGACATCGTACAGTATATGAACATGAAGGCAGGGTCAAATGAACTGCCCAAGCTTCCTTACAGCAATACACAGCTGAAGAGCCTTTATTGCGCTGGGTGGTAGAGTGTGTATGTGTGTATGCTGAGTGGTGAGCTTTATTTGAGCTTACTTACCAGCTGCTGCTCCAGCCGCAGGGGGGCACTGCCCTGATGGAACGGAGTCAGACTCCACAGAGCCTCAGCCAACCTCCAAATACCACCATTCTGCCAACCATAAAAAATAGCATAATTTGATTATTGCTCCACATATTAATATTACAAATTAACATCAGAAACATTATTTTTATGCAGTACTGATAGGAGGAAGTAATAACAGATATTTATCTCTTTTTCTCTTAATAGAATAATAAGTTTGTGTTATTCTTATTTTTTTTTTAATCTTTCTACTTCACGATTTTCCTTGCAAACTTACTTTCCTTGTAAAAACAAGTTAGGAAAATGTTAGAAAACCTAACTGACCCGTGGTAGTGACATGAACTGGTTGTTATGTGATAATTTTACATACATATATAACTTTTAAATACGCTTTTTGAAAAGAACATGTGGGGGGGGGGGGTTATTTACAGATTTATCTTCAAACCTTAGTGTTACATTAATGAGCTTGTGGGCATTTAAATTGGAAAATGGTACTACAAATCAATTTAAAATCAATTAAATCATTCAGGTTAATTTGCAATAATTCAACCAGGCATCACTCTTTGCATATCCAAAAAGGAGAGCAATATGTTTCAGCTATTCAGCAAGTTTGTCATGTTCGTGAGAATAAACCAACTACTATAAGGAACACGACATCCTGTATCACTGGAGTCATCAAACTCACACATAAAACACGTGCAAGGCAACGTTAGATTATAACAGCAGGGGTAAATCCGGATAAACCCTGAGGCACGTTACACACACAGAATGATCATTGATTCCAGTCTGGGCCACATCCACTCAATTATTAAACACCACGCCATCCTCAGGACTGTGTTGTTGTTTTGGTTAGCTTTAAACTGTCCAGCTTTTGCACTTCTGTTTTCACTGCTTAGCGGTCCTACAAGCTTGAAAAGTGCAACTTTCAGACTGCACATTCAAACTAACTTGCGTCTATGTTACCCGTTGCCCACATTCTTCGGACACTTATGTTGTAATCTGTGAGCTGTGCTCACTTTTCATCAGCATGAATGCAAAAGACTGGATAAAGGAAATGAATGAACTTTTTTTCCTCAGAACTTTTGAGGTAAAGCCAGAGTGCATTCTGTATTCTGTTAGCGTTGCTCTGGGACATTCGGGGTGCTTTGTGTGTTCAAGACAGCAAGCAAAGTAGAGAAAGAGATGGGATGTGTGTGTGTGTGTGTGTGTGTGTGTGTGTGTGTGTACATAAAGAGTACACCATGTACACTTGCTTTGCTCAGTAGAAACCTCAGCAGTAAAGAATATATGCAAAAACAGTGTTATAAATCAGACAATAACAAAGTTGGCCTAACTGGCTCTGCGTTACTCTAACTGTGAGATTATCGGCTTATACTACTCAGTACAGGCTATTCAGTGAGTGTATGCATGTAATAATATGTTGAATGATAAAACGCCTCATGTGTGTTATATATACACAGCATTATGCAAAAGTTTTAGAACCTGAGAAATTTTGATCAAAAGGCTATATATTATCTGCTCAGCCAGACTTTACAAGCTAAGAACTAATACTAATATTCAAATAAATACAAATAACATTATTACAATATGCAGTGGTTTTATGTACATCAAGGTGTTTTGCCCAGATTTATGTGTAGTTATCTTCCTACAGCTAGTATGGCTAATCAATTCTTCATTCTGTTAAATTCAAAGAGCTGCTGATGGAATGTAATAAATCTATGTGATGGCTGGTGAGAGACACCTGGAACCACAGAACTGTATATTTGCTGGTATATACACACACACATACACTACTGCCAAAAGTATTTGCTCGTCTGCCTTGACACATAAGAATTTGAGTGGCATCCCATTCTTAATCCATAGGGTTTAATATGAAGGGTCGGCCCACCCTTTGCAGCTATAACAGCTACAACTCTTCTGGGAAGGCTTTCCACAAAGTTTAGGAGTGTGTTTATGGGAATTTTTGACCATTCTTCCAGAAGGGCATTTGTGAGATTAGACAGTGGTGTTGGACGAGAAGGCCTCGCTCGCAGTCTCCACTCTAATTCATTCCAAAGGTGTTCTATCAGGTTGAGGTCAGGACTCAAACTCGCTCATCCATGTCTTTATGGACCTTGCTTTGTGCACTGGTGCAGTCATGTTGAAACAGGAAGGGTCCAAAGTTGGGAGCATGAAATTGTCCAAAATCTCTTGGTTTGCTGAAGCATTAAGAGTTTCTTTCACTGGAACTATCGATGCTTTGCATTGCACTTCGTGATGTAAGGCTTGGGTGCAGCTGCTCAGCCATTCCATGAAGCTCTCTATGCTGTTCTTGAGCTAATCTGAAGGTCATATAAAGTTTGGAGCTCTGTAGAGATTGACTCTGCAGACAGTCGGCAACCTCTGCCCACTATGTGGTTCAGCATCTGCTCTGTCATTTTACGTGGCCTACCGCTTTGTGGCTGAGTTGTCGTCATTCCAAATTGCTTCCACTTTGTCATAATACCACTGACAGTTGACTGTGGAATATTTAGGAAATTTCATGACTTGACTTGAACAGGTGGTATCCTATCATGGTACCATCCTGGAATTCACTGAGTCCCTGAGAGCGACCCATTCTTTCACAAATGTTTGTTGAAGCATGAAGCAGTCTGCAGGCCTAGCTGCTTGGTTTTATACTCCTGTGGCCATGGAGGTGATTGGAACACCTGAATTCAATGACTTGGATGGGTGAGTGAATACAATGTGTATGTGGATGGATGGAGGGACAGACAGACAGAAATGGACCCTCACAGAGCAGGTACTATTTGGGTGGTGGATCATTCTCATCACTATAGTAACACTGACGTAGTGGTGGACTGTTAGTGCGTGTTGCGCTGGTCTGAGTGGATCAGACACAGCAGTGCTGCTGGAGTTTTTAAACACCTCAATGTCACTGCTGGACTGAGAAGTCCAACAACTAGTCCAACAACCAAAAATATCCAGCTGGCAACGTCCTGTGACCACTGGACTAGAGCAGGGGTCTTTAATTAAAATTCAATAAGGTCCAGCTAGAGAAAACTTCCTCAAGCAAAGGTCCGGAACATCACAATGTCTAACTTGCATTATGACTCAGTGCCATATACTGCATAGTAGCCTAGTAGTTATCTTAGTTATATCAATGTCTTATGGAGTCAACAACTGAATGTCAAATCAAATAAAGTGCAATTCAGTGATATTTCAACAACATTTGTCAGTTTTCTCTTTTTAGAGTGCTACGTGAAATAACTTCCATCTGACTCACTTTCTTTTCCGACTTCTGTGTATGTGTCACTTGAGTTTCAGCGCTCATCATAATGCACAGATCTGATTGGCTGAATAGCGTCACGTGTGATATTTACAGTGGATGCAATTGGTCTGCGAGTTTCCCGAGTCACTAAACCGGTACTCTGGACTAGAGGATGACCAACACAAACTGTGCAGCAGCAGATGAGCTGTCATCTCTGACTTTACATCTACAAGGTGGACTGACAAGGTAGGAGTGTCTAACAGAGTGGACAGTGTTTAAAAACTCCAGCAGTACTGCTGTGTCTGATCCCGTATGTAATTGTAGAACTACAGAGTGCACCTATATAGTAAGTAGAGTGGATTAAATGGACAATGAGCGTAGAAACAAGTTAGGCCTGATCAGTGTATATCTAAGGTACATTTAAAACACGACTAAATTGATCATTTAATCAAATGCAGCCGTACAAAAGTAAATGTTACATTTCTCCATAATACTATTCCAGGTAGGTTTAGTCCCAATTTCTTTATTGTATAAATGTTTAAGTATCACCATTGGCGGATACTTCTTCTTTCGGCTACTCCCTTTAGGGGTCGCCACAGCGGATCATCTGCCTCCACCTTGCCCTATCCACTGCCTCCTCTACTTTTACACCATTGGCGGATACAATCAATCAATCAATCAATCAACCTTTATTTTGACTCGGAAGTACATTGAGGGCAACCCTCATTTTCAATGTAGCCGAGCAAACATTAAAAATATCAAGTATTAGCATCGACTTGCGTTGGTGCATTCCTGAGTATCCAGATATAATAACTCTACTTTCAATCACAGTCATTTTTTTCTTTTACTCTTTCCCTTCAAAATGAAACAAACAGGTATCTGCACATACACACACATATAAAGCAGTCATGGCATTGAAGCACACAAGAGTGCACATACACACATAAAGCACACAACAGAAGCACATTACTCAACCTCAGAATCTTTTCAACATTTATCACTTCCTGTTACAGTGATGACCAACAGACCAACACTAGCTCCCAGAGTGCGTCACCCTGGACCACATGCCTGACTGTATTTAGAAATATCAGATTAAGTGGAAGCAACAGCATCTGCTTAGGTTTAAACAATAGGGTCCCATTAACTGGAGTAGTACACATGATTCTGTGCATGTGTGTATTTTAAGAGCCTTAAAGGTTCAACATGCAAAGCTGTAATGCTGACATTCCTTATTCAAAGCAGCTTCTAGTTAATTAACACAGCAATCCCAGTCCTCTGCAGTGGTGTATTGAAAAAGTTTTTGCTGCCCAGTCCAAGTTCTGTCAGTTCAACTACAGATGGCATTATAGCACTAATCCTTTTCCTAACATTTTTTAAATGTAGCTTTAAAATTAGCTATTTTTAATTATTTTACTTAAGATCATTCATCATAAGTAAAAACGGTGACAAGTTCAGAAACCAACCCCCTGTAGTGGGGCCCAGAAGCATTGATTCTAAGGGAAAATGATGCTTTGTGACTAAGCTAAGATCTCTTAGCAGTTAAGACAGTCCACAAAAATCAAGAACATTAATAATTTTAGATAAAAATGAAGAGGCAGGGGGTAAATTTCACAATACAATACACATTGCTATTCTGCGTCATGATATGACATTTTTCAATACAGAATTAAAAGAGAAATGCTAACATTAGCATTTATTCACGTCTTCATTTATGACTGAATAATTCACAAAATGTTCTTTTCTTTAAAGAGAAGTGTGCTCGTCTTGTCATCTTCAAGATGTATGCTACATGTTGCACACGTGTCTTATTATAGCTCAGGAAAATCAAAGTGAATTTTGTGGACAAAACATACATCTGAAAAAAAAGAACTGAGCATTACAAACTGATCTTGTGTTTGTAAATAAACTGTGGATATTACGTTCTGGCTGAAATGAGCCTGACAGGAGATTTTAGTGTTGCTCAATCACTCCCAGCAAACTGCTGAATCCAGGACTCTCTACAACCAAGTACTGGTGCAAATTGGCAGCTATAAGCATCCCTATGGTTTTTTTCCCCACTCACTTAGAATCGGCACTGACTGAACGGTGACTAGCAGTGACTCATCTTTCCTCCTCGCTTTGGTAATTGAGACTCTCAGTCATGTCTTCACAAATTAGTTAGAATAACTGAGGTATTCGCACATGTAATTGACAGTCATGCAATGTCAACATACTGTCACCGTTCAGTCTGCCAGTACTTTTTGCTCATCTTTACTGCATTCAACGGGGCAAATACTTTTTTTTTTTAACATTACAATTTACGTCATTACTTTTAGAGATATCATGGATTTTGTTACATAGAACTAGAGAAACCAATGCAGGTACCAAGGTTTATTATTGTCATTAATCTTCAGGCTTATTACTCATTTAGTTCTTATAGCTCTACTTATTTAGTACATACTTTGAAAGTAATACAATAAGTTGTACAGTTATGAGAGGGACTTAAGTTTAGACTCAGAATTTCAGAGGTTTAAAAAAAACTTGAAAGGTTTGCTCTTCAGACTATATCTTGGTCAAGAAATGTTCATACAAATGGGCAGCTGGTTTCTTACAACATGATTTATAGAGTCACATACAACATTATATAAACTTGTGGTTATATCACATTACAACAAGGTTACATTTTAAGATCTTAAATATTAATCTCTTTCTTATAACCTGACACGTTGAGACAAGTTATTGCCCTCCCAGCAGCTAAAACAAAGCACAGCATCCCATGTATACACCTTACATACCTCAACATGGCTTACACAATAGTTTGGCCCGACCACACAATTTAATTGGCTGAAACCCATTACACTTGTGTTGTTACATCTAGTAACAGCACATTTACCCTATAATACCTGTTATGATATCCGTATCACTCCGATAGCCACCAGTTGATATGTAACAATGATTGTCATTTTACTCTAAGCTGTTGGAGCTACTTTTTTGGAGGAAGCTCCTGGCTTCGTTGCTTTGTTTTTTTATTTACTTTGCAAAACTGTTGTTTAAATGCAACAGTTACAGTATGGCTGAGATGAACATTCACAATAACCCTCCCTCTCATATTCTACTGCTTTAACACACAGTCACACCACAGAATGCTGATGATATAATAACGGCACAAGAATGCGAAGAACACTGCAACTCACTCGAGGAGGGGAGAGGACGTCCCGGGGAAGAAGCCTCTCTTGGGCATTCAGCTCCTCCTCCTGAGCCTGAGAGATGGGTGAACATGCCTCAAAATCTGTATGTCCTAGATCCTGCAAATACTGGAACAGTGGAGAGTTCTGGAGAGAGAGAGAGAGAGAGAGAGAGAGAGAGAGAGAGAGAGAGAGAGAGAGAGAGAGAGAGAGAGAGAGAGAGAGAGAGAGAGAGAGAGAGAGGGGTCATGACTCAGATATTCCTCTCAGGAAACTGAATGGAGTCGAAAGGAAAAGCTCAAGCATCCTTTCTTCTCTTCCTCTTCCTCCTCCACCACCGCCTGCCTTACCTCTCCATCATCCCTCACTTCTCTTCCAGTCCTTCCACGCCTCTTCATCATTCCACACAGGATATCAGTCTACTCTCGTAGGTCCTAGTTTCCGACCGGAGAGCCGGAATTCATGCTCGCTATCGCTGATCAGGCTCCGACCCACATTTCCATTCCAACTGGATTTGAGTGGCTAAAGAAGCTTTATCGCTTTTATACCCCAGCTCCAATCAAATCAATCATACTAATCTCAGGCAGTAAAAGCCCCTTTGCTGAGGCTACAAGCCTCGAGCTATGAACTTTGAAACTTCCATTGTGCGGTTAATTTCCACAGCAGGAGAAGGGAAGCAGTTAGCTTTTGTATCTGAACGAGGCAGAGCAGCTGAACCGGCCTGCGGGGAAAGACCTCATTTTCAGTGCACAGTTCATTAGAATGAGAGCAGACAGTATTTGACAGAGGTGGTCTGTGCCGACATCTGGTCGGCTGATATATTTACTCCCTCAAGACGCAGTCTGAGCAACACAGGACCTGTAAAATACACGCACCATGCCCAGATGATGCAGGAAAAATAGAGGATAGGGACACGAGGGGCGGCCAATATGAAGATACTTTAGAATTATCAGGATACACTAAACAAACTAAACCTTGTGATACATATCGAGTTTTGTGAAAGTCTTTGAGAAGTGTGATATTATATTTTGTGCCACATCGCTCACGCCCAAAAGTTCACACACCATTTCCACAACAACATAATAGATCATCTGTATGTATACAAATATGAACGCACACTATATTAACTTGGGCCAGTAAAGGATGTCCATTTCTCAGAGAAAATAAAATAAAAAAAATTCTTTATAGTTAGAGAATTCTTCTTTTAACCTACTATTATCACAAAAGCCAAATAGATTCACTTAAAGATTCACTTAAAGGCCAAATTAATCTACTTTTTGCTCAAATAAATGATAAACCTTTATTCATCAGAAAATACCAAAAGTCAATCATTTGAAGAATCACTTAAGAATAATGATGCACTTAAATTTCAATGGTTTTCATCACTCATATGGCTTCATACATTTACATTTTTATTTTTTAGAAGTCACTTCTCTTAAAGGGCAAGTCCACCCATTTTTAATGGCGATTTATACTAAAATAGAAACAAAGCCACTTAGCATGGTTTGATGTAAAATGCTTAGTTCTAGAGCAGCTTACCAAGTCAGAAAATTGTTGGCTAGAGGAACTAGACCTTCTAAGAACTGAATGCTTCTCACAGCTACATCACAGAACGTTAGTATATGCAGCGCTTATGAATACACTGCCTGATGCCTGAGACATTGCGCTACGATTGCTCTAAAATAAGGTTTTGGCCTAAAACATATTTTTTTAATTCATTTATGGCAGAGAGGTACATGCCTGGCATTGAAAGGCAAAACAGTCCTCAAAGAAAATCACTATTATACCATTAACAACATTAGATATAAAAACTCACGTGTAGGTCGACCAGTTGTTATTGGATAATAACTGGCTAGATCTGCATGATGGACATCACAAGTTCTCATTCCTGTCATAAAGACGGTGTGATTCAATGAACCATTTCACATTCATTTGTGTGTGTGTACGTATATCGCTGCTGTCAGAAGAAAACCTTGTATCTCCATTATTGCCATTTTACTGTTTTTGACATAATTTGAAAAACGCCTGTTGTCCTTTGACATCGTCCTTAGGATTCATGAAGAATGGACCAAAAGAAAGAGCCCAAAATACAGACACACACACACACCCTGCTGCTTGGAAGTAGTATTAGAGGAAGGATGGTCAGACTAACCAGTCAACAAGCTGAAAACAAAGAAATAAATACAAAGTAATGGAGAAAATCTTTCCATTGTTCAGATACAGTGTGCCAGTATTCATCCTAGGAGCTAGATATTTTTTTACTGTAAAACACACTGAACCCACTGTACTTAGACAGCAGGTTATGGTGAGAAAGTTTGTGAAAGTCAGCTTTTTAAAAAAAACAGATTTGGATGGATTTTTAGAAAACTCTGCTGAGAAACTTTACTCCACAACCAAAAGCGCTTAGCTAGTGCAGTGGCAGCTAACATCAGCCCCTCTTAGCACGTTTATGACCACCAGCATACGTCATTTCGCAGCGAGTGTTGCAGCACTTCATCCACGGCTGATCTGACCTCACTACTTGTGGCTGATGTTAGATGTTGGCACCACAAAGAAACCGGATCAAGGGCGGACCGCTCAGCTGCTGCCATCTGAGAGTGAACTGAATACACGGAAACGCAGAACACACGAGAAGTAACTACCTAAACAGGAATGCAGATGCCCCATTTCTCTGTTCTCCTCACGAGCACACCCATCTCTCTCTATCCTCCCCTCCACACACACGCCTCTCTCTCACCGCCACTGGCTTTACCGAACGGCCCGGGGCATGAAAGCCAAACTAACACGGTTTAGGCGCTGTTTGGAGATGTGACTGCCCAGTTAGCTGTCCGCCAGCGCATTTTGTCGTTCGCTCCCAATGCACTGAGCTGCAGCTGCTGGCCGAAAGGGAAAGGGAACACCACCCGAGTCAGAGCGCCCTGCCTCTAAAACCTGGCAACGCAGAAATTCTGAGCCCCAAGCACTCACCTCGAACACAACCTCTTCATCCAAATCCTCAGTCATAGCTCTCCGCCATATGCGCCCGAACAATCGCGCATGCCGGGATTGTAGTCGATACGCATTAACAACTGCGGCTTCATGAGCCCTTCAGTGGCGCAAAGCGAGCCGGCGCGCGAAACTACATTTCCCATGATGCTTCAATCGCGTGTGACGTGGCGGGCTAAGCAACTCCACGGCGCCTCCAGCGGCGAGTTGAAGAATATTGGATTCGAAGCCCCAAGCGGTGGAGCCGAGAACCGTTCGTACAAAGTGGTGGATAAAGGCTGAATGAAAACGAAGTGACGGCTTTCTGTTCAGTTTGTTCTTATTCGGACAAACCGCTATCGTTCGTGTGTCTTTTAGTGGATGGTGTACTTTCTCCGTGTTTCGGACTTACAATGGGACACCCCGAGTTTAAACTGCCGAATCTGAAGGAATTCCCCTGAAAGCGGCTCATTCATGGAGTGAAGGCAGACGTTTGGGGATCATGAGTACAGGTTAGTTTCCTGAAGGAATAACACGAGTTAGCAAAGCGTTAGAACCCAGGTAGCTGTGTCCGTTTGATTCCCAGCGCACTTTTCGGCTGTAACAGCCACTTTTACAGCAGATGGGTTAGACAAGTTCGCCGAAGAGGCGCTCAGTAATGCAGCCGTCGTACCTTTTGGAAGTTTTAACAAAGTTTAACAGCAGTGAGCCATGATGTGTTCCAGCTAGCTAACGGTAGTTTACATAAACAGTCTTGCACTCCTGCTCTGAATTATGTGCTGGGGATGAGGTTGAGTGCTCGTGTTCTTCAGAGTGTCTTAGACAGCACGGCAGCTCAAAATGCGGATAATAACATTTTGTGGTTTGCGTTGTTCCTGCGGAGAGACCTGGTGGGATTATTCTTTGTCTCAGTTTCGGATTGGATCATTTGGCTTTTTCGCCGCACGCTAACTAGGCGCATGCTTCCCAGGCCGTCCTTTGGAAAGCTTTCACATTTCTAACGTGCATCCTCGCCGTTATGGTCGCTGTAAATAAGCTGATCAGAGAGACTGTTAAGAAGTCTCATGATTTTTTTTTCCATGGCCCACAGCGGTGAGCTGGGAACTTGGCTGTCTCAGCACATCCGCTCGATGACTCGGTCTTCAGCTCTCAAAAGTGTGAACATGATTTATTTTTTTCTTCTAACTTCGTTCACAGAATCGCTTGTGTCTTCTTTTAACAGGCTTAGTCGTTGATTTAAAGAACACAGGCGTTCACCTTTCCTGTGTCTTATTGTCTCCGCCGAGGTTTTCTAATGACATTATGTATTAAAACCTTAATTCTTACATTCTGACCATTTCCCATCTTCATCACTTAGAATTAAAGGGGCAGTTTTGTCAAAAATGAGAAGTTTAACAATCACTACATTTGTTGTGAGCATGCCTGCTTGCATCCTACAGCAGTGCTGCAGAGTGAGATTTGCAGGTTTGAGGACTGGGAAACCCCCCTCCTGATGATGTATGTTGAAGGTAGAGGTGGGCGATATGGCAGAATATCATTTCACGATACTTCAGGGTTTTTTTTTTATTATCTGTTGTGATATTTATTTATTTTTTATGAGATCTGATAAGTTAGCACAGAAGGAAGCCCACATTTTAAACATACTGTGAATTTGTTTATTTGGTTTCAACATTTAAGTGATACTTTTTGATCCCACAACCGGGGAAATTCCACCTCTGCATTTAACCCATCCATGAAGTGAAACACCACTAGTGAACACATACACACTAGGGGGCAGTGAGCACACTTGCCCGGAGCGGTATCCCTATCCACGGCGCCCAGGTTAGTTAGGTGTCTTGCTCAAGGACACCTCAGTCATGGACTGTCGGCCCTGGGGATCGAACAGGCAACCTTCTGGTTACAGGGCCAGATCCCTAACCTCCAGCCCACGACTGCCCCCAAAAGAATCCGTGCATTTCTGCTCAAGTATTCAACTAAATCCAAATAAACTGGACTAGTTATGCTTTGTGCATAGCATGCAGTTTGGCAGTGTTTTCCAAATACTGGAGATATCTGGAGTATGCTCAGAAAAGCACATTGTGACATATTTTGTAATTTATCATGATAACGATATTGTCATATTGCCCCAGCTCTACATCAAGGTAGGAGAAACTTTTGAACAAGTACATCATTCAGCTGAATATTAGGGCCACCCCTCCACATCTGCTTTGATTCGTCTACACTAGCAGTCAGGACTTTTTAATTGCAATAAGGGAATTCCTAATGGTTGTATGACATATGTGCCTAATGCTGGGTATTGTAGTGAGAGAACTTTTGAGGGATGGAAACACGAAAAGGATGCAAGATGCTGAATTCTGCCAAACCACTGAGGCTGAGGGATGTGTCGCCGTGCTACAGGATACTGCGTAGCATGATGGACAACATATTATATATTGGTAGAGCGATGTGGAGATTTCACAATACGATACATATTGTTTTTGCATCATGATGCAATACATTTTCAATACAGAATTAGAAGTTAATTAACTTTCACATTTATTAATCACTCCCAGCAAACTCTAGAATCCAGGACTCTCTACAACCAAGTACTGGTGCAAATCAAAATCTGAAAGCATCGCTTTAGAGTTATTAGCTTCACCCATTCATGTGTTCATTCGTTCATTCATTCATTCTTTAACCATTCATTATTACTCTTGGGAATTTCATTGATTAAACAGAAAACTATACAAAGCGTTCTCTGTATGACACATTTTATAGCATGAAATCAAAATGTATTTAGATGCACAGCGAGTATCATGTTGCAACCCCAATATAAGATGCGTGTTGTGAAACTCAAATTATTTTTGGGTTAGATGCCCTTGTAAGCAGGCTTTTTTTGTAGATGTGCCTTTAAGACTGATACACACTGATCAGGCAGTACATTATGATCACCATTGTCCATTTTATCAGCTCCACTTACTAGATAGATACATACATATATACATATATACTCACTCACTTTGTTGATCCCGAAGGAAAGGTAGCAGTCACACAGGACAGTGACAGTAGTAAGGGTGTAAACAATATAACAAGAATGAACTAATATATAAATCCTATATATATATATATGGATCATTCTCAGCAGTGCATTAACACTGATGTGGTGGTGTGGTAGTGTGTTGTGCTGATCTGAGTGAATCAGACACAGCAGTGCCTCTGTTTTTAAACACCTCAATGTCACTTCTGGACTGAGAATAGTCCAACCGAAAATATCAAACCGGCAGCGTCCTGTGACCACTGATGAAGAACTAGAGGACGACCAACACAAACTGTGCAGCAGCAGATGAGCTGTCGCCTCTGACTTTACATTTATGAGGTGAACCAACAAGGTAGGAGTGTCTAATAGAGTGGACAGTGAGTGGACACAGTGTTTAACAACTCCAGCAATGCTGTGTCTGATCCACTCATACCAGCACAACACACACTAACACCCCACCACCATGTCAGTGTTACTGCAGTACTGAGAATGATTCACCACCCAAATAGTACCTGCTCTGTGAGGGTTCATGGTGGTCCTGACCACTGAAGAACAGGGGAAAAGGGGGCTAATAAAGTATGCAGAGAAACAGATGGACTACAGTCTGTAATTACAGAGTGCACCTACACAGTAAGTGGAGCTGATAAAATGGACAGTGAGCGTAGAAACAAGGAGGTGGTCTTAATGTTATGCCTGACTTTGTATGTGACTTCTGTTTTGATTGGCTGCATTTTGCCTTGTTCACAAAGCAGCCCAGGCTGTAACACTAACACACAAATGGGGTGAGCTAAACTGCTATAGGCCCATAGCTGGATATGTGTAAATGTGTTGGTTTTTGTGACATCACCAAAACAATGAATCGAAAATGGGCTGTTTGGTTTCAACTTGAACAGCGTCTGAACACGGTATTCAAAAAAGGAGGAAAATTTGTTTTTCTCTGATATGGGCCCTTTAACTTTTGTTCATGCTCAGTCAGTTTTGAGAATCCCTTTCAGAGAAGAAAGGGCAATCGTCTTTTTTTGAAACCAAAGAGAGAGGCATCCCAGGCCAAGTTGCTCTCCCACATTTCTCTTGGATTGCTGCCCTCAGAGTATAAACATGAAAGGCCAAGTAAACTAGGAAATTATACCAACTTATGTATTTTAAATACTGTTCTTACTGTGACTCCTTGCTGTGAATTCAGCACTGGGTGGATAATGTTCCTAATGTTCTAAGATCCTCTGTTTTGTTAGAGGATCTTTAACTATGTATATTGTATTGCTGTGGGCACTAGAACTCCTTCTGGAGATCAGCCTTCCAGGATTCAGCTCAGAAAGAGATTTAACACCCTTAAGCGCATCAGGATCTTCTGAAATTGCAGATTAGTTAGATTACTGGAGGCAGGATAGAACTGGTCTTAAATTCTGTAGGAAGGTAGACTAGATCATCAGCATTAAGGATGCTACAGACTTATCCTTCTTAAACCAGAAGTTTGCTTTGCCATTTGGCGATGGGTCCCATCCTGACATTTTCTTCTGAAGATCAGTCCTTGCCTAAAAATATTCATATCGAGAATTTTCATTTATTGTTAATTTTAATATATATTTTTTTTTTCTATGAAATGTAGCTTATATTTGATATAAAATGTGTAGAAAGTTTGATTGCGCTCACTAAACATCAGCCACCACAACAAAAGGCCAAAAGATTAAACAGAACTATAGTTGTGTTAAAATCTAACACTTAACAACATTTGAATGGTAATAAAACTGACAGTGTTTTAAAAGTGCTGTTTTGCTCTCTCTGGTCAGCACAGACGTGTGCAAACAAATCACAACAGCTGCAAATCGGCAGCGGCAAAACAAAACAAAATAACTATTTTAGGGCTTTGATGAGCAACTTTAGACAGGCAATTTATATTGACTTTTCATGACGAATATTTAAAAAAGGAACAACACTAACATACTGTAAACATTATAACAAGTTTATTTTATGTAAACTGCTTTTATTTATGCTTGACTTGGTTTTGTCCTATTGAACATATTTGATGAACAATACAAGTCTATAATCATTATTACTTCGTAGTTTTATCTGTTCAGTATTCTTAAAAAAAAAAGAAGAAAGAAATCCCCAAACATTCAGTTTGTTTTTTTGGGTTTTTTTGTTTGTTTGTTTTTTTTGGCTGGGTGTGTCTTAAATTTCTGTTTCAGACAGTTTTTAATTCTGGTGTATCACTGGTATATATATTCTCTTCCAGCTCCTCACACTCATTCTTTCACACTCACACTCAACTTTCAGTTTCCTATTGAGATGAAGACATCAAAAAGAAAAGGTTGTTTATATATATATATATATATATATATATATATATATATATATATATATATATGAGCTCAAAGCCTGATTTCCAGCGTAGTCCTCATGTAGAACAGTTTCTTCGTGGACACAGATAGATAAGAATTTAAAGAAATAAATAAATTATACTTAAAAAGAATAGTAAAGAACATGTTTCTGTATTAACTAAGATTCATAAGGTTCTATCACAAAATATTTCACAATGAGAGTGCTGTTTATTTTTGTTGTTTTTTTTTGTTTTTTTTTCTCTATTTCATACAGTAGTTGTTCCCAGGCTGAAGGGGCCCTGCACTGCTGGTTAGTGTTTTCTTGGCAGTAACATCCCTGACGCAACTCTATTAGTAGACCATCAAGCCATTCATGTGTTAAATCAGGCATTTTACATCCAGATAAACACAGTACAGGCTGTGCGGGAGGCTAACAGAACTAGGGCTGAAAACCATTTGCATGCGGCATTCTCTAGTTTTCTGTCAAGTTTCATCCAGTGGGTAAATCTGGGTTCCCAGTAATTCATTGGAATACTTCAGTGTTCCTAACCTGTAGCTGGGAAGGACATGGGTGGCATGTGTGAAATTATAGAAGACAAAGTTTGTTGTTGATGTGTTCCAATTGTTGTTCTAGGCTGATGCACACAAGCTGGACACAGATACATATGATTGATTTAATCTTGTTAAAAGTGCACAGTAGAGATGGAGATGATAAGGTAAAGGCTGTATTTTAATGCCAGCCACAAACCCATTTTTGTAGTACACATTTTTACTGCATTCTTTTAGCAAAGACAATATGTTTAAGCCTGTGCCCAGTGACAGTTAACCAAGTTGCAGTAGTAAGTAGAACCCCATTGAAAACTAATTTACAGCTGGTTTAAACACTTGTTGTTCAAATATTAACTTAGCTTGACTAGTATTTCCGCACATAAACATAATTTAATTTTTAAGCATATCTTACATTACTAACACATGTATTGTACCTACCATAGATTAAGATGAGATCTTTCACACATCAGACAAAACAATTTCAGGTCTCGGCTTTTGTATGGTGAGATTTGCACTTCTGTTATTTCTTACTAGATTAATTATAGTTTCTTGGCCAAATTAAGGGCGACAGTATAGTAGGTGTTGCAAGACTGTACATTTCTATTAGACGGCTTGTCATTTAAAAAATAATCTAGGCGTAATAGGCCACTTGTTGTCATGTCTGTAGTTTGTTAATGTGTCAAACGTCCACCCTTCTCCCAAACCATTGTAATCATTTACATCGGTTATTTTCCACACGGTTACCCAAATAAGAAGAATTTATTACTGATACAGGTCTAACATTATTATTACATTCAAATTACTTCACACACAAGCTTTTCTCAAAGGTTGCGGATATTGTTAGTATTTAAAAAACACTGACCTTTTACGTGTTTCATGAAGAAGAGACTTAAAGAGGGTGCCCAAGTGGGATAGGCATCTGACATTTCACCCTGTTGTCAGAAGGTCAGAAGTCTACACTTCTTCTAAGAGAAAATTATTCTTATTTGGATGTAGAGATTTAATCAGATTTAACCCAATATTTTTGGTTCAAACCCAAATACAGCCTGAGAATTTATTTTCCAAGACCGACCCAACGTATGGCATTGCATTTCAAGTCTGAACCTAGTCTGAGCCTGACAGAATTCTGGTAAAATGTGACCCTAACAACAAATTATGTTTTGAGTTTAAAACTGATCCAAGTGTGAAACATTCTTTGCAGACTCAACTCATTTATCACACAAAGTGCAAAATAAAACTTGACAGGACAGCGCAGTTTACCCCACCACTCTATTAGGACTTCGGACAGGCTGATTATTTTTAAAATTCTTAATTTCATTCAAACTCATGTTCATTTCGAAGTAAAGCTTAGGTTCATCACCTGATTGGAACTTCTAATGTCAGTTAGTTTTAAATACAAGGCCTGACCAAGTCCCACATTGCTTAGATTTTCACATGAGATCCGTGTGTATAATAGTGAATATAATAGCAAGGGTGAATAAAACATAAGACATTATAAAATTATATACCATATTAAAATATATACCTGTCCTAAATTAAGTTTAAATTCTGCTTTAGCGAAGTTATTTGTCAAAAAAATGGTTGTGCTGTGCTTTCATATTTCATAATCTACATTCAAAGTGGGTAATATAAGAGCTGTAACTGTCTTCTATCCAGTTAAATAGATGAGTAATGTAATTTTAATAGAACACTTTTAATAAAAGAAGTTGAACTTAAAAAGAAAACGGCAAAGCAGTGAATTGTAAGCATGTAGCAATATGTGTGTGATCATAAAACACATTTTCTGTTCATATGAGTGGAGCTTTTAAAATAAATAACATCTAAAAATTACATTTATTTCATGGAGTTAATAAATAATTTGCCTTATGATTTGGTCATGTCAATTCATATGGACAAACCAAAATATACCCTGGAGAATAAGGGGTTAATATGGGTAAATTTTCCATACTCTGCTGTTCTCATGCTCCGTAGCGCTGATATGACAGCTTCACCTGTTTAATATTAGATCTCTATTGATGCACATAGAGCAGGTTACATAAAACATTAAATATATAAAAATATTTTGGCCAAACAAATCAAATGTACTTGTGGCTGCACTGAAAGTGTCTTACTTATATCGATTCTCTTTATATGTCCTGTTTTCTCATGAGTGTGGGCCTTGTAGACCTCAGTGCTAAGTGAGTGCGAAGTGAGACTTCAGTTTACCAGATTAAAAACCAATTGTTAAAGTAGTGAAAAGTAAAGTAAGGAGAAGACAGAAGAAAACTGGGGAAATGTCGGGTAACATCTGTTAAAATGGGAGGCGGGTTCTAAGTACCTAAATGTGACATTTGAACCCGACCGGAGCCCAACAGTAATTTGAATAATGTCATCTAAATCAAACATGCGAAGTTGGACCTTGTTGGGTTCAGCCTAATATTTCAAGTTCTAATTGGATTCAGTGATATGCAATGAAACTGAACTAATTGAATTAGAAAAACTGTCAATCATCCTACTGGTCAGTGTTATATAAAATACAGCATTGCTGGGCATTGTGTCTGTTCCAACTTACTCCAAGCTAAATAAAGCTAAATATCATTTATTTATACTGTGTACTGTGAAAATATCTTGACATCATATTTTGCCATATTGCTATTCCTTCATCGAAGCAGCTTTGTTAGTGTGTTTTTGTGTTACTTTTTAACATTTCCGTGTGTGTGTGTGTGTGTGTGTGTGTGTGTGTGTGTGTGTGTGTGTGTAGGTATGAAGAAGCCACCGGTTGCCCCCAAACCCAGGCTGCTTCCACCTCAAAAGCCAGCCCCTCCTCCAATCGCCCCAAAACCTGAAACCTTACTGCCCACTCCATCTCCAATGGCAGTAAAACGGGGCAAACCTGCTGTAGCCCCTAAACCATGTCTGTCCAAGGTAAGCCCCAAAGCACCCCAGAAACCTCCACCATCCATCACCCAAAGTCCAGGCCAGGCCAGACAAACCCTTTCCAAAACACAAATTCTCCCTGTCTCAAAAAATGGGGGTCCATCCTTACGCTCTTCACCCCTCTCACGTTACATCATACCACCTTGCTCCGAGAGTCATCATATAGGCAATGGCAAGTCAGAGGGTTTTGAAGAAAGAAGTGAAACAGCAGATGATGATGCACTAAAAGCCAGAGGTAGCCCAACACAGGAGGTCAGCTGCAGTACAAAGGACCAAGTAACTGCACACCTTCAGCAAGAACAAATACACACCCCCACACACTCCACGAGCACTCCTCCTCCTGTACGTGAAGAAACACTCACTCCCGTAAAGGATCATGTTCAAGTGCACCCTCCCACCCACACTTGTGGAGACGAAACCCTCCAGAAACAAGACCGACCTGTTGAACAGTGTCAGTCTGTGGCTTCACACTTGCACTGCTCCACTGCTAACAATGTACATGCTGAGATCAGTGTGCCTGCACCCCCTAGTAAGCCCCTTCCTGTGCCCCAACCACGGCGGCCTCGAAGAACCCTGCTTCTCCGTCAGAATGTGGTAGAGGGTTCTCCGCCAGAAACGCCCACACAAACCCTCCAAGATTTCCCGTCGGACACAATACACAGAAGTCTTGGAGACGTTTCACCAGAAATGCCCAAAAACACTTTAGCGAACTGCAGTACCATTTCAGACACTCCGCCAGATTCACCACACAACAAGGAACACAAGGCAGACTCCTCCCACTGTGTGGGCTCTGCAAATAACACTGGCTTCACTTACAACAGAGACTCCGCCCATAGCACACATGATGTTAGCGTCATTCACCAAGAACCCAATCTCCTTTCCGATCCAGCCTGTGCCGAAGCCTTTATTTCCATGGAGGCAGCTGTTGAAGAGGAGGAGCTACAACCACCAGCCCCACCCCCTCGTCAAAAGTCCCTCCCACAAAAAGGTCATTTCACTTCATGTTCGCTGGATAATCTGATTCTGTCTGATCACGCTGATCCTTGTAACCCTGAGGAAACGCTCAACATGGAACAGGAAGATGAAGATGAAGATGATGAAGATAAAGATGGTGCTTATGGTAATTTTGCTCGATACCCGATCACCAGGAGTTTACCCAAACAAATCAGACTTGGTTGCCGACCTCGGGTCACGGTGATAACCAAGGCGTCTTCCGAGGAGGACAGGTCTCCGAAGGTCGTTCCTAAAAAGCCCCAAAGGCACAGCCTGCCTGCATCTGCACTGTTGAGGAAACAAAACGCACCTGCTCAAATACAAACGCAAACACCGGCCCCCCCTCCTGAGCCTAGTCCAACCATTTTTGGAGAGTTACCTGCACCTCCACAGGAGAAGCCATCATGGCGCATCACCTTTCCAGGAATACCTCTTTTCGGCAAGCAACAGACAAATCGTAGCAGTAGCCAGCCACAGGCCAGTGGGGCAAGGCCATTCTTGGTCAAACAGAGAGCAAAATCCTTTTCGTCTGCTGATCTCCTGCGAGTGGGCTCCACTCAGAGTCCTGGATCTTCTGAGCAGCTGGTGCGCTCAGAGCAAAGGCGCCGCAGCCTGAGGAAACTTCTGGAACTGCGGGCTTGCGTCCGGTTGCTTCCGAAGCTGCTGCGTAGCGGCCAGTCTCTGGACTGCACCAGCACCAGTGCGGAGTCTGACGATCATACAAATAGCAAGGTTACCTCAGCCACTGAGGAGGATCCCCAGGATGACAATGAAGGTGACTGTGGGGTAGAGTATGAGAATGTTCCACTCTACGAGGAAATCCCAGAATATATGAACCTGCCCTGGGTTTATTCTAGTCAGAATGAAGACACTGGAGTTTATGAAGAGCAGGAACCATATGAAATGCACAGGTGAGTGTCAAAGTATATGCATGTATCTGTATACTGCTCATTAAAAGTTTGTATTCACATTGACTTCTTTTAAAATTTACCAGCAATGCCTGATTTTATGGTTCATGGAGAAATATCTGCAGTGCCTTGCTAGTATCTTGAGTAACATCTAGTTGGTCTTTAATATGTTATTGAAAAGCTCATTTTTGCCTCAGCCCAATAAATGTAAACGCACCTAACAGCAAAAATCACAAACCTTTTTGGTCTCACTTTTTATATTGTGTTTCCAATAACTGTGTACTTACAGGTGAACAACATATACAACAACAATGTAACTACTAATGATTAAGTCAATGTTACAGATGGATTACAGAAGCACACCTTGTGTAATAACGCATATGTATCAAGTTCAGTTTGTGACAGCTGATTCTCTTTCATGTGATTATACAAGGTTAATAACAGAAATGTAATTACATTTGTAATCAGACTGAAACAGTAGTTGTTTTTAGAAAGTGTTTTTTCCAGCAGTAAAATGAAGTATGTAATAACATGTATCTGCCAGCTTTCCTAAAATTTAGCTATCATTTGTTACTAGTGCTGTAACCAGTTTCAACTTTAAAACATTCTGTAATGTGACAGTAAAGCAGATGTCCACTTATCTTCACATGTAACGTATATAACATAAATGTGTTGCATTTCCACCAAAGCAGTTTCTATATTACCACTCCACTATTACACAGTACCTACATAACACAGGAACTGTCCACTTATTTTAAAGTAACTTTAACACTACACTACAGGAAAGTTCCTGTGTAGTTGTTATATCGGTACAGTGTAATTACAGAACAATATTAATCAATTTGATGTGATTAGGTTCCCTTGTTTATATACTGTTTATATACTGTTATGTACATAAATGTTGTGTAAAACATACTTCCTGTTGGAAAAGACTTCTGATCTGTAGTGTATCAAAAAGATACACTTGTGTAATTACATGAGGCAAAGCTGAAGGTGATACACATGTGTAATTACATAGGCTGTAATTCTGTAATCCATCTGTAACATTGACTAAATCAGTAGTTACAATGTTGTTACATATGTTATTCATATGTAACTACAGTTATTAGAGACAATATAAAGCGGGACCGCAATTTTTATGCATTTTTATTTTGTTGCTTGCAATTTGCACAGAAATTCAATGGAAAGCTATAGTGTGTTATGAGTTTGATTCCACATACAGGCTCCGTGTCAGAATTACTTATTGTAAATGTGAGCGCTGACCCTATGCTGGGTGTTTTTATAAAAGCCTACTGTAATACTCATTGTTTGAATGAATAGTCTTACTCCCACACCTTTCCTCACTGTTTCTTAAGCCCTATTCGGACTGGATTAGTTTTATATAATGAGGTGGCCACTGAAATGTACACTGGCCTTCCTCAGTGATTTTAGTCCTGACTGAATCCTCCATGGCATTTTTACCAACATGCATTCTTAGGTCAGTAAAGAATTTACCATGTCTAAAAAAAAAACAAGCAGTAGAAATGAACCTATGTTATTATAATCCTGTGAGAATCAAGACATCAGTAAAAATACTATGATATTGTGAGTAAAAGGAGTTTCTTAAGTATTGAGACTCAAAGAAGCATTTGCTTGTGTCCTCTGTGGCTGAAATCAAGCTGATATGTAATGTTACTGTACTACCTCATGAGTACAACATACAAAGTCAGACAAAAAGTGGTGCCTTTGAGATAGATGGTTAGGCTAAACAAAAGTTTAAGACCGGTGGCCGTAGATTAACTTTAAGATAAGCTTTGACTTAATGATCGATTTATTAATTTACATTTTTTATTTATATTTATTTACAGAAAAAGTAAATCCCAACACAGCCCTGTGTAATACACCCTTATGCATCACTGTGATTTATGTGTTGAAATCGAAAGGAGTAGCATTGCTGAATCAGGAGAACGCAGCAAAGACTGGTGTGCATGCGCTGCTACAATTCACCCTGTAATGCCTGAAGTAATCATTTAAAAGTGCGGGGTGTCAAGTCAGGTTTTGCTGAAGTTTCTCCAGACCTCATCATACATTTCAACGTTTTAACTTCACTCGCAAGGCTCAAATAATAAGGACAGGCCTCAAATTCAAAATCCACATTGTACTGATGAAGATATGATGACAGAAGTAGATAATTCACTTACTTCCTCAGAAGACACTCTCTTCACAAAGTTTTAATTGAATTCTCTTTGAAGATTTACTCAACGCACTCACAACCACTTGGTGAAGAGGTCCAAAGCACAACCAACAGTAAACAACGTTCTTCTGCATATTGCGTGCAGTAATGGATTTCTACCAGAGAGGTCTCCAAATCTCCAAAACTTACATAGTGTAGCTTTAAAGAACTAGTTAAACCTTAAAGCTTCAATCAGTAGTCAATGCATTTTGCAGGTCGATAATAAGACATCAAATAATGGAAGATAAATACCAGTCAAAGCATATGTGGTCATATGCAAAAGTGTGGGCCTCCTTTACTTTGCAGTTATTGACAATTGATGTTTGAATCATTTGCTTGAATTAATTTTACTTTGAAATTTACTTTCAAAAAACAACTTTCCTGTAAATAACAATGCTGTAGAATTGTTCTTTTGTTCCGAAAGCATCTAGGTAACTGTTATAGTTATGATTGAGTCTTTTAAATAACTCTTTATGTAGCACCTAATCTATATATCTAGCTGTATGATAATTAGTATTTGTTGTAAAGAAAATGAAAGCAAGTTGAAACAGTGAATGCAATAGTCCACTCTTTGAGTCCAGGCCGGTTTGCTTTCCTGTGGGTTATTTTCAGTGGCCAGAGCAGGAAATGTCTGGAGAGGAGAGAGGGCCGAGCCTCTGGAAAATAACCTCTCTCTCTCTCTCGCTCTCTCTCTCGCTCTCTCTCTCTCACACCCCCCCTCTCTCCCCTCTCTATCTCTCTGTGTATCTCTCTCTGTCTCTGTCTCTCCCTCCCTCTCTCTCTCTCCCCTCTCTATCTCTGTCTGTCTCTCGCCCTCTCTGTCGCTCTCTCTCGCACCCCCCTCTCTCTCGCACTCTCTCTCTCTCTCTCCATCTCTCTGTCTCTCTCCCTCTCTTTCTCTCTCTCTCCCTCTCTCTCCCTCTTTCTCTCTCTCTCGCTCTCTCTCGCACCCCCCTCTTTCTCGCACTCTCTCTCTCCATCTCTCTGTCTCTCTCCCTCACACTCTCTCTCTCTCTCTCTCTCTCTCTCTCTCTCTCTCTCTCTCTCTCTCTCTCTCTCTGTGTCTGTCTCTCTTTCTCCCTGTGTGTTTCTCTCTTCCCTCTTTCTCTGTCTCTCTCTCTGTGACTATCCTTCTTCATTTTTCTCTCACCCACACACTTTCTTTATCTTATACCCTAGAGGTTATTGTCAGTATAACAATAGTCAAGTCATGACTTGAAGAACATAGTTTTTTAGTGTTGACTTCAGCATTTTTCTGCATTAGAATTATGAACAGCATATTCGTAACACATTGTTTGTTAATCTTTATTTTAGTATTGTTTTTTGGTATATTGATATTGCAAATGGCTGCAATATGCAATAGGTCCTCTAATCAGTCCCAAATCTGCATTATGTGTTGTTAGTATGGGTGGGCGATATGACAAAAATATATCATGCTAATTCAACACTAAGACATTTTTTTGATGATTTGAAACAAATACAAGCCCTCAAAAACCATGAATGACTTTTACTCAGCATTTTGCAGACAGCGCTGCACTAGATCCAGTTCAATGGGTCTAACTAAGCATAATGGAACGTGGTAGAAACATGTAGTAGTTTTATCATGTCTGGTGATATCCACAATATGCTTCGTAAAACATAATTTATCACATAATTATCAAATTATTTATCATGGTAATGATACAAGTCATCATAATGTCCCTCCCTAGCTGTGAGCATCCAGAACAAAGTCACATGTTCCAAAGATGTTTTGAAGAATCAAGACACTCACATGATTCAACAAATATGAACAGTCTTGGTCTAAATAATGCAGGCCAGCCTTTAATCTTTCTACATCAAAGTTTTTTTTTATATGGTACAAATCATGTCACTTTTAAAATATGCAAAAATATAATTGCAGCATGGTATATTATCCATATTGTGCAACCCTAATTAATGTTTCTTTAAATACCCACCCCACATGGACGTCTCAGTGGAAACATGCTTTGAACTAAATTATATGTGCTATGAATAAGTCTCCTCTTTTAAGGGGTTTATGGCTGCAGTATATCAACCCTAACCTGTATTGTTAATCAGTAATTCTTCATAATCCTCATCAGATTACAATGAAACTCTTCACAATAAGGACAGGAACCCAGCTGTCTTGTGCCTCCTGTGTGCTTTCATCTGGTCAACTATCATGGCAGACCATCATTTTGATGAGTCAAACTGAACTGGTTCATTTTATAAACGTGTACATGACATATCATCACCCGTATTCCAGAACCAATAAAACAGCACACATTCCTATGTTGTTGTGGCTGTTGGAAGAACAGCAGATCCCTTGCACACACATTGCTTTGTCAGACCCCTCTCCAACCATTAAGTTTTTTAACCGCCACAGTAAGAATAATAGAATGGAGACAGTATAAGTGAATTATGGAGCATAAAGCATTTAAAAACAAGTCTCTGTGAATAATGTAGCACCTAATTGCAGTGTAGTGTGGTGCTTTAATTAGAAAAGGTCCTCCACTCAAAACACCAAAGCACTTTGTTCCCTAAGCAAATGTAGGCCTACTTTCTCTCGGTCTTGCTCTCAGTATTCCAGTGGCTGGTCACTCTTGTCTACTTAATGCAAGTCAGCCGTGAGCACTTGCTATGTAATTTCATTTACTGTCTGACGTGTGTCTGTTTCTGTTTGTGTGTGCATGTACTGACTTTGTAGAAGAAAGAAAAGTAAGTAGGTACTGTATTTCATCCTCTCAAGGTATGTTTTTAGGGTAGCAAGATTAACAAGAGGGAGTGGAGTAGGAGTGTTTCTGAGCTTTTGACTAATCCCAGTAAGAAAATCTTCATGTTTAATTTTTTTACACCTGAACAAGATCATTTGTTTTTGTCTGCTGAAGATACGATTCTGCTGTTTTTATATATATATATAATTTATATATAACAACTTTTCAGTTGTTAACTCCCATTAGGATGAAGCAATCTGACCCACAAAATACACTACATACCTTGACGTATGTGTAATCGATTGCATTAAATGCAACGCTGGAAGTGATCTCCATTTTCTTCCAGACACATGAAGTGGGTACAGGGGTATGCACCTGAAAGTTGCAGAGGTTAAATGTCACGGTGGTTGACTGGTGCCTACCTCACTGCTCCGACACAGGGGCATCTCTGCTTGTTCAAAGCTTCAAATACTGAGGAGCAGATTGCATGTGGATTCGTTCAGATTGCTTTGTCCTAGTGAGAGTTATTACAGAATATTTGGGGCCTCTTTCAAGTGCATCTCTCTGTGTGTGTATATATATATATATATATATATATATATATATATATATATATATATATATATATATATATATATATATATATATTACAGAGGTATGTAAGCAGTGAATTATTACATGTAGATCCATATATAGAAATATACACAATGTTATTATTAAAAAATTATTTAATCTCAACACACTCGTGACCCCATGTGCTGACAAGCTATGAAAAATGAATCTGTGTGTGAGTCTGTTTTAAACAGTCATCCTGAGGGAGACCTGTTAAGTATTCAGAGATTTTTTTTTTTTTTTGCATGCAGCATCCTTAGCCCCTGTTCCTCACGTTTTAATAGTGCCACATTTATTAGTTTAACATTGATTAAGTGCCTGGTCAAAACATTAAACTCTGTGTGTGTCTGTGTGTGTGTCTGTGTGTGTGTCTGTGTGTGTGTCTGTGTGTGTGTCTGTGTGTGTTCTTTCTCTGGCGTCCCTTTACAGAGTGAGTTTATATAAGCTGCCTGAGGCAGTAAACAAGAGGAGCTCTGTCCGCCTGCAGGAGAGAGAGAGAGAGAGAGAGAGAGAGAGAGAGAGAGAGAGAGAATGACAGAAAGAGAGGGAGCAAAGTGGTAGAGAAGAGTAAAAAGAAAGGGAGGGTGAGCAAAAGATGGTGTATTTGTGTGAGTGTGAGAAATTAGTACTTCACACTTTAAAAATGGACTACTTATTCTAATCCAATAACATTCAGACAAGCGAGGAGTGTTTTTCACATGCAAGTGTAATTTTAATTTTAGTTTTATTTATAAGCACCTTTCAAGTCATCTTGAGGACACGGTATAATAAGACTAGTAAGTACTAGATAATAGAATGAAAAAAATGTTCAAAACATGTTGAAACGTGAAAATCATTCATCTTAATCATTAATCATCATTAATCTAAAATATTAGTAATAGCAAATCAAATAAAAACAAATTCCTCAAAAATTGACAGTTTAGGAAAAAAAAACGAAGGTTATGGTGTGTGTGCGTGTGTGCGTGTGTGTGTGTGTGTGTGTGTGTGAACGTACAACTGAAAAAGTGTAAGAAATATTGAAAGAAGAATAAACACTGACTTTTGCATTCTTGAATGCATGTCAGTTGCACAGCTTTGATATTGTATTCAACCAACTGTATTTTTTGTGAGAAAGCCATTAATATGGTTTGTAGGGAGTGTGTGCGTGCGTGTGCGTGCGTGTGCGTGCGTGTGCGTGTGCGTGCGTGTGTGTGTGTGTGTGTGTGTGTGTGTACACATGTGTTGCTTTGACTATGAGGTCCATCTGGTTTCCGAAGCAATGTCATAGACTCAATGTGACTTCCTGCTTTGCTGACAGGGCTCAGATGGGCGGTGACCTGTCTGAGGAAGAGCAGGGGCTGAGCTCAAATGAGGACGATGATAACAGCTCCACCTCCAGCAAGGAAGATATGGACCAGTCCAGAGACAAAGAGGTATCAACAAATACCAACTGCCTGGTAAAAACATTAAACTGTAATGTAAGCGAGCGTCTGTCTATTACATGGCTCTACCACAAGTAAGTAATGTTGTCAGACACAATGTGGAGTAAACCTCTTACATGGTAAAATCACTGTAATGCACAGTGATTTTGAGAGGCGTATTTCTTTTATAAAACACCATTCATCATTAATCAGTGTTTGATAAATAATCTCATTTATACATACTAACAGCAACCATTTCTTCCGCACACAGTGGCTGTCACTGAAATGGATAGCTATTTCTATTTTAAGGGCACTCTTGACTATGCCACTTTTTTCTTTTCTGGAAAGTTCAAGTTAATTAAATGGAAAGTGGCAAGTTAACAGAAAAAAAAATACATTTTTATACAGCCAGATTACTTACTTTTTGAGTAACAAAAAAAAATAAAAACATTTTTAAAACCAGCCCAGCCTGAGCCTGATGTTGTGAAAAATGTGTCCCCAAAATTTTGGCCCATGAGGCTTGGCTCACCCTGCAGACCTTCCTGCTTATTAGGAAACTCACAAAACTACTAAGTTAGAATGCTTCAACACGATCTTTGATGTTTAAAACATAGTTTCTTGTTTGGTTTTAGGCAACAAGAATGTTATTGAATATCTGTTTAGCTTTTAAAAACTATAGATACATTTTGTCTTTCTTTGAAGGTAATTTGAAAAGTGACGTTTAGAAGAGATGGTTGATACAGAGAGAAAGTAGTGTGTGAAATATCCCCTGGAATTCACGGGGTCCCATGTTGGCCCAATACTCCAGTGATAATTGGCTGCTGAGTCATTTGCCATAGCAGTGGTGTTGCTAGTTTTACTGGCAACAAGATGTTTGGTTTAACTAGTCTTCTTCTCGAAATGCTAGTTTAGTAATGGGGTCTTACACACAATAACTGAGATTTTACACATCTTCTTTTTTGTCTTTGGTTTGAGAAGTGAGTAACGTTTCACTCCGCCAGTATCTTGTGAAATTTTACGAGTTTTCAGATTTATGGATATGCTATGGCCTCTGGTTTTTCAGAGGTATCCTGGGCGTTACACATGTCTAGTCTATACAGGACTAGAGTGCCAATTTACTACAGCACAACCCTGAGGCAGACAAGTGCTGCATTACGAGCTAATTAAAGATACCAAAGATAAAAGCTTGTCTATTGTGGGTGAAGCAACTAAACAGTAACCTTTCCCAGTATTTTTATTTAAGCATCTGTATTTCCCAAAAAGACATTTCACAGGTTAATTAAAAACAAAAATTCGGGAAGGTGTCCGTAACGATTGTACAGTGAACCAAGCTGAGTCCCGGATCTTTACATGCCCAGCTAATGCTTCTGGGTGACAGCACTGGTTTTACACAAAAATGTAGCCTCTCTCAGAGAAATACTTTTCAAAAAATTTTTTGTTATTCAGAAATAGCTTAAGGAAACTGACATGAGTAACGTAATGGAGGCTGCCTCAGATGAGCTAATGAGCTGAAACTACAGCGAACTGTTCCATGAACAACCGGATGGTTTGTAATGACTAAATATTATAAATAAATACAGAATTCAGTCGATGTGTTCAATCAAATTTGTATAAAGTATCTTGCAGCTGCTTGGAACGTGGATCAGCCAATCAGATTTTAGAAAATCGTGGTGTGGGTGGTGTGGTGTAGTGGTTAATACCTCTGCCTTCTACACTGCAGAGTGGGGTTCAATCCCCACCTGGGTCAGCGCCCTACACTATACCAATAAGGGTCCTTGGGCAAGATTCCTAACACTACCTTCGCCTACTTGTGTAAAATGATCAAATTGTAAGTTGCTCTGGATAAGAGCGTCAGCCAAATGCCGTGAATGTAAACGCAAATGTAGTTTTATGAGACTTTTACATTACAAGTTGTGTTCTTGCACTCTCATGCATACAATTTAAAAAATGGTCCTCAAGTTGAATGAAAAACCCATCAACTCTTTATCTTCAATAGAATTAACTCTTTAACCAGGAGCATCAGTCCAAACTGTGTGCTTCTGTCAGTTAACAATTAATTGTGTTGTCATTTTTTAACATCTGATCTTAAAGATTGTGTATATATTATCTTGAAATCATTTTGGTCCAAAGGCATATGTTCAATGACTGAAACATTAGAGAGTTATAAACACTGAAGCTGATGATTAGGAACTCATTTCCAAAACTGAAAATTAAATGTACTGTTTTGAAAAGTCAAGTCTGTTGGAAAAGCATCCGCGGTGGCTCCTCATGAAGCCGCTTAAGAGAATGTCTATGTAAAGTGTATATAAAGCTACATCAAGGCAAATAATCTAAACTAGAATATTTTGGAAGGTTTTTCTGCCTGCATATTCCCTTAAATTATTTCTCAGTTTTGGTGTCTTCGTTATCATTCTGAAGTTTGGGGCAAAATACTAATAAAAAAAGAGTAAAACCTCTATAAGTAGGTACTGTATTTCATCCTCTCAAGGTATGTTTTTAGGGTAGCAAGATTAACAAGAGGGAGTGGAGTAGGAGTGTTTTTGAGCTTTTGACTAATCCCAGTAAGACTGTGGCTCTTAATGCTGAGGGAGCCATTTACTTCTTGCACAAGTTTGTCTTCTACCGGCTGTAATACACCTGACTCATGAAGCTCTTGATGATTAGTTGGTCCGTCGAGTCAGATGTGTTAGAGCAGGAAAAGACAAAAAGAGTGTAAAGTGTTGGTGACGGGATTGAGAACCACTTCTTTAAGAGTTCCCTTTAAGCCCCTAAATGGACAGGGTCCAAGCTTCCATTCTTAACTGGATTGTGTAGTGTTCCGTAGTGCAGCACAGATCACCAGTTTGACAGAATTCAGATTTTCTATCCTATTTTTTGTGTTTTCACCTGTCAGTGGTCTCTAAACACAGTGGCCAGCATGCGTTATGCAAAAACATTGAGACGAGATCCATGACGAGAATCCTCCACAACAGTAAAGAAATCTCGACTGTTAGCATAGCCTCTGAGTACAGGCTGCTAAATACAAACATAATATTCAGCATTTCTGTACATTTCAAGCAGCATTCCCTCAGGTGCCCACCTTAAAGCAGTTGTGGTTTTTCAAAGGTTTCTCCCTGAATAATGAGAAGGGAGCTTTCCTTGTCTTTCAATCAGAAGGTTTCACTCCAGAGACTACTATGACACCAGTTGGCACGTTTACAACAAATGTAGTGATGGGTCATTTTTTTGCATGGGTCAGAGTATCCCAGTAAATGTCAGCCAGTTGACTTATTTCCATGCAGTTTCTGAATAAAAAGAATCCCAAACATGGGATGTATTAAGCCTGAGAACTGAAGAGGTTAAATGAGTAGCTCAGTTAAAAATGCTGAAGTAGATAGTATTGAAAAGAAGTAAGCAGGGCACATAACCGAACTGTTAACTGTAAGCTGCTTTTTATTGCTTAACGTTCTTTATTGTGCCCTTTTTCCTCACACTCTTTTGCTCCTGCTCGCAAACTAGGGGCCAGTCGATATGAAAACTTTGATATAAGGGAGTCAGTTTTCAGTTTTCAATCGTCAAATAGTGGAAACCGGAAGTCTTATATAAATATATATAGAATATATATATATATATATATATATATATATATATATATATATATATATATATAAATATATATATATATATAGATATAAATATAGAAATGCTGGGGCGAAGTTTCTCTGCTAATGCTGTAGGTCAGGTGTGCATATTACATGCTTTGTTGTTTTAACCCTGATTGTTTTATCTTTATCAGTTTAGCCTATACTGCTGTGCTCATCTACTGTAAAATGTGGTAGATTCAGTTTAATTTAGTTTGTGTAGCAAAACCTGCAATTAAGATCTGCCACAAAGCAGCTTCAAAGGAGTGGTATCACAGCCCAGATTATGGTATTGAGCTGTGGAAATATAGGGAGAAAGTTAGTGTTGAGGTGAGATATTAGAATTAGTGAACAGTTTGAGTAGTAGATAAAGGGTGGGAAGTTTGTTAAATCATAGTCTTTTTGTATTTTTTATTTTCTTGCTTTTATTGTCTGAGTAGTTTTATGTACCAAACCACTCATCCATTTTTTACATTACCATTTTCCAACCTCTCTTTATCCCTTAGAATTAAACAGGCTGCTTTTGTTACTGTGCCTTGAAGACTGATGTAAATGCCCTCTGTTCTGATTGGCTGCTCTGTAGTGAGCAAAAAGCATTCCAGGCTGAACCATTCCTAATGTGCGGGACCGAACCGCTGTAGGCTGAATAAGAGGATTAGTTTTCATATACGGGCATGAGTGACCAGTACATTATGAAACATTGATTATTACATCAGAGAGTTTTATTTAAAAAGAAAGTACAGTTTTACATGATATGGGCCCTTTGCTGTTCATAAAGGATTGTCCTTGGACATCTTGTTGTGCTGGCAAAACAGGCTGGAATAAGATCCAGCAGGAGTCGGAACAACAGAAAAGAGGGACAGGAAGGTAAACATTAGGGAATATAGATAAAGTCTTACCACCGGAAAATGATGACAGCTTCAACAGATTAATAAATATTATGACAACGATACATGCAGGCCTATGTCATGGGGAATAAACCTAAAGCTTGGGGAAAATAGGTAGGTTTTGCCCTCTAGTTTTAAAGATTGAGTGAGTATGTTGGGGGGCTTTGTAAGAGAAAGCTTTCCCCCCTGATTTGACAGCAGGCCAGCATTTTGTGAATGAAGTATTAAAAGGTAGAAGGACATCAAACCATTAATATCCTAAAAAGTTCTATTAGTTAGACCAATATATCGGTCTGCCATATTACAAACACACATACAGAACTCATGCAGTAACAGAGGGTTCACTCAGTCAAACTACGTCCTTATGTTGAGACAGACACTGAATCCAAATAAAGACTGAAAGACCCTGCCCAAAACTACTCCCCCCACTCCCCACAGACTCACGCGTAGACCCTGTAGAGAGTGAGAAGTCTGCAAGCTTTTACTGATATGAAGTCGTGTGTTTTCAGTTGTCAGACATGGTTGAATGCAATGAGTGTGTAAGTTTGATATCATGTTATACCTAGTATTAACTGTCAGTATACTATAATATTATAGCTGATTATGTTTGTACAATTCCTTCGATTAGGAGGTAGAGAAGGCGAAGAGGAATAAAGTGGTTCACATTGCCATGGAGATCATGAGCTCAGAGAAAGTGTAAGTAAAAGCATGCTGTGTATGTGTTTGTATGTATGTTTGTTTGTTTGTTTGTTCTATGTGTGATTTTGTGTGTGTGGGTGTGTATTTACAGTTCGGTCTGACAAACAATTAATGACACATGATCACAATCACATTTTGTGTAGTTAATTACAAATACATTTGTCTTATTTGCTGACCCTTAAAAAATCTTCATGTAAAGAGCAGTGCATTTTGTTGTAGCTAGTGGACAAATAAGCTTCATCAGAATGTATTTATTACCTTCAGTAATTCAGTAGCACTATTATCATATGAATGCAGCTTTCAGTAAACATGAAAATCATTTGATCATAGTGATTTTCAGCATCCATGTTGACTGCCTGTTCTAGCCAGTGTTTATATGTTATCATATGTAGTCACATGCAAAAGTTTAACACTCCTAGTTAAATTACACGTTTCGTTGGTTTTCTAAGTGAAAATAAGTTAATGCATCCTCTGCAGGGAACGGCCTTAAATATGGAATTTTTCTGCTAATTTTGGTGCACAATTTATATTTTTTTGCTGTATTTAACATATTGGATTATGGCACATTTTATATTTCATTTTTTATTCTTTTCCAGTATGTTGAATTCAGCAAATAAACAGTGCATGAAAATGTGCAAAAGGATGTGTTCACTTATTTTTACTTAGAAAATCAACATCATGTCACTTGATCAAGGGCGCCCAAAGTTTTGTACACAACAATTCCTCCGTGATTGCAGCCTCTTGCTCTTGATCATGCAGCTTGTGGATTCTTGTTACAGTGGAGGTTCTCCAGCTGATCTGTAACTTTATGCTTTCCTGTTGTGTTTGTTAGTTAGCTGCTTGTTGATTTATCCGTAGTTCTCCCATGAGCATTTTCTAGTGTAGTCAGCTAAAGGAGCTGAAGTTATCACTGTAAAAGCCTTTTAAAAGGTGTGTTTTAAAGAAGGCTACAATCATGAATTTTAGCATGACCAATTGGGTTTCATCCTGCGTTACTATGGATGGTTGGAAAAGTTTAGGAAAATGTGTTAACAGCATTGAAAAGAAACGGTGGTGTTGATCATTTCTAGCATTAAGTAACATAAATTTTTAAAGCCCCGGTTATTGTTATGGGTCATGTCATTGCTGTCAAAACCTTGTAACTTATTTGGAAAATATCAGCTGTCCTTTACATTTTGTGAACATATAATGAGTATTTTTGTTACTTTTAGTTAAGCTTAAAGTTTAGTTAAACTTTTTTCATTCTTTATGAAATTACCAAGGTTTTATTACAATAGACACAGTTTGGCAATATATAGAATGGATGTAATTCTTATAAATGTGTCTTTTACAGATTCGTGGATGTTTTGAAGTTGCTACACATCGTAAGTTGCTATAAATGCATTCACATGTTAATTCCTAAACAGTCTTTTGGTCCAAGCTGTGAGAAAACGTCAGATATTTTGAAAAGACCAAATGTCTTCATACATATTTGACAAATGCTTGTGTTTATATTGCAAAGGCCACAGATTTATAGTGTTTTCTTTGGATGTTTTGATGTTTTTCTCAGTTGGATCACTTTTGGTCACCGGAAAAGCTTAAGCAGAGTATAAACACTGAAAGGCACACATGCGCACACACCTGTCCCTTTATTTCAGACTGGGCTGTAATGAGTGTGGAGGAGTGTGGACCCTGCATGAGGCTTAAAGAGGATAAGAGACAGAGTGATGGGGGCATGAATGAAAGGAGAGAAGGAAAGAGATACGCAGAATGAAGGAGCGCTTGAAGTTCAGGGAGAAAGCTGAGATAGAAATAAAGGGAAAGAAACAGAAGGCAAGAGATAGCGAGACAAAGGAAGAGAAGAGAGTGAGATTTTTAGGAAAGAGGTCACACCCACCCTTCTGTCCTGCCCACGCAGTTGGCTATGACCCTTAACAGCTGCCCCAGAGAAGGTTGTGTGAGTGTGCGTGTGTGAATGAGGGAGAGATTATCCTCATACCAGAACTCTTAAGTAGATTCTCCTGGGCTCTTCACATGAAAACTGATCTAAATAATAACTTTGGGAATGTGAAGCGTGTGGTTGTGTAAATTATGTGTACTTCTCTGCAGGTTTTTCTTTTGGTTTTTTTTTTGTTTTTTTGGGTGCAGACAGGGTTGTTGCTTGTTTGGTTATGTCTGGTGCTTGTTCAGTTTTCTGTTTTTGGGTTGCTGAGCTGTGTATTGTCTGACAATGTTAACATTTGAATTAAGGGTACTTAAGAATTACTACACTGGCGATTAATATTAAAGTACAATTTCCAATTTCTAAATTTTTTGCAAGTGTGTAATGTGACATTTTAGACTGATGAATTTTGTGAGTTTATGTGTGTGTCTGTGTGTGTCTGTGTGTCTGTGTACATACTGTGAAGTCCAAAAGTCGACCCTTCATTTAATTACATTCCAGTCAAACAGACAAAAAGCACAAGTTATTCATCTATCAGGTTCAGCTTTAGTCATTTATGTCTAAAGAGATAATATATAATTCACTTTCATAATAAAGGGGAAAGTCAAAGGAAAATATGGGGGGGGGGGGGGCAGAAATTTAAAAAATGGTTAAATGATTCACAGAAAATGGGCCTCCTAATAACCGTGCAAGACACGGTTTTGGTAGACCACCAAAACTTTCACCATCAGATAAACAGCGCTTAAAGTTTTCATCTTTGAGAGAGAGAGAGGAGAAAATCAAGCTCCACTCTTGCTTCAGATCTGAAAAAATTCTCATGTGTTTCTGTCCATCCTTCTACTGTGATAATAACCCAATGCTATGAATCTGAAAGGATGCGTAGCTGTCGAGAAGTTAATATTGAGGAAAAAGAAAGAAAGAAATGTACAAAAGAAAATTTGCAGAACAAACAAGAAGCTGTCAGTGTTCTCAGAACAATGGATTGACCAACACAGAGTCCAGAACTCAACATCACTGAATGTGTTTGGGATTACTTCGATCATGATTAGCTTGTTGACTGTTGATTAGCTTGTCTTATATTGTTATGAAGCTCTGATGTTAAAGGATCTAATTATTTATTTCCGGTCCTTATATTGTCTGCTAAACTGAAAATCATCTGCTCACAAATGCTGTAAAGTCTGAACTGATATATACTCCTAACTATAAAGAGAACTGTGGCAAAATGTATTTAGTATAAAAAATAATCTGAAATATAAAATGTAATTATACTGCCCCCTGCTTAATCACCTTAAAGTCTGTATCGGTATTTATCACAAAATGTTCGTATCGGTCAGACCCTAGTGTAAACTTTTGGTCACTCTGCAACACTCTGCTGTAGCATTTCTGTATTCACTTCAGGACTTCCGGGATGCTGTTGCCAAGGCAACCCGTGCTAGCGGAAAACCTGTGGTGGAGGAGCGGGTGCTGAATCAGATCCTCTACTACCTGCCCCAACTCTATGAGCTTAACAAAGACCTGCTGAGAGAGCTGGAGGAGAGAGTGGCACACTGGTACACACACACACACACACACACACACACACACACACACCCCGACGCTTCAATACACAAGTGTTCACCAACAGTATAAAATATCAAAGATACAGCCCGTCGCCCAGAACCAGCCCAGTTATGTTTTTACCCGGCCCACCAGATGAATTTGGAATCCATATTCTAAATTAAAACCAACTTGTGGTCCACAGTCTGACCGTTTGCAGAATGACTAACAGGATGCTCAATCAGTCACTGCTTAGCAGCCATTTCTAAGCAGTACTTTTTCTGATAAGTGAATAAAAATGTCCTCGGAACAGATGTGGAGTTTAATGGTGATGGCAGTAAATTAGTCCCCATTACTGGGCTAAGACGGGTGCTCAGTGCTGGTCCGGGAGATCTACCACCCTGTAGAGTTTAGCTCCAACCCTAATCTAACGCACCTGATCCAGGAAATGAACACCTTCAGGAGCCTCTGACAATTACAGCAAGGTGTGATGGGTCTGAACTCTCCGAGGTGGTAGATCTCCAGGAGCAGGATTGAGCACTCTTGGGCTAAGAGGTGTAAAAAGGTGAGGAGTGTGTAATTCAGACGTGCTATCCTGGTCATCTGGAGGGTGCAGCTGTTTTTATTTTATTTCTGAAGCTAATGATAATAACCTTGCAGAACAATGTTAAGATTAGTTAGATAGCTAGCTGCTAACATTGCTCACAGCTTATCAAAGATTTATTCAGATTAAACTGGGGATGCACCAAATTTTCAGCCACTGAAGAATTTCGGCTAGAAAAAGGTTGAAAATGGGTTGGGTTTCAGCCAACTGAGTTTTCTTAATGCTCAAACACTGTCTGTGTGATCTCTCTAACACACAGGTCAGATCACCAAAGGCTAGCTGACATTTTTGTGCAGAAGGGGCCGTATCTGAAGATGTACTCCACTTATATCCGAGAGTTTGACCGCAATGTGGCTCTCTTGGATGAACAGTGCCGCAAAAACCCCTCATTCGCCACAGTTGTGCGCCAGTTTGAGGTGGGCCTCTGTGTGTTTCTCTGTCTGTATGCCTTTTTGCATGTGTTTCTGACTCTGTGAATGATTTTAATTTGCATCTTAATCTTTGCTTCATGTGAAAGCTTTATTTTACCCTTAGACATCTAGTTATTACTGCAGTTTTACTGTTCTCTAGAACATAATTATATAAGGGTGTAATCAGTGGCATAGTTTGTATAAAATTTACATGTTTTTTCAGATTTGAGTTTGCCACTTTTTTTTGGTCAAAAGTAGCAAAATCATGGCAAAAACAAGATTTCATCAAATTTAAATCATAATAAAATGGTCTTCTTTTCTGCTTAGTTTACTTACTTAAGCACAAATGTGTTATCAGTTGAAAAACTTGATTCCACACTTTAGAATATCTTTGCTACTTTCAATGAGTTATGAGTGAGAAACAATGTAAAATTTTATTGCATTTTATTGCTCCTGCCGTGGCAACTGCGACTTGGAAGGGTTATCTGATGTTATTGAGATCATAAAAAAAAAAACATTACTTGTTTAGTGTTATATGTAGCTCAGAGGCACATGCAAGTTTGTTGAAGTAAACTGTACATAGTCCCTCTGTACATTTGTTTTCCCTACTACAGTACCACCTTATGAAATTTCCTATTGAGTTGAATTAAGGCAATAGGGCAAACACAGAAATGTGCAGTGCATAATGCCTCCAGGACTGTAATTAAGAGCCATTGACCTAATGGCAGGTGCATATGAGCTAGGAGTGGTCTAATACTTGCGTTTCCTTGTCTTTCTTTCTCTGTGTGGTGCTAGACAAGTCCTCGGTGTGCCAGTCTAGCTCTGAAGCATTACCTGCTGAAACCAGTGCAGCGCATTCCACAGTATCAGCTCCTCCTGACAGGTAGAGGGTGCTAGTCCACTCTCACTCAGCAAGAACATGCAAATTTTCACTGATGATGAAACCTTTTGTGCACCTGTCACACCTGCCATGTGTAGAGCACATGCTTGTACTGGAACTTCCTGGCATTGCCCAATCTGTGCCATGCATTTATCATTGTGTGTGTGTTTTGCAGTCTTTTCTGCTCAACTGGCTAGTTATTCCTCATTCCTTATTCCTTATTTGTGAAAACACAGAGCTTTAACGTGTGTTTATCTACCTGACCAGTTTGGCTTGATTTATGATTGCGTTCTTAGTTTGTACGGGCACCACAATAGCTGTTGCATAAGGGTCGGCAAAGTATAAGGTCAATCTGAAGTGGCTCCCTATATAGTATTATGATGACATCACGCAATCACACTACTACTCAGACAAAAACTAATTATTTAACCATATAATTTTATTAACCAATATATTTGAGTGTGTTTTGTTTAATTTGATTATAAATGAAAGCTAAAATCCAAATAGCTGAGATTTCTGCTGTTGCGTCCCAAACCGCATAGTAGCACAAAGTACCACTACAAATGCACTCATTAGTGTATAAGGTAAAAGAATAGGAGTGTGTGTTTTGGTTTGGGACACGGCATTAGCTCAACCACTGAGTGCAGCAGCTCCAGCAGCTCCAGAGGCTGATTTTAGGATTGTTGTGCTGCTTATTAAACATTTCCAAGTGAACATTTGAAGTATTTCCTGATTAAGGATGCGTTTATCAAAGTAAACTGGATATCAACAAGATTTAGCCACAGACATGCTCTCCTGCTTGATCAAAATGGTTAGTAACACTGAGCAGGTGTTTGTCTACACTACTCTCTTCTCCCTGTGCTCTGATCTGAATGCTTTTTGTCCATAGAAAGATAGAAGGCCGTTTAAAAGTGAGTAGTATTAAACTAGAAAAGAGAGTAGGTGTACTTGGTGTACTTGGTATGGTGGTTACTGCATTAAACACTGCTTTATGTTGATCTGTGTGGCTGGTTCATGTTCGTAATCCTAACGTTAGAGCAGATCTGCTGAAATGTTTGCCCAAGCTAATCTACTAATACAGTATCATAAAAAAGCACATGGTGGACAAATCAGACAGTATAGTAAAACATGAGAATGCAACATTAGATCGGCCAGAGAGATGCATTAAACAGACTGGCAGCTCCAGTGGCTAATTATAGCTGTCCTTGTTAGTTGGCTGTTAAAAGTTTACAGATGAAAGTTTAAGGTATTTTCTGATTAAAGATGCATTTATTGAAGTAAGCTAGATGTCTACAGATGTTTCTGTGATATGATGTTGGCTACTTATTCGCCAGCTTCTGTGACTGCTGCATTTAACAGAAAAGTGTGTAAAATGTGTAAGAGAAAATTGGAATAATAAAGTGGTGAATAAGACGCTAGCTCTAGCTGCATTGTGTCTACTGTGTGAAAGCTTTGACAGTTTTATAGCTGTTTTTATTAGTTTTTGGAAAATCAAATGCATTGGGTTTTTCTGAAGATGAGATGTGTGCAGATTATATGGATCCAGTCCACCAATCCAGCCAATCGTCTTGTAGTGTTCTCATGAGACTGCATCTAAAGCGTCCCAATATATTTTCATCTTTTTCATGGTCATTCTAATGTTTTTTGCTTGGTCTTCATCGAACTGCAGGTTTAATATGGAATAATGTGACTTCATACTGTAGTGCTCACTACATAGGTCATTATATACTGGCTTCTACGCATAAGCAGTGAAATGTAATAAACCTAGTAGTAGGTAAACTGTGAAAGAGAATAAGACGTGTATAGTGGGTTCTGCAGTAACCACTGCTTTATAGTGAATTGCATTGATTGTTGATTAATTGATTAAACGTTTGCCACAAACTTATCCGTTAATATGGTGTCGTAAAAGAAGAGGACATAGATTGGACAGTGTCATAATGTCAAGCAGTGTATGCATGCATGACAGTGGTGCACCTGCACAGTGCAAACTGGGCGGGGAACACAGATTGTTCTGCAATACCTTGTATCTCACAAACGATAACAAACGAAAAAATCAAAACAGTGACAGTTAAGGTTTAAACTTGGACAGGGATGGAGTGTCTAGTTGGTGACCATTCTCCACTTTTCTTTCTGTGATGCTGATAATTAGTTGTCTGTAGTCTGTTAGTAGTGTGTTAGTAAATTGAGAGTTTTAGTCGACGGCATTTAAAACCACTCTCCTGTGCCCACATTTGACTCAAGGCTTTATTTAGCCATACATGATGAAGACATCATCTGGCAACAAAATATCAAAGTGCTCTCGAACTCTCACCCAAGTGTGAAGGGTGCATGTGGGCAGCATGTAATGACAGTTCATGTTTCAGCCTTGAATCACATCCAGGCATTCACTTATATCTTGCTGTAAACTCAAACTACCCTTTTACTTGTTGGTCTTAAGCTGCTCTCCATAATCTGCTGAAGAAGTCAGTTGTATGAGCAAAAACAGGCTTTGATGTCATCAAATACATTTTTTACTATAAACTTTTTGTTTTATTCATGTTCTCTTTTGTTTTATTTGTAGTAAACTATGGGGCTTTATAATTTTACAAATATGAATATGACTGACAACTCATTTTCCTATTTGCTATTTCCATGCTTTTACAGATTATTTGAAAAACCTTCCTGAAGACTCATCTGACTACAAAGATACACAAAGTAAGCACAGCATACAAACAAGCCTTGTCAGCACATGAAATTAACATTTTGAACGTTAGGCTTAAAGGGCCCATATCCTACATTTTTCTTGTATTTATTTTTTTTTCCCCCCTGAGGTCCACTAATGATTGGTGTAGGTGAATGTACCAAGAACAGTCCTATTTCACTTCTACATGACCGTTTTGCAACCTCTCTTTGTCTCTTAGGATTAAATGGGCTTTAAAAAATAGTCCAGGCTGAAACCCTCTTACTAACAACAGCCTGAATGGGTGGGGCTAATCTGCTGTAGGCTGAATACACCAATCAGGCAAAACATTATGCCTCCTTGTTTCTGCACTCATTGTCCATTTTATCAGCTCCACTTACTGTATAGGTGCACTTTGTAGTTCTACAATTACAGACTGTAGTCCACTTGCTGTCCACTCTATTAGACACACCTGCCTTGTCAGTCCACCTTGTAGATATACAGTCAGAGACAATAGCTCATCTGCTGCTGCACAGTTTGTGTTGGCCATCCTGTAGTCCTTCTTCAGCGGTCACAGGACGCTGTTGGCTAGATAGTTTTGGTTGGTGGACTATTCTCAGTCCAGCAGTGACAGTGGCGTGGTTAAAAACTCACTGCTGAGTTTGATCCACTCAGACCAGCGCAGCACACACTAACACACCACCATCATGTCGGTGTTACTGTAGTGCTGAGAATGATCCACCACCCAAATAATACCTGCTCTGCGAGGGACCATGGGGGTCCTGACGACTGAAAAACAGGGTAAAAGGGGGCTAACAAAGTATCAGAGAAACAGATGGACTACAGTCTGTAACTGTAGAACTACAAAGTGCACCTATATTGTAAGTGGAGCTGATAAAATGGACAGTGAGCATAGAAACAAGGAGGTGGTCATAATGTTATGCCTGATGAGTGTAGGTGAATATATGTAAATACTTTGGTTTTGAAACATCACAAAAAACTGAATCCAGAACAACCTGCCTTTGCATGGATGGACCATACAGACTGGGAAGTGAATGGCATATTTAAAACTTTCTTTACATGCTGCATTAAACTTTTCTATTTTACAAAGGTGAGCAAAATTCGGTTTCATTATATTGATCCTTTAAAGGAATGATTTTTAAGAAATACTTGGCAGTAATGAATACTGATAGGATCTCACTGTAGGAGTGCTGTATATGCGTAACAAACAGTAAACTTACACACTGAACTAATCTGGGGTTAATGGGGTGTTTACATCAGTAGGCCCCAACAGATTGTAAGTCACAGCTTAATCCAACATGCCTGGTCGATCTGATCAAGGACCCCAGGAATGTTCTAGACCAAGGAATAAGATTTAGGTTAGAAATAAAGAACTGCTTTTTTTCCAAGAGCAGGATTAGGCATCCAGTTTTATGAGCAGTGTAACCAATCATGTATGCTCTGATGTTTAAAGTTTTTGCAAGGGAGATACTTCTAGTAAATACTAGATATTACTAGTAGAATAGTTTACCCTTTGACTTGTAGGTTAATGAAGATTAGCTGGAGCTCTCCACAGCTTTGTTGTATTGCAGGAGAGCTGGTTAAATATAATTCAGAGGAAAACTCTGTGGGGATGTGTTAATAATGGATATGAATACATAACCAGTATAAACCTGACCAGTATGAAAAGTCTGTGGTCACTACTGATTTTAAGAGGTGAAAAATTCTGATAACCAATATAATTTTAAACTTATATTTTCCTATCAGTGGTTCAGTGGTTGTTTACTGACTGGAAGCTGTGAATTGTGAAATATTACTGTTATTTTGTGTATATATATATATATATATATATATATATATTATATTACTTAAACTAAAATAACAAACTCACAGTCTTAAATAATATAAGTAATTATCACTAGATCACTAGATGTTACCCTTAATACTTTGTGTTTTTGTTTTATTTTTTTCTTAATTGTTCCTTTAGTTCTTTTCATTGAATGTTTTTGTGTTATAACCATTTATTCTTTAGCTATTTCTATCAAATAGTTAAAGGGTGTGGTGAAAATATCAGATTCATGTCATTTTTCCACTTATATTCCATATTGCCAATTGGCCAAGACATTTGGAGTCCAGGTTTTGCTTTTGTTAAATTAGAATTACAGGAGCAAGGCTAACATTGTTAACAAACAATAAACAACTCAATGGTTACCCAAACAGCCCATAGTTTCTGTAAAAATACATCACCAACCATTATTAAGGTCATGCAGATTTGTCAGTGTGGTTTAGGATACAGTATAACTTTCTTTAAACTTTAAAAATGAACAAAAGTGCAGGCAGTCAGTTTAGACAACAGGGTGTGTATTCTCAAACCACCTCGGGAATAGGAGTGCTAATCTTCTCAGTATTCATGGCAATGACTGTCATAATTATAGAGGATTCTGATCCAAGATCAGTCATACCATGCTCTAAACCACATCAACAAGTCTGCGTGACCTCAATGTAGACTATGATGGCATGTGAGCAGGTTGCGAAACGTTTTGGTTATGTATTTTTACAGAAATGGTTATTTTGGGTGACTATTGCATTCTAGTGTTTGCAACATTAGCCTCATAGCTCCATTTCTCAACTTAAGAAGCAAAATTTGGACAAGCATGTCTTGGCTGATCGATTGCATCTGAGGAAAACTGGTTAATTTTGATTCATTACTGAACTATTCCTTTAAACAGGTGTGGCCTCATATATACCCAGTGGCACAGTGTTTTTACCCTATTGAGTTTGCAATGTTTTGCAAGTTCAAAACCAAAGTAGTAAATCATTTTCAGCACTCAAAACCACAGATAGTCAACATCAACCAAAACTATTGACTGATGAATCATTTGTTCTTGGGAAGTTGGTTTGAAATCAGTAGCACTTATTTTGCTTAGATTCCTAATTTTTGTTTGTTTTCTCTTTATGTTTATCCAGCTGCTCTTGGTGTGGTGAAGGAAGTTGCAAACCATGCCAATGACATCATGAAACAAGGGGTATGCATAATATAAATACACACATGCTCGACATCAGCACTATATAAAGACTGTTTAAAGCTATTTTTTCCACTAAAAATAATCTTGTCTAATCTTATCCTCCTGTAAACAAATACAGGAAGGTACACCGTGCTCTTATGAAGTCTCATAAAGTACTTTTTCAAAGTCAAATTTGTTGCATATCTGACAGAATGAGCTTAAGCCAAGACTTATTTTCCATAGACAGGGGGATGGGCTCAATCTGTTTGACCTCAGATCTCTCTTTCTGATCTCCACCATTTCTCAGTATTTAATTCATTGTACTATTTTCATTCTTTTCTATGCTTATTATTAATTATTTGTCAGTTTGTCAGATGAGTTCATTAATCTGATTATATTTTTTTATTTCCCTTTCCCACCAGTTCCTTTAATTCTTGTTATCTGTGCTACAACGCCTTGATATGAAATGTTTTCTCCCTATTCATCATTCAGGATAACTTTCAGAAGTTGATGCAGGTTCAGTACAGTTTGAACGGCCATCATGAAATCGTGCAGCCGGGAAGGGTAAGTGCTGAGAACTGCGTTACCCACAATCCTCCCTTTTTGACTAAGGATTTGTCATAATCCTCTCTTTCAGAATAAAAAGGACTATGAACTAAGTTTGTTTTGTGGTTTTTTTGTTTGTTTTTTTTTTTTTTGCAGGTATTCCTTAAGGAGGGCACCCTGATGAAACTGTCAAGGAAGGTCATGCAGCCCAGAATGTTCTTCCTGGTAAGAGATAAAAGTCTAGCTTTGTGTATGTCTGTGTGTGTACCTGTGTGTATGTGTATGTGGGCTTGTGTACATACTCATGCAGTTGCACACATGAAGTGTGTGTCTGATTTACTGCAAGTATATCAAACTGCAAGCCCACAAGCCCAAAGAAAAAAAAGGTATTCAGAACCCAAGGCACTAATTGAGATGGTAGTAATCTAAAAAAAATAAATATCTCTCTCTTTCTCTTTCTCTCTCTCTCTCTGCAGTTTAATGACATCCTGCTGTACACCACTCCAGTGCAGTCTGGGCAGTATAAAGTCAACAGCATGCTCTCTCTGGCGGGTATGAAGGTCAGTTATCCGACAATTTACTTACTTAACTATTAATACTGTCTTTGGCAGATATCAGAGTACTAAAGTAACCAGGAAGGGTTATGTACTTCAAAAATGAGCCGAGTTTATATAAGTAGAGTTGTAAGGAAAGGTTTGGGCGTCCCTGGTCAAATTATGTTTTGTTGACTTTGTAAGAAAAACAGTTACTGCTGAATTTAATGTTTTTAAATTTGAAATGTGGCTTGTGCCAAAGTTATGGCACATTTTAGGTTCTTTGTTTTATTTTTTTAACCTACTGGAAATAACTATGGGTATTCAAACTTTTGCATATGCCTGGGCTTATATGTGTACATGCTCACACATACTGTATATACACCTGAGCAGCCTCCTTGTGTCTGCTCTCTTTGTCTAATTCATCAGTTCCACTTACCATATATGCAGTTTTAAAAACAGACTAGTTCATGTGTTCCCTAAATTTCCTAAAATGTTGAAGTTTTGTGTGTAAATTTGCAGACAACCTTTTACAGAAAAAAGAGCCAGTATTTTTCTACTCAGCATTAATAGCTTCAGACAGTTGAAAAGCATTGCCAAGATAATTTGTATATCTCTATAGGGTTTAAATCTTTTTAAAATGTTTATTCTATTTCTTGTAGGTAAGCAAGCCCAGTCAGGAGGCTTATCAGAATGAACTGAACATTGAGAGTGTGGAACGCTCTTTTATCCTGTCTGCCAGGTAAGAAGCACCCATTCACACACACATAGACACACACAAGGACTAATAGATTGAGAGCATCTGAACTCCTGTCTTGATCCTGATTTTGATTTCTGCAATGTGCATCTGCAGCTCAGCCACAGAGAGAGATGAATGGCTAGAAGCCATCACCACCGCAATAGAGGACTACACCAGGAAAAAGATCTCTTTCATCTCCAGCCGAAGCCAGGAGGTCTGTGTGCAAGAGCATGTGTGTAGTGTCTACTGAATGAGAGTGTGTGTGTTTAGGAGTGTAGGAGTGATTTGATGTTTTATTGTGGAGAAACTTACTGACACAGATTTATTTCCAGTGGTTGCAATGCCCATAGGTCATATAAAATCATATTACTGTATTTTATTTACTATCCAAACTGGCCAGTGTACCTTCCTGCCTTCAGAGGTCTTATGTAGTGTTGATAATAGGAAAGATTTAAAATAAGTTTTCTCGAGTGACAAGCAATTTAAACCTATTTCACCGTTAGAAACATTAATCTCTTCAGAAATCTGGTTCCTAGTATCTCCACTGTGAACAGTTCTAATGGTCAATTTCTCTACAATGAAGCATTTCACATCAAACCACTCATGACATCTTGTTTTATGTAGAAATAATAAAAAAAACTGATTTCTTCACAATTTGATTAACTTATTTTGGCATTTCATGGTGTTTTATGTGAGTGTGTAGTATAAATATTTTGTGTTAGTTTAAAAAACTCTCCTAGCTTTTCTGTGTTGTCATAAGGTTTATTTGGTATATACACTATATTTCCAAAAGTATTCACTCACCCATCCAAATCATTGAATTCAGGTGTTTCAATCACTTCCATGGCCACAGATGTATAAAACCAAGCAGCTAGGCCTGCAGACTGCTTCTACAGACATTAGTGAAAGAATGGGTCGCTCTCAGGAGCTCAGTGAATTCCAGAGTGGTGCTGTGATAGGACGCCACCTGTGCAACAAGTCCAGTCGTGAAATTTCCTCACTACTAAGTATCCCACAGTCAACTGTCAGTGGTATTATAACAAAATGGAAGCGATTGGGAACGACAGCAACTCAGCCATGAAGTGGAAGGCCACGAAAAATGATAGTGGGGTCAGCGGATGCTGAGGCGCATAGTGCACAGAGGTTGCCAACTTTCTGTGGAGTCAATCGCTACAGACCTCCAAACTTCATGTGGCCTTCAGATCAGCTCAAGAACAGCGTAGAGAGAGCTTCTTGGAATGGGTTTCCATGGCCAAACAGCTGCATCCAAACCTTACATCACCAAGTGCAAAGCATTGTTGTAAAGCAGCTCTGGAGTGAAGAATCACACTTCTCTGTCTAGCAATCCGATGGACAACTTTGGGTTTGGCGGTTGCCAGGAGAACGGTACTTGTCTGACTGCATTGTGCCAAGCATAAAGTTGGGGATTATGGTGTGTGGTTGTTTTTCAGGAGTTGGGCTTTACCCCGTAGTTCCAGTGAAAGGAACTCTTAATGCTTCAGCAGACCCAAGAGATTTTGGACAATTTCATGCTCCCAACTTTGTGGGAACAGTTTGGGGATGTTCCGGTTCCAACATGACTGCGCACCAGTGCACAAAGCAAGATCCATAAAGACATAGATGAGCGAGTTTGGTGTGAAAGAAATTGACTGGCCTGCACAGAATCCTGACCTCAACCCAACAGAACACCTTTGGGATGAATTAGAGTGGAGACTGTGAGCCAGGCCTTCTAGTCTAATATCAGTGTCTGACCTCACAAATGCCCTTCTGGAAAAATGGTCAAAAATTCCCATAAACACACTCCTAAACTGTGTGGAAAGCCTTCCCAGAAGAGTTGAAGCTGTTATAGCTGCAAAGGGTTTGTTGACATCATATTAAACCCTATGAATTAAGAGTGGAATGTCACTCAAGTAATATGTGTGTGAAGGAAGAAAAGCGAATACTTTTGGAAATATATTGTATGTTTAACTATTGTTTTTCTGCTGTTTGCAGTCTGAGGGTATGTCTGTTGATGGTCCTCCGCTGGGTTCTAAAGCTCCTATCTGGATCCCGGACCTTCGGACCACTATGTGTATGATCTGCACCTGCGAGTTCACACTTACCTGGAGACGTCATCACTGCCGGGCCTGTGGCAAGGTCAGGGGTCAGAGTCTTACTGAAAAGGACAGTTTTTATACTCTGTGATAGTTAAAGTTTAAATATATACAGTTGTCCCCATTAACGTTAAATGTAGCCGATCAGCCAAGATACGTTTAATGTCTGCAGTTTCTCAATTTAGTTTTTTGCACTCAAGCAATGAGGCTGATGTGGCTAACAAGTAATGGAGGTTTATAGATACTAAATAGTATTGTGGAAGCTACATGCATCATCATATTCGCCTCAAACTGTGGAGTTTGTTAAGTAGCCTGATTTTGTCCTTTTTATAGATAAAAGTATACTATACAGTGTCAATAACTATATAACCACGTCAATGTTGGATTACTTACAAAAGGAGTGGAAAATATAACGTGTATCATTATTGTGAAAAATGACATCACTGTGTGTCACAGCATGCTTTGTTACTTCTAGAAGAGAGCCCATCTCTGTCACATTAGAAAGAGAGCGTAAATAATCTTGTTTAATTGGACATGTACGGTGTGTGACGTACACAGAAGTGAGTACACCCCTCACATTTCTGCAAATATTTTATTATATCTTTTCATGGGACAACACTATAGAAATGAAACTTGAATATAACAAAGTAGTCAGTGTATAGTTTGTATAGCGGTTTTACTGTCCTCTGAAAAGAACTCAGCACACAGCCATTAATGTCTAAATAGCTGGCAACACAAGTGAGTCTATCTCACAGTGAACTTGTCCAAATTGTGCTCAAAGTGTCAATATTTTGTGTGACCACCATTATTATCTAGCACTGCCTTAACCCTCTTGGGCATGGAATTCACCAGAACTGCACAGGTTGGTACAGGAATCCTCTTCCACTCCTCCATGATGACATCACAGAGCTGGTGGATGTTACGACACCTTGTGCTCTGCCTCCTTCCGCTTGAGGATGCCCCACAGGTGCTCAATTGGGTTTAGGTCTGGAGACATACCACCACCATGCTTGATTGTAGGCAAGAGACAATTTGGTCTTGGTACTCCTCACCAAGGCGCCACCACACATGCTGGACACCATCTGAGCCAAACAAGTTTATTATGGTCTCATCAGACCCCACAGGACATGGTTCCAGTAATCCTTGTTCTTGGACTGCTTGTCTTCAGCAAACTGTTTGTGGGCTTTCTTGTGCGTCAGCTTCAGAAGAGGCTTCCTTCTGGGACGACGACCATGCAGACTGAGTTGATGCATTGTGTGCAACCTCTGGATGTGATGCTGAACACGTGGACTCAACTTCTTTGGTCGACCCTGGCGAGGCCTGTTCTGGAAAACCGCTGTATGACCTCTGCCACCGTGCTATAGCTCGGTTTCAGGGTGTTAGCAATCTTCTTATAGCCTAGGCCGTCTTTGTGGAGAGCAACAATTCTATTTCTCACATCCTTAGAGAGTTCTTTGCCATGAGGTGCCATGTTGAATATCCAGTGAGCGAATTGTACCCAAAACACCTAATTTAACAGCCCTGCTCTCCATTCACATCTGGATCCTTGTAACTCTAACAAGTCACATGGCACCAGGGAGGGACAACGACACAATTGAGCACAATTTGGACATGTTCACTGTGAGATGGACTCACTTGTGTTGCCAGTTATTTAGACATTAATGGCTGTGTGTTGAGTTATTTTCAGAGGACAGTAAATCTTTACTGCTATACAAGCTGCCCACTGACTACTTGTATCCAAGTTTCATTTCTATAGTGTTGTGCCTTGAAAAGATATAATAAAATTTGCGGAAATGTGAGGGGTGTACTCACTTTTGTGAGATGCTGCACTAAACAGTGTTAAACATTAAATATAACTCATTTGTATTGAACATTTTTGATAGTATTTTTTAAATGTGGCACTATTGGCTCTTGTTTTCCCGTTGCAACACATCAGATGTTAGGAAAAAATAAATCATGCAATGTCATGTCATTATTTGTTTGCCATATTGCCCACCACTACTTAACAATTCAGATTTTGAGACAAGTGGGGCAGTCATGGGCTGGAGGTTAGGGAACTAGCCTCGTGACCAGAAGGTTGCCGGTTCCATCCCCAGAGCTGACAGCGCATGACTGAGGTGTCCTTGAGCAAGACACCTAACCCCCAACTGCTCCCTGGGCTCTGCGGATTGGGCTGCCCACCGCTCCGGGCAAGTGTGTGTATGCTCACTAGAGTGTATGTGGTGTTTCACTTCATGGATGGGTTAAATGCGGAGGTGAAATTTCCCTGTTGTGGGACTAATAAGTGTCACTTAACTTAAGTGTGTAATTATACAGGCATGCACTAAGCTTCCATTACTTGTTAGCTACATTAACCTCATGGCTTCAGTGATCAAGTAAAGAAGTAAACTTCAGACACTAAACATGTCTTGACTGATCAGTTGCATTTGGGATAACATTGTGTGCATTTGACTTTTGACTGAACTGTTCCCTTAACAGTGTCAGTACATCTGTGCAGCTGAAAATAAATTTCATTTCTATTAAAGTGTACTTGTTTTTGGCAGGTTGTGTGCCAGGCATGTTCATCAAATAAATATTACCTGGAGTACCTGAAGAATCAACTAGCCAGAGTTTGTGACCACTGCTATGGCAAACTCCAGCAGAAAGATAAAGGTTTCACAATTCTCTCCTTATTTGTTTGTTTTAATACCATTTATTTTCTGACATTAAGCTGAATCTTACCATAAATCTTCACCTGTCTCACCTTCCCCAGGTGACCAATCGGGGGTATGCGTTTCACCCAGTGGACGAAGCTCAGGCTCAGCGTTCTCCTTCTCTAGGAAACAGAAGAAGATTCCCTCAGCACTGAAAGAGGTAACCATAGGGCTAGGACCACTTATTGATTATAGTGACTGGTTCTGGGTTTTTTTGTTTTTGTCTGCATGTACGCTTCAATCTGTGATTGATCAGTATGCTGTAATGGAGACCACTGGAGCACAGAAAAAAAGAAAACAGTATTGCATTCTTAATTTTACAAACTGAAAATTTCACATCAATTCAGGAGAACTGGACCAATCGAGTAGTGACTGCACCAGTTATCTTTTTCTCTACACTAGTGCTGTGTGTGCTAGAGCAACCATGAGCTCTGGAGTGAAAGAGGGCGTTAGTGTTAGTGTTAATGTGTACGTTTTTAAAAGTTGACGGTTTTGAGTTTTTTTTTATGTCAAAACTCTGACTTGGTGTGAAGAGGCCTTATGGGTTTGCAGTTCCCCTAGCAGAAATGGAAAATGTCCTAGATGTGGTTTTATCCTGATTTATCTAATATTTTTATGATCCCATCTTTAATCATTATAGCAGCATTCGTGCAACAGAGCTGCAACAATTGCTGTACCAATACATTGTGACTGAACTGTTATCCCTGTTTATACAGGGATGTATAAAATAATGATAGCACTACATGGAAAGCTATTTTATCAGAAACACCTACCATATTGAAGCGTTTTGCAGGTGTAGAATGTACTGACTGTAGCTCATCTGTTGTTAAGGTATCAATTGTAGGTTCATAATTTATCAGCCCTCCTCTACACCATCCAACAATGGAAAAGACCACCATAGACCTATCACTGAATATATAAAGGGTTTCGTTCCAGTATGCATTATAGACCACTTTCAATATTTTTTTTTTATTACAGAAATAAAAATGTGTTTCTCATGTCAACTGTTATTCTTTTCAAAAATAGTGGACAGTCTAGTGTACTGGGTAACACTTCTGCCTTCTACACTGTAGACTGGGGTTCAGTGCCCTGACTGGGTAAGCACCCTACACTTTGCCAATAACAGTCCTTGGGCAAGACTCCTAACACTACCTTCGCCTACCTGTGTAAAACAATCGCATTATAAGTCGCTCTGGATAACAGCGTCTGCCAGATGTTGTGAATGAATGAAAGTGTTACATCCAAAACTGTTACAAATGGAGATGCAGCATATTGTAATGAAACTCTTCAGATGTTATGTGGGTGGTGGACTGTTTTCGTAACAGCAGTGATACTGACATTGTAGTGGCATGATATCGTGTGTTGTACTGGTGTGAGTCTATCAGGCCCAGCAGTGTTGCTGGATTTTTAAATAATTCAGTGTCACTGCTGAGCTGACATTAGTCCCCCAGTATTTGAAAATATCCAGCCAGCAATGACCTGTGGTCAGAAACTGACCTGTGACACAAACTGTATTCATATAAGAAGTTGGTTCTTACCACTATTAAAAATGACAGGACCACCTGTAGTTTAGCACTTCTGGATATTCTTCTCTTATTAGCAGTTATTTCAAAATCAGTTGAATTAAATAAAGTACAATTGAGTGTATTCTTGCAAATGTAATGCCATGTTGTTTCTGATGAGTTATAAAACGGATTAGTCCTTTATTTAAATGTCCTCTTTTTTTCCTTTTCCAGGTCTCTGCCAACACTGAGAATTCCTCTATGAGCGGCTATCTGCAGAGGTCTAAAGGCAACAAGAAACCCTGGAAGAGGCTGTGGTTTGTCATCAAGAATAAAGTCCTCTACACTTACGCTGCTAGTGAGGTACGCTACTCATGTTGTGCAGGACTGGCCCCAACAGCATTTTACAGGCTTTGAATACTGGGTAACGAATTTGTAAACAAGTGCTGGAATACTCGTTTTCAAAGTCACCCTTAAAAGCAATAATATTTTAATCGTTAGTCATCTGTCTGATGGAATAGATGTGGCTATATTTTAACTAGTACTTTAGTCCACACCAGCTGCACTAGACACATGCTTTGCTTCAAATCACACATTCCCACTTTCTAGCATTGCAAAATATATTTACAATAATAATTTATAAAATGGTATGATCTTGTTGGTGTGCTAATTTATCCGAGCCAGCCCTAGTGTTTTGGGTTTCAATATATTGTCTATATATATCCTATTCAATATATTGTGTCATTTATTTGTTTCCGTGAGCATGAATGTGATGAGCTAATGACAACAAGGTTAAAATTGGCGATATGATTGTTACTGTGTGTGTTCATGCACAGGATGTTGCAGCATTGGAGAGTCAGCCATTACTGGGATTTTTCTTGCGAGAAGAAAAGTCTGGACCGGCACAGAAACTACAGTTTAAACTCTATCACAAGAACACTCTCTACTATATCTTCAGAGCAGAGGATATCCCTACAGCTCAGAGGTACACACTCATGTAACTATATACACTACCATTCAGAAGCTTGTTTCAATTGAGGCATACAAGATATTACTATTAATAGGTAGATACAGTATATTATCCATTATTTCATTACATCTTGCTGTTCCCAAAACATTATTTTGGGATGCACTGTTATGAGTGTTCTGGGCTCATGCTGATATCTGATATTTTTCATTTAGTTATCTGTCGATGCTGATACATAAACGTTTATCAAATGTAGAAATTGAGACTAGATCTATCTGTGATGGATTAGCATTAGAGACATTTCTATTGGATTATTAATGCAGTAAAATCAGTGAAATGCAGACATTTTAGCACAGTAGTCCAGCATCACCTAAACATTCTGCTCTTTTGGAGTACCGCAAATACCATTTTGAAATGTCATCAAATGTCTCATATAGATTTTTAAGCAAACATCTCCCAATACCATTACGATTCCGGTATCATCTGGGACCCCTAGAAATATTGAATAAAGAACGTAAAAATATTTTTTAATGGAAGCCCCAAAAGGCCATTGAGTTGTTTTTGTTTGTCCGTTTGTTTTTTACTCCAATTTTTCCATGATAACCTTTTATTTTAATTTGTTTTCTGGAGATCTCAAGTTATTTATATCACAAAATGAAATTTTTTTTTCTCTTTGTCATGCCATCTTATGTTATGCCTTTATCACGACGTAACAAATGTTATTTTAAGAAAACAGAATTTCTTTTGCTGTTATAATGACATCACAAGATCTTGAGAAAACTAAAGAAGATAACTGATCATGGATAAAAAAAAATGCAAACCCATCGTCTTTTAGGGCTTCTTTACCTTCTGTAGTCCATTTTACAATATTTCTGTCTAAAGTTTTTCAAGTTATTATTGAATAAAATAACTACAAAATATTGATGATGGTGATTCCAAACTTTTTGCATGGTGTATTTCTCACTACCCAAACCTCACTGTTACTGATCATGTCTAACACTAAGCCTTAAACCTAACTGTAACCATCACCACAGAGAAATAAAGACGTTAACCCCTTAAACTGCAAGGGTCAAACGTGGGCCTACACACATAATAGCTGATTAAAAAGCACTTAGAAGCAAAATGCTCCTTATTAGAACTCCTACACTTTACAGTGCTTGGGAAGACAGTGCAGAAATACGTGCATACACGTGTACACAGCATGTAGTTATACACACAATCTTACACAGTGTGTTGAAATCTGTGTTTGTTTTTCAGATGGATTGAGGCGTTTCAGGAGGCGATGATTCTTTGACTACTCTGTGTGGCTTAAATTAATGTCACTCTGGTTAAAATCCTTCCTTTGACCTGCTGCACTGGACCGGCAAATAGTGACTTGAGCTCAGAAGACTCTCAGAAGAATTACAGTAACATTTGAAGCAAAGGATGCTGGTAGATGTAGTTTTAGTCTTCATCAAACTATATTACTAGTATTAAACCACCATTTCAACATTAAGGTTATTGTAGCCTCTTCCACTCTTGTGTCCTCTTTTGTAACGTGCCCCGCACCATAAGCAATCTAAACAATTGATTCATGTGTTTGAGATTGATAGTTTTTCCTTGTGGGGCTGGATTCCAAGGGATTTTAATGGGGTTTTAGTAGAAGACAGCCAGACATTCCAGATTCTGCAACTTTAAGCACACAAAACTGTATGTTCTTGAACACTGAATGTTTTTGAACATACCAGTAACATCCAGTGTGATGTTCTTGATACATTAGAATGGGCGGAGGTATTAAGGAGCAAGTGACAGGAAGAGTCTGGTTAAAGGTGTATTTGGTTGCCTGGTTACAGATCAAATGAACAGGTCACAGGTGTGATCAAGGGTCAAGTGTGGAAGTGCACGAGCAAGTGTGACATGAGGAATGTCAGGTGCCTCTAGATGCTTCTGTGGCAGAGTCTATGTATGTGATGTCTGCCCAGGTCTTTGTGGGAGATGTTGGATGCTGCTGTGAAAGCCAGTAGTTTCCTTGTTTAGACACCTTAAAGGAATAGATAAGTCCATAATGCTAACATTGTGCTGCTAACAGTGAATGAAAGTGAATAGCCAGTTATTAGCATTGTGGAAAAAAGAGTCATGCTAATTGACATCATCTGGTTTCTATTCATTGCTAGCCATGTTAGCATGTTTTATTGAGCTGTTCCTTTAAAGAAACCACATTTTTATTGTACGTTTAGCTTTTTAAAACCTCTTTTTTATCTCCTCGTTTGTATAAAGTAGAGCTCACGGTAAAAACATTAAACTGTTTTACTGGGAAATAACTGGATATAAATGTAAATATGCTGTACATGGTAATATAATGCAGGTGTATTTAAAACCGTTTGGGATTTTTAGTCTCCTTGAATGAATTTAATGATTTTGTAATTTAACAAGGAATTCCAGTTTTCATATCGCTGTAATATCGCTGTGTAATACAGATCATAGCATTCTAAGCTGTGAAGAATTACGCAGCTCAGTGAAAACTGTTAGCTCTGTTATCAGGGAAAAAAAAATAACGTTAGTTTCTTTACTGGTTAAATTTCTTTGTGCACCTTGTTTTTTGGGGTATTACAGTGAAACTATTTTCTTTACATTTGTGTTAAATGGTCATGATCTAACCATCACAGTTTTCTATAGAAGTGTCCTACAGTATTACCCAATCTAGTTTAATAAGTTTAATATGTTCTTGTTGATGTTTGTGTGTGTACTCTGTACTGTGTCCACTGAGATATACAACAGCATATTGTGTCACTTTGGGAACGTGATGTTTAAATGGGACAAAATGCACTGTGCAATGCACACTGAACAGCCACCACTTTGGAATTTTATCTGCTGTTTTCAGTCACTTGCCACCGTTCCAGCTGGTTGGGGTTAATTATAGTGTACAGTCGATAAGTTGAAAACACTCAAAGGAAGTATTGCCCTCAGTATGTCAAACTTAGATGTAAAGAACCAACTGTAATAAATAATTTTAAGTAGCTTTTTTCTGATTATTCTTTGTGTGTACATGTTTGTTGTGTTTGGGGGGGGGGACTGTAAAAGCCCTCACATGTTGGGCAACTTACATTTTGTTACAAAAGTGGGACTGAAAAGTACTTTTACCTGAAAAAGCATAAAATACAGACTCGGGTCTGTACATTCTGTTTAACGCCATCCTCATATAATCAGTTATTTCTTCCGAGATGTTTTAATGTGTTTTTGTTTCACATTTAATATCTGAATGAAGGAAATAGAAAATGGTTTTACAAAATACCTGATGTGATAATACAGCTATGTGAAACTGTTAAGAACATCAGAATAACCAGGAGTAAGAAAATCAGCTTGTTTTGTTTCACTATCAGGAGGAGTAGCTTTCACTAAAGATCAAGATGAATTATTTTATGAGTTCGCAGCAAAGATGTGACGAGTACATTTGTCTTTACAGTTGAGCATAGTGACAGTACATCATTTAAAAGTCTACCAATATCTTTTTTTTTTTCTCATTTCAACACGTTTTATAAAGATCCTCACATCTCGTCTTAAAGTTGTTAAAAAGAGCTGAATGTCTAGTCAGTAACTAGTCACTGAAGTAATGTTCTTATTAGAAATAATCCAGTTAGAAACTCCAAAATTCCAAATGTGTCACATACAGGAGGAAAAATATGCAAAACTCCCAGTATGGACTTGAGATGAGTTCAGGCTAAGGGGGATATCCAGTCAAGTGGGCCACTTTTTATCACTTTGCAGTTATGACTTGGATGCAGCTGTATATGAACAGAAGAATTAATGTTAGATTTTTATGTGCTAAATATTGTTGCTGACCAAAAAAAGGTATTTTGTTGTTTGTTTTGCTTTTTAGCTTTCCACATCATTTAAACACAACAGCTGTGACTCGACAAAGAGAAATGCTCTATAATTACTTTGAATGTAATCTCTTCACAATAACTTACATTGACATTGTTTAGACTGTTGTGAAGACACATTTTCTATTGGACAGCAACAATTTAAATAAATGCTACTTAACTATTGCTGTATGAGTGCTGAGTAGGAGTAGCCTGCACGCTAGAAAGAGAGGTATGACAATGTCACTGGGGTGGAACCCTCAAGGGCACATCTCAGTACCTTTAGTCAGGGAACATAATTGTACCATAATGCGGAAATTATGAAATTATATTTTCTAAGCTGTACTGACTCCACAAACCCTGTCTGATCTCCAGGCTTCTTATTCCATTGTTCTGTTTTAAGACTTTAGGTTATGAAAAGGTACAAACATGTCATTTTCACTGGGGAAAACCTATTTAAGGTCCACACTTCACTGTAAAACCATTGTACGTTTACATTGTTTGTACCTTGATGAACAAATTTACACAACACCTTTTATTTCTAACCCCTAGTCCCTTAGATTAGACTGTTCTGTTGTGTCCTACAGTCTACCTTAAAACACCCTGTAAGTTTTTCGATGAGATGTTGGTGGTTGTATGAGATTGTAAAGTAGGAATCATGTTCTTCTGTTCCTTCAAACACTAACATTTAACCATTAAATGACTGTTAGACATTAGATGAAAAAAAACGTGGAGGTTTTAGACTTTCCGGATTAGCAGTGGTAAACTGGCTGGTCTTCTGGTTTAATCTTTCTATCAGATGTACCAAGATGTGGATCTATGCATACAGAAGGAAAGTAGCAGTGCTTCCTGCCATTTCCCTCTGACAATCGATCCTTACCTGAAAACTAACTCGTTATTCTCTTTAAAGGGGAAGACCACCAATCTTTCAGAATTTCTGCATACCTAATTTGTTAAAATCTAAGTAACAGAGTGGTTTAACGTGACGTACCATACTAGAGAGATTTATTGAGTCAAAACAGCTCTCCCCTAAAATATGACTGTTACAATCACCAACATTACACATAAAAAACTAAGACGTACGCTCGCTTTTTTTTGGATAGTAAATAGAATGGTCATTTTGCAGTGCAGACATGGTGACCCCTGGTTCCTATCAGCACCACTGTTAAGAAGTCTGAGTGGTTAAATTTCTCTACAATGATCCATTTCATCGAATATTTATGTTTTAAAGAAACAGAATGCATCATGGATAAGGGAAATGATTGTAGCAAATAAACCAAAAAATAAATAAATAAATGAAGCACAGAAACTTCTTTAACTCTGCCAGGTGCTAATCATACATGCACACACACTGGCCCAAACAGCCATATGGGTTAAGGGGCATGGTGGTATTAAATCTTAAACTAGATTTCTTGCTTTAATACAAATGTAAAAGAATTCAAATACGTTTGACTTTAGACATCAGAGAATTTCTCTTTTTAAATGAACAAGGAGACTTTCAAATGTGAAGGTATTGCCATATATGCCTTAGTGTTACTTGGTACCAGACAAGATTATACCAAACGTTAGGTTACCTTGATGTACTACATTCATATGCAGGGTTGGGACGCATCAGTATCAGGAATATTCAGTAACTACTCAATGCAAGTTACATTTTCTAAAGGCAGTATTCAGAATAAAGTTACTCTTCACATTTTTAGAACTTTTATTCAGCCATTAAATAAAACAATCTTCAAAAGAAACACAATTAACGTTTACGAAATGTTTTAAAAATCAGCGTGTTACTGGTACCAAGCACTCATTGGAGGACCTATACAGACACTGAAGTTCATGCTAAAGCCTGAGTAGACTGATAAACCAAAGTGAGGAATCGGTTATTAATCTCAGTGTTAATAAACTCCCTTGACTGATAATCAAACTAATAATCTTTTCAGCAGTTGACGAGTTTTTTGTGATGAGTTTAGCATTGTAGTACTGGATTCTGCTCTGGGGATTGTGGGAGCATGAGCGGACTGAAGAAAAAAAAAGTCAAGAATTTCAGAACTCAGATAAAAACATTTTCCAAATGAACAGAATAATCACATGAATAAGCTGCCAAACAGGTACCGTGAGGAACCGCGAGTTAGGTAGCGAATGATTACAGGAGTCTTCCCGCATATCGTCGTTTCATGTCATCACGGCTCTTGAGCTACTCCGCGCTGGTTCTGCGCATGATCGCTCCCAGGCGTTTGGGCAGATCCAGGTCGCGAACTCTGACCTGAGCCGAACTGATTTCACTTTAAGAAAATACTAAAAACACAGGTGTTGTGGAAATAATCCACAGTGACACGGTAAGGATCTTTTTATAATAAGCGCTGCCTTTTGACTGGGTGTTTTCGCGCGTACACAGCGGCTACAGCGGCTCGGCATTTCCAGCGGTTACCTGCAGCGAGAGCCCTGAAAACAGCCGGCCTCCCACAGCCACGCAGCTAGCCCAGCTAGCATGGGGAGCCAGCTTACTTCAGCTAAAACTCCAACATACATCTTCCGTTTTGCTGTTTGGGGGCTCAGCTGAACAAGCAACCTGCCAACATCGTCGCTACTCAAGTCACGCATTAGTAGAGAAATTATATTCAAGCTATACGGTCATGTTCGGCTAACGTCAGCTAACACTCGAGCACGGCTATTTCTGCTAACAGCTCGGTTAGCTAACTAACCTGGCTGTAGGCTTGCAGATTGAGTGAACCGCAGTGCGTTAACATTACCCAAATACTTCGAGTTAGCACATAAACTTTTAAAATGGTGAATTTTAGAAGCGCAACAGGTTCGTAACGAAGCTAAAAAGCTTCCTGTCGGAAATCTCCCGTCGGAATTTTCCTGTCCCACCTTAAATGGTGCAGCGGTTAGCGTTAGCTCGGCGTAACATGCTAGCTATGTTTGGAGCATTAAACGTCTGGTATGTGGTTCCTATTTCCCCGTTCCACCTTAAATGGTGCTGCAGAATCGTTAGAAACGTATTGCTTAAACTGCTGCGCCGGTTAAGGTGGGACGGGGAAGTTCGTCAATGAAGCAGGCGAGTGGGGAAGCTGAATTCAGTCGGTGAAGTCCGCAGCAGTGAGGATAGCCGGTCTCGTACAGCTGCAGCTAACGGTATTAGCGAGTTAGTAGCTAGACAGGCTAGCTTAGCCAACGTCAAATAAACATGTAGTTATTCCAGTTCCGTGAAATAAGTGACCTGACCCACCCAAATGATCTGATATTGTTTACCAGAGTCCCGCGAGTCTCCCAAACACATGGCGTTAGCTAACACGGCGTTTCGAACATTTAACACCACCGGCTAGCGTCGTAGCGCCGTCGAGCTAACGGTTGGCTAATGACGACCTGCTGATCTCCGCGTCTCAGCAATAACCGCAGAGTTTTCTCAAATTTGTTGCACAAAACGAAAAGGAAACAGCTGAAGCAGGTTCATGTGGTGAGTTTAGGCGGTAGTTCGAGTCAGTAACCGACGAGCGCGTCTCTCTGAGAGCGGAAAGTGTGTTTGGTTGTTGGTTTGGAGCTCGCCGGGCTTATTCCCGAGTGGAAGCGCTGCTTTAACCCTTCAATGTTGACCTTTCACCCAGCCCTGGATGAAGACAAGCTTTCTTTATCTTCCGTATCAAACCTGTCCTCTGGCAGGGCTTTGTTCCTTTGAGTGCCCTAATTCATTCTGTTTGGGAAGAAGAAGGAGGAGGAAACATGGATAGGCGTTTAAATTAAAGCATCACCGTAGTGCTAGGCTAACTAGCCAGCGTGCTAATAAAGCTAGCGCAGCCTTCATCAGAGAAGCCACACGAAGTTTGGTGGCAGGCTGTGGCTTTAGCTCTGCTTCTCTTATACGATCAAATAAACGTTTTCGCACCCGTTTACAGCATATAGCCTGCAGTCAGTGTGTGGTTTATGTGGGCGAACATATATTATTGTTCTTTTTTAGTAGTTGGTTTTGTTATGGCAGGAGTATATAAGGAATTCAGGCAGTGTGTTTATCAGGCTCTGTGGTTTAATCAGCAAAAATATGAAATAATTAGCAGGCTATGACTCATTAATTACCTGAAAGCTTTCAAATTGGTTTAGGTGATATAACTTTCTCCTGTGCATGCCCTTTCTAGGTCTACCTAACCAGATGTATTTTCATAGGTGCAGTATATGTCTAAAGGGTTCCAGACACCCCTTCAAGTTTAAGCTGCCCCCCCCCATTGCTCATGCAGGAGCAGCCACACATGAGCATAAGGCCACCGAGCCCAATGCCGAGTGTCATCCCAGCATTGGGCTTTGCAGCAGTGGCACTGTGTTCTGTAGTGATGGAGCTCCATCATGAGTTGGAGAGGAATCCAGAATTACCCATCTGACCTCTCTCATGTTCTTCTGGCCAAATGCAATCAAATTTTCACAGCAGTGTTCCAACATCTAGTGTAGCCTTCCCAGATGAGTATGGACTATTACTGCAGTAAAGGAGGACAGACTATAAAACCTCAGTCTCTCATAGCAAATCATTGTTGATGCTTGTGTTTGGGTGTATCTGTTTGTGTATCTAATCAATTGTATTTTTTTATTAGGTGTGTTAAAGTGTGTGGATGCATGTGTCTCATGGAGAGTCATATTTGAGCCAAAGAAGGGTGGGATCAGTACCATGGCAGGTGAAAGTCCCAGAATTCAGCTGGTGTCAGCAGATGGAGGCTTACAGGTAATAGTTAGCATTATAACAACATTTACTTTGCCTAATATTTCTCCACTCATTGCAGTTGGTGCTAACGTATGCGTGTGTGTGTGCAACAGATTGTAACAGATCAGCAGTTGGGCCAAAAGGTACAGATAGTAACAGCATATGATCAGGCAGGGAGCGGCAAACAGCACTTTATATTAGCCAACGTGGATTACCCCAGCCAGGACAAACTGCTACTGAAGCATGAATCCTCACCTGGGAAAGTTATTCTCACTTCTGCTGATGGGTCAGCTGTCAATCAACTGCTCTTTACATCACCTGAACTGGCGGGTCAGCAGATCCAGGTAAGACACTGGCATACACATAGCTCATGCATTTATCATGTATTTGTATCTCTGTCAACGTTTTACGATGAATGGATCCACAGAAATTATTCAAAATCAATTTGAAAACAATCTCATTATAGTAACTTAAAGTTATGTTAAATTTGTGCTTATGTTCCCTGCTGATTGATGCCCCCCATGCTCAGTGCTAACCACAGAGTTAGCTGAAGTAGTAGAATCATCAGTTATCATTCTCCTACTGACTTGCTGTGTTGAGCTGTCCAGTGATGTTTTTTTAATGGCAGTTTGAAAAGAGTCCATGACGCTTCACATGTCTAGCTGGGAAGTATGGCATGATCGAGGGAGACCTAGCTATCAGGCAGAATTGGTTTCTACTAAACGAGGTAAAACAGGGTCAAAATTGTGTTAAGCTGCCAATATTTTGAAGATTCTAGATTTTGAAGACATTTTGAAAACTCAAGGTTTTGTTATGACAGTTTTATTTGTATAGGGGTGCATTTTTGACGAACCTCCTCACTGATGAGTTCTTTGTTTTTGTTTTTTTTTATTGCTTATGTGTAATGGTTGCCTAGTGACAGAGCTGATGAGCAATGAAAAGTTACGTAATTTATAAGAAATTGATATTTATTCTTTTGAGAAGGGTCTGTTTTAAAGTAATTCCATGTGAATACATGAGTTCACTGAACAGGTAAAATTGTGATCAAGCTTATGGCTTGGTTTAATCCAGTTTAATCCAGTTTAATTCAGATTTTAGCTATGCTAAGATATGACTTTCCATCAGCATCATTCTCATAATCTCATATAATACCAATACCAATTTTGTATTTATTTTGTCTCATTATTGTAATTTACAAAATGCTGATTCCGTCGTAAAGCTAATCCTCTTAAGGAGGATCCAGAGGAACATATGCTTGAGAGATTTGCTTTGGTGACCAACTGGCACTCTTTTATTTTTGTAGTAGGTAGTAAAATGGAAGAAAATCTTAAATGGTGAATTCCATTATCATTTTGATGTCTCTGTTTTTTTTTCCCTCTAGTTTGTGACAGAGAGCACAGAGCAAAGCCCTATTAAACCTGTTGTAGAGTACTGTGTCGTGTGCGGAGACAAGGCCTCTGGTGAGTTAGTCCCACACACACTATGGCTAGGTAGTACAAAGAAGTGTGGACCCCTGTGTGTACCTTTTAAAAAGTACATTAGTCAAAATTCAAGATACTTAACCTCTAGCAGTTGAATACATGACTTGCAACGACACCCAAACTTTTGTTTTCTCTCTGTGAATCTGCCTCCCATTCCTGCCCATCAACTCAAAGCACTTCTCAAATTAACGCTGCCCGTCTGAGTTCATTTAGAGCTTGCCATCAAAAACAAGAATTGTCATGACTTCACTTTTTAGTGATGGTAGGCTGTTTGTTAAGGGTATTGCCTTTCCTCATTATTTAGATATCATGTTAGTGTCAGTGCAGGGAATGAACCAGCTCTACCTGCTCTGTGGGGGTCCTGGTCACTGGAGAGCAGGTTGGGGGAGCTGGCAGGGTATGCAGACAAACAGATGGACTACATGGGGAATAAAGATTTTGTTTTTCATTCTAAAAGTATGACATAAATACAACACAATTTCACAAGTTGTTATCTAGGTTCATTTATCTCAGGTTTTGGGGCTTAACTTAGTTTTCTAATTGAAATTATGTGGATTTGTTTTTTTTTTTACTTTAAGCTAGTGCTGAATGGTATTGACAAATTTCAGTATAATAAACTTTTGCAAATACATCACAGATAATATTTAATGTTGTATTTATAAGGTTAATGATCTCATGCTTTCTCAGTACTACTATTTTATGTTAAAATAACATTTTGGAGACCTTACATAGCAGGCTTTGATTGAACTGTTTCTCTTAAAATTACACAAAAAGAAACTTTCCACTTTTCATGTATTGTAAACATGAAGCAGAAGCAAATTAGATTTACAGAAAGAGTATCTACTATTTCAATTTGCTTTAATGTATTTTATACTGACTGAAGAGTAATCCACTTAACTGTAGTTAAGTTTCTGTTATCTTTCAATACTGCTAAAATTAATCATCACTATCATTTTGTGACTTCTACACTAGTGTATGGTTACAGATGTTGCATCATCCAGCACTGCTTTAGCCTCATGAAGCCAGAGGTGTCCCGTGGCTGCCTCAAAGCAGTGGTTTCTGACTGGTACTTTCATTTCTTAATTCTTTCTCTGTCGTTCTTTTGCAGGTCGCCACTATGGGGCAGTGAGCTGTGAGGGCTGTAAAGGTTTCTTCAAACGGAGCATTCGAAAGAACCTTGTGTACACTTGCCGTGGCACTGGGGAGTGTGTGATCAATAAGCATCATCGCAACCGCTGCCAGTACTGCAGACTGCAGCGCTGCATGGCCCTTGGCATGAAACAGGACTGTGAGTGCACATTACGGCTAATTAAATCATTATGACTTCTACCATTTCTCATGCAGATATACTCCCCTTTTTGTCCTCTCCCCCTCTTTTTCTGTTTCTCTCTCTTGCTCGCTCTCTCTTGTTCTCTCACTCACTATATCAGATCAACCATCCAACATCCTGTGTCTTTGACACAATGTGTTTAGCAGCCTCTTGATACAATGTGTATGCTAACCACCTGGAATAGTATAGCAACATTCTAGCAACACCTTAGCAACCACCTGGAATACCATAGCAATGACCTAGCAACCAGCTAACAACCACCAAACAACACCCTAACAACAAGCTAGAATACTATAGCAACCTCGTAGCAACACAATAGCGACTACAGGGAATTACTGTATAAACCGAATTAAGTTAGCAAAAACAATCAACAGTTTTCTGGAGCTGCTTTAACTGTTGAAGTGTTATTAGCTGGCTTTTGTGCATTCACAAACTGTTCCTTTCGAATTGCTGAAATGTGTTGTTCTTATTCCTGAATTCATGTTTGTATTTAACAAAGTGGAAGTTTAGCTTGCTTTCATTTCTGTCAGCTGTGCAGTGTGAGAGGAAGCCAGTGGAGGTATCAAGGGAGAAACCAGCTAATTGTGCCCCCTCCATTGAGAAGATATACATCCGCAAGAACCTCTGCAGCCCTCTCGCTGCCATGCCTACCTTCGTCAATGACAAAGAGACCGCCAGGTATACATCTGTGAAAAAGAAAAAATGTCTTCTTCCCCTTTATAACACATAAGTGGGGAAAATAATATTAACCATCACTAATGTGCTTCACTTCCGCCTCTCTTAAGCCCACCGATCCTTGAGATAAAATGCTGAGAGACCCTACTTGATAGCATATTTGACTTGGAAATACCTAACACGGCAGAAGGAAAATGTTTTGTGATTTCATATTGACTTAAATATATTTACATTTTTTTATTTACAGGTCTGCCAATCTATTAGATACTAACATGCTCCTGAACATCCAGCAGTCCCTCTCTAAATTGGACAACACAATCTTCATCCCTTCCTCACCAGACCAGGTAACAAGCATGCTATTCAAATAATATTAACAAGGTTTCAGTCATAAAAGAATGGGTGTTGAGCCCAAGTACTATATGGTAATATATGTAATAATCATGAAGTAATTATGTGTAGTTTGGCTAGTAAGGTTTCTTGTCTTTTATTAGTGGAAATCCCACCATGAGGCTGTCAACATTAATTGTGCACTTAGTGTTAGAACTGACCATTTGCATTATAGTAGTCATTAAAGCACTAAAACTATTACATTCTCTTTTTATTTTTGACTGTAATAAATTATATCAGTTTACAGTATCTGTTTTCAGAATTTTAATTACTTAAAATTGGTATCGGTGACAAAATCTACTGTGATGGCCTAATGTTTAGTCAGACTAGTGTTCACTTCACAGTGTAATCTTTTTCTTATCTTCTGCCAGAATGATGCCTGTCAGGGTGATCTGAGCACACTGGCCAATGTCGTCACATCGCTTGCACATATGAACAAGAGCCGTGAGGTGACAGACAGCAGTACTGACCTATCAGGAATGGAGACCATGAGTAATGAAGACAACTCCATGACTGAGGTCCCACCAGATGAACAGAATTCCAGCGAGATCTCTCAGTAAGAGTAGAGATGGTTTACTCTGATGGAATAATAATAATAATAATAATAATAATAAAATGCCTCACATTGTTTACAAATGATGTCATACAAGAGTATAAAGTTTAACTAAAGTGAAAAGGTAAAAGGCAAAAAAATTAAGAAAGTAAGAAAAAACAAAGCACCGCCCCCCCCCCCAAAAAAAAACAAATAAACAAAAAAAAAATGCAAACAATACGATTCATTATAAATGAAAAAAAATTAAAAGAACAGTATAGGCTTCTTAGCATCATGGAATGTGAAGGAGATCTCATGTTATATTACTTTAAGCTGTTGACGTATGTGTATTTGTCCATGCAGGGCCTTTGACACACTGACTAAGGTGTTGCAGCCAGAAGAGGCTGGTGGGGAAGCTGTAGAGGGGAGTGTTGCTGAGGAGCATAGCGCCGCTCTGCTGGAGCTGGAGGGGCCACTGCTGTCGGAGATGCATGTGCCCTTTAAGGTCAGGGGTCTCTGCATGTCTCATAACTCCTCATACAAACAAAAAATGTGTTTGGATTACACTTGGAGTGTGAATAAGGGTGGGTGATATGGAAAAAATACTGACACTTGAAGGCATTTTCATGATATATGATATGAATCACAACATTGAGCTATTTGGATGCTTGTGCACAAGTTGTGATGGACAAAATGCATCAACAAAACTATGAGTACAATTGGTACAGAAACAGAAGTTATAGGAACAGTATGTAATATATTTATTGTACTAAATCATAAATTATCCATGGTATGTCATCAGAGTTTAAGGAGACATGCAAAGTTGAAATACTGTCTGTCTGTGTTTTGGCCTGTGTTCCCAACCACTGCCTGTTTCCACACCCCAGGTGCCGTAACTTAACTGCTACATCATTAAAGGTGGACTGGGCAAATTCGAGCAAAAAGCAGGCGAATAAGAAGCAGACTTTAGCTTCTTCAAGGCAGCCAGTATTTTTGTGGCAGTGGGCTTTTGTTTTTGGGATAATGGATGTAACTTACGTAGCCAGCCATGCATCTAGCTAACATAAAAAATACACATGAGCTGGTTTATAATTTGTAAACAGTAAAAACATTGCAAGCATATATATTAGCTGATCAGCTTATAATTAATTACAATTTATGCCTCATTTTTGTTTGCTATTGTTTAATTTTGTCAAAGTTTAACATTGCAGTCATCATGTTGGTTCATGAAGTGTCCTCTTGAGTTTGAAGTCTGGGGAGGAGGGGCCAGAGCAGACCTCCAGTATTTTGAATTTGTAAGGGAGCGCCCATTTTAAGCATTAGCTATTGGTATTACATTTGTTGCTTTAAAAAAAATTACATAACAGGCTGACATCCAATTAGCTTTTTAGTTACTTGGGCAATAATGCACAAGTGCTATACCCTGAGATATTGGCACTGGCGTGCTGCAGTCATCTCCATGCTGTAAATCAGTACACCAGTGTCTGTATCTAACAGCATAGCAGTACCACGAGTATATTATTGCAACTATACTAATTATTGATATTTACTATGAGATTCCCCGACACTGACGCAACGGCTTATTTGCACTCTGCGCAGGAAAATAGCACAGACTCTTAACAGTGCTAAACAGTAATGTCATTGCAAAGACTTCAGGATATCTACACTGGAAATGAGACTTTAACTGGTTACGTACAATAGTTATGAAACACATTTAAATTTAATATAGGTAACAGTTTTATTTATATATATATATATATATATATATATATATATATATATATATATATATATATTGTGAATAGGATTTGCTGAAAGGCATTCCAGGAGCGCCAGTATGTTTGTTGGTTTTATATATATATATATATATATATATATATATATATATGTGTGTGTGTGTGTGTGTGTGTGTGTGTGTGTGTGTGTGTGTGTATATATATATAACCAACAAACATATTCTTTTCAGGAGGCTTGTGACTTGTAATAAACTTTGCTGTGGCCATTACTTTTTTAACGGCTTGTCAATTGCTAGAATACAAGCAAAAGTGTAGAGTGAAAAGAGATTTGGTTGGAATGCTGTTATTGGGACATACTGGCGCTCCTGGAATGCCTTTCAGCAAATCCTATTCACAATCTGAAAGGGATTTGCTGAAAGAATCTGAACAATACATGCAGTTGTTCAGTGTGTAGAGGTACCCAGGATATACTCATAAAACCAAATTGTGATGTATTTCTCACAGTAGGAATAACACAATAACAGTTACTGTGAATATAATGGTTAATTGTCTTTGTGTTTGTATGTTCATATTTATAGCTAATGATGCCTTTGCCCATGCCAGAGTTTCTGAATCTGAATTACATCTGTGAATCAGCTTCTCGTCTGCTGTTCCTCTCAATGCACTGGGCACGCTCTATACCTGCCTTCCAGGCCCTCGGGTGAGTGTATAGGGCTGCTTCTGAGTGTTCATCTGTTTAGAAACTAAATTTGGCTTTTTTACTGTCATCCTAAACTTGAGTGGATTTTATAATTGACTTATTTTTAGTGATGCATGATGATATCATATCTCTAGGCCAAAAAAATATCAGGATTGAACAGATGTTTAGATCTGGCCAATATTTCACACTGATATATCACACCAAAATAAAACATTTGTTGTATATTTATTTTATTTATTGATTCATTTATTTATTGTAGAAAAACAATGTTTAGGCAACATGCTGGTGCCCTGCCAAAGTGAGCTAAAATGTCTTTCATTTAATTTACTGTACTTGTAACTCTGTATAAATAAATGCTATATTTCTCCATGATGCTTATCCAGGTGGATCTAGTCCCAGTTTTTATGTCTATGTATTGGTATCGGCATCAGCAGATACCTACATGAAAGATCTCAGATACTGGCATCGCCCTACAATTTCCTTATCAGTCAGTTCCTGCTTATTTTCTTTCTTTCTGTTTTTTTTTTTTTTATCTGTCTCTGTTTCACTCTCTGTAGGCCAGAGAATGGGATCAGTCTTATAAAGGCTTGCTGGAATGAGCTGTTTGCTTTGGGCCTGGCTCAGTGTGCTCAGGTCATGAATGTAGAGACAATCCTCACCGCCATTGTGAGCCACCTCCAAAGCAGTTTGGAAGAAGGTAGGATACATTTCAGTGCAACACACTATTCTAGCCTAGACTCATGCCCAATCTAAATCTCCGTACCTAGGCCCTGGTATCTCAAACTTTGGGCTGACAAGGCCACATAGCTGCAAGCATATAAAACATGTCTAATGAGAGGGCACTTCAGCTCAGCTCTCTTCCATGGTTGATATTGACAGCAAAATGTGCACATTGTGTGTATACCTTGCTTGGGATAACATTATTTGTTTGTCTGAAATTATATTTTCATTTGTTATTATTGGTTTTGTTTATCATGTGCACTGCTATGAATTCTTTGTAGCTCCATGAGTGAAGTGGAGTCGAGGAACCTGCATCGCATGCAGCCTCTCTGAAAGTTCACAGAAAGTCTGCATTATCACCCGTACGGCTTAAATGAATGACAAGCCAGGTTCATGCAAGTCTGAAGAAGACCGGAGATTTAAGTTGGGCATCCAAATAGAGCAGTGGTCACCAGCCCTTTTCCTATAGATCTGTTTTTATACAGAGTTCAATTTCAGCCTGCTTTTAACGTACTGCCCTTTCCTAACACTCATGCATATGATCCTGCTAATCAAGGACTAATTCGCTGGATCAGGTGGAGCAGATCGTGGTTGGAATTAGATTCTGCAGAAAGGTAGATCTCTAGGGTCCATGTTCATGAAGCTTCTCAAAGTTGTCAATGTGTTTCTATCAGTAAAGTCATAGTTAAATGAGAGGAATCTGATCCTACCCTGAGAAGCTTTATGAATACAGGCTTAGGACTCGGAAATCTCCAGGAACAAGGTGACCACTGGTATAGAGCAACAAACATTTTGTGATGATGAATCTGAACTGACATTCAAATTTGTGTATGCGTGTTAGAAAAACTCTCTGCAGAGCGAGTAAAGCAAGTGATGGAGCACATCTGGCGAATGCAGGAATTTTGTAACAGCATGAGTCGTGTGAACCCTGATGCCTATGAGTACGCCTACCTAAAAGCTACTGTCCTCTTCAGCCCAGGTAAAGGACTTACACATAGAGGGAAAAAGAAGAGAAAGAGAGGATGCAGTTCTAAGCTATTGTGTGTGTTTGTGCTGGTGGTCTAGATTATTCTGGAGTGGACAGCACTCTTCAGATTGAGCGGTTTCAGGAGAAAGCTTACATGGAGCTACAAGACTATGTCAGCAGGGTGTATCCAGAGGACACTTATCGGTAAGATCCTACAGCCAGTACTAATGACTGATGTGTTCTAATGTGTTCATGTAAATTTCCACAACTTTTATTCTGTTAAACTCTAAATGTTCACAAAAGAAAACAAATATCGAAGTGAAAGAGAACAACAATGCTGATTGCTCCACATGGGTTAGACTCTGATATATTTGTTCATTTTATGACCCTGCGTTGTTAAAGCTTATAATCCTACACTTTAATGATTTTTGTAATCTAATGCAGGGAAAAACATTGAGTGCAAAATAAAACTTCTCCACTAAAGGCATTGCTTTTATTTAGCACCAGCATCTTTTGGTTAGGGCTGCGAAAGCTTAGCAGGCTAACTTAGCGACTGTTTTCTAGTTAATGCTGGGCGTATTACCTTGTTGTGGCTTAAAGTTTTTGGTTTAACTGAATTTTTTTTTAAATATTAAAAGTTTTAAATGAAAATTTAATCAAATTATTTTTTTTTACCATATTCTAAGACATGATGAGTGTATGTTGCAGTTACATTTTATATTTTATTGGCCTTAAGAAGTATTGCATTGCCTAATAATTTAATAGTAAATTAATAATAATTCCTGTAGGACCATAAAATCTATAGATTTTAGGAAACTATATCTTTTTGATTTTACTGACATTACTTTTTAAGTTGGTAAACTGTTGGACTTACTTTCTTTCTCCATCTTTCCCATCTTTCCCATCTCTCTCTCAGTCTATCAAAGCTGCTGCTGCGCTTGCCTGCCCTGCGTCTGATGAGTGCGGCTGTAACTGAGGAACTGTTCTTTGCTGGGCTCATTGGGAATGTCCAAATCGACAGCATTATTCCCTACATCCTGAAAATGGACTCCACTGACTACAACAGCCAATCAGTCAGCGCTGCAGAGTAACTCTAGCTCTGGCCTCAGATACACACACTCTCTAGCAGTCCCAAGCTACACGTTCAAGATATTACTGCCCCGAGGGCGAACTTTCGACCCCTGGAGTCAAACATTTGCAGCCGGTGAGGCCATAGCCTTTTGAGTGAGCATGTTGTGCAGGGGCAGTTTTGTTGTTGGCAGCCAGGTACACTTTGGAGACTGAGGACATTGTAGTTGCTTCTTAATTTCATGTTTGTATGGATCGCGGCTCTTTGTATTGAATGATGGATGTTGTCAACCACAGTGTGCTCTTGCTTTGGACACTTTCAGTTTTTCAGCATTCCGCTCTCCATGAGATAAAGAAAGTATGTGTAAATGAATAAGCGTGAAAGGACTTATTTGTGTGATGGCTTAGAGTGCAGTGCCCAGTTTGGACTCTAGAGCACTGACTCTTTGCTGTATGTACATGAATCGTGTATATAAATATAATAAATGTTAACTCTCATAGAGCAAAGCTTCAGGAATTTGTGTTTTTCATGTTTTACAGTCAAGGAAAGGAGATTTGGTCATATAAGCACATCCTATTTTATGATGTAGAAAACATCATTTGAAAATGAAAATCATTACTTGTTTGTACTGTAAGAACCTTTTTTTGTCTCACACAAGGCAATCCTATCCAGCCCGCAAAAGTATTTTAATTTTCTATTAATATTAGCCTGTTTCACAATGCACTTCACGGTACCCAGCATGCACTGCAACATAATGTGTGCTCTGACTCTCTTACCCCAACAACACAGTGGGACAGTGGTTACACCCACAAATTCCACACCTGTCATAACACCAAACGCACTAGCTGCATTTCATCTGCAGTTCAATCAACATAGACACCAAACATTAGCACAGCTGCTCAGAAACTGAGCCCAAGCATTAATGAACTTGTAGCAAAGAAAGGATACCAGATGTCTTGTTCAAGCAAATAGGTAGGTTTAAAAGACGTAGGTCTTGGGGAAACTCAAATTTAGAATTTTTCAAGTACTCATGTAGTATTTCAAGGTCTATTATAAATGCCTCTATTGTTGAGGTTTTTGCATATTTTGCATAAACAATGGCCAGTTGGGATTACAGCACAACATGAATTAAAATTTAAATAAAAATATTTTTTCTCTGGCCCCTTTAGTGGGCGGCACGGTGGCGTGGTGGGTAGCGCTGTCGCCTCACAGCAAGGAGGGCCTGGGTTCGATTCCCCGGCCGGGTGACCGGGGTACTCTCTGTGTGGAGTTTGCATGTTCTCCCCGTGTCTGCGTGGGTTTCCTCCGGGTTCTCCGGTTTCCTCCCACAGTCCAAAGACATGCAGTCAGGCCAATTGGGTGTGCTAAATTGTCCCTAGGTGTGAGTGTGTGAGTGACTGTCTGTGTCTGTGTCTGTGTGTCTGCCCTGCGATGGACTGGTGACCTGTCCAGGGTGTATCCTGCCTTCCGCCTGAAGACTGCTGGGATAGGCTCCAGCTCCCCCCCGCGACCCTGACGGAGAAGCGGCTTAGAAAATGGATGGGATGGATGGATGGCCCCTTTAGTGAGTTTGACATCCTTGGCTTAGTTGATAAACTTCCACAACCTACATAAAATCTTTTGCCACCACAAACATTTTTTTTTTCCTGATGATGAAACATTTAATGTGACATCAGTCTTTCTGTAACACTGTATGCATGTTGTTCCAGGCAATCCAGCCTAGAACTAGCATTTAGTGTTTTGCAGTGTTTTGTAGTGCAGCATTGCATCCCTCAGTTTGACTAAGTTCTTTTTTGGTTTGTTTCATGTTTTCACAAATCGGTGAAATCAGAACGTACATCATACAGCCATTAGGAATCAGCCAGTCCTGACTGTAAGCCTAGCTACTGATATATAGGCTGATAAATACGAACAAGTGTAGATCATAGCGTAACACTTACCTCAGCCACTAAACACAATAGAAAACAGTGATTCTTTATTGAACAGACACACCTTTCATAAAAGGAGCCATTATTCTCATTGTTATAGTGAATTTGAAGACAGTTGTATTTACATGGCTGTGAAATCAGTTCCAGTTTTTCAAAGGTTCCTCCCATCTTCAGGATAAATCCCCTTCTGGTGAGGTTTCCTAGTCTTTACATGAGAAAATCTTTCTCTCGAGAGTCCTGCAGCATTGCTGTAGGATGGGTAAATGTTTTGTGTGTATGTCTTTAACTAGCATTACCATTACATTGTTTACCAGTTTACACAGGTGAGAAACCCTTTTGCTCATGTCCATGAATGCAGTTCACACAGATGCACACATGGGTCATTGGGGCCTATCCCAGAGCTCACTGTGTGGAATGCTAAATGCAGTTAAGTGATTTTCTAATAATAATTGTTTGTGCTTTATGTTGGTGCTGTACTGTATGTAGAGCTTGATGCCGCTTGTGTAGATTAGTAAATAAACATCTGTCTGTAGATCTGGCTACATCACTGTCTCCTGATGGCAGAAGATCAAAAGCGCATTGCTGTTTCTTTCAAGTAGTTTTGAGGATGAGTAAGATTAAAAGAATGATTTGCCCAAAAATCAAATTTCCCCTCCACTCCAGACAACATGAATCATTTAAAAACGCTGAACAAACTAAAAAATGGATTATTTAGTAAAGGCAGTGGTTCTGTTTGCATGCTTAAATGGTTCTTTGCATGGTAAAATGGTAAATTGATGGAACATGTGTTGTGTGTGGTTCTATGTAATACCAAAAGAGTTTTTTTCTATTCTTACAAGCTTGATATCGTAACAATAGCAGAACCCATTCGGTGCTATATAAGTCTGGCGTAAATGAGTTCAAACTAAAACTAAAACAAATGAATAAACAGGAAGGGTGCACTGTTCCTTTAGTTAAATGTGTAGACCCGAGTCATAAATAATGTCCGATACTTTACCTTGAATGCTGGTTATGCTGACCTAGTGATCGTATTGCTCGTGTCTTTTTATTTTTTATTTAAGAAGCGGCTTAGAAAATAAATGGATGGATGGATGGATGGGTGGTACCTTCTCTGACCACAACCGGTACTAAATACAGGCTGTATCGTTCACAGTCGGAATATTATTCGTGTGCGACCGTCTCTCCCCGTCTACAGCCCGGCTGCGATGGGGGAGTACGTGAACTTAGTGCGGAGGGCTTTTGGTCAAATCACCGGCCACGGCGGGATTAGAGGCTTCCTCCTGCAGCTTTTCAGGTGAGGCTGAAACACGCTCTGCAGGGGAAACGATGCAGAAGACATAGTGGGACCCGAACATGAGAAAACACGAAGACAGAGCGCCTCCGTGTAATGACCTCTCTTAGCTTAGCTTAGCTTAGCTTAGCTTAACTTAGCTTAGCACAGCATAGCGCAGGGTAACAGCTGCTAATCAGTCTGCGAGCGACCTGTCAGCGTTGTTTCTGTCTCTCACACAGCACAGTAAGACTGTAAACTCTGTCACCACTTTAACAGGGCGAACGATGTGAAGACCGGAGCTCTGATCGGGATCGACAAATACGGCAACAAGTACTACGAGGACAACCGCTACTTCTTCGGTAAGCTAACGGGTAGCGGTAACCTAGCTACTCTACCAAGTTCTCAAACGCTCCACACAGTTAAACGTTTATGATGTAAACGAAGTCATTCACACTGGTTTGGTGTGAAATGAAACTTACAGAGGCATAATTATTGACAGTGCTGGTGACAGGAGCCAGATGTCTGAGGAGTTACTGCCTCTAAAAGCTTCCTCACAGGAAGTTATTACACAAAACGTTTAGGAATACATTGTGTTGGCAAAGTAATATAAGCTCAGGTTGCCAAGCATCTCATCTGCCTGATCTGTTGAAGGGCCCATTCCAGACCACGCTGATCTTTCTGTTTTGAAATGAACACGTTTCATGTATATTCATCCTGCATGAGTGTCGCTCTGCTCACTCACATAGAATTCAAGCAGGGATTCAGCCTGAGCGGCTTTTTGAATGAGGCACGAGGGCAGGTATCAGAACAGAGGTCATTTACATATAGCCGTCTTCAAGGCACAGTTTCTGTGCATGCTTTGTGAACCCCGTCTTTACCCTGTTTTTTCAATGGGGGTCATTCTCAGCCTTGCAGTGAAAGCAAGATGGTGATGCCGTGTTAATGTATGTTACCTGCTATGTGGTGGTCCTCTGAGGGTCCTGGCATTTGAACTCCAGGATAAAAAGGTGTTAACTTTATGCCAAGAAACAGATGGACTACAGTCTGTAAGTGTAGGTGATAAAATGGACAAGTAGTGTTAACTATAATGGTTTATGCTGTGTGGTTATTTATGCTGGATCTCAGTTTATTTTTTTGAAAGCAGAAGAATGTATTTCATAAAAAAAAATTCTGTGTATTTAATTTTTTCTGTATCAGTTATATTTTTGATGGTAATGGTGAACTGTTTCCATTGTCGTGGCTACACAACTGTCTCTGAAACGTCTCCACAGTCCTGAGGCACAGAAGCTGGATTTTTCTGGCCTTTCACTCTGTTTGAGTTATGGATTTATGAGTTGGTTAAATGTTTTTAGAAAAGATTGTTTTCATGTGAGGCCAGAAAACATGGGGGAATAAAAAAAACTATGGATAGCTCTGGATAGGACCTTAAAAACAATGTTACCTTCTGCTGTTTTTCATTTCACTTTCCACGTGTAAAGATTTCTGTACATAACTTGTTCCTAGATTGTCATGATTATATAATTGATTATATAAGTAGTAATTAGTCTGTGTTATAACCTTAATTCATGATGGAGCCATAACAAGGTGTTTGTTTGGCTTCCCTCTTACAGGCCGTCACCGATGGGTCATCTACACTACAGAGATGAATGGCAAAAGGACGGTGTGGGACGTAGACGGCAGCATGGTGCCTGCAGAATGGTAGCTTTCTTTTTGCATCACTTGAATGAGGCTTTCATCATTGTATTAAAAGATCTATGCACTATAGCCCAACTCTGGTGTTTGTTGCCAAAAAGCTCTATGTTGGTCTCATCTGACCATAGAAAATGTCCCCAACAACTTGTGGTTTTGGAGACATTCTGACCCCAAGACTTAATTAATTTCTGCATTTCTCCATCTGTGATCCTTGGAGATTCTTTGGCTACTCGAACCATCCTCCTCACTGTACGTGGGGTCAGTATGGACATATGTTCTCTTACTGGCAGATTCTTAACATCTCTGGTTGGTTTAAACTTCTTAATTATTGCCCTAAGTTTACAGTATAGCTATTTTCTTGTAGTCATATCTTGATTTTTGCAGCTCAACAATCTTTTGTAGCACATCATTGCTGAGCTCTCTGGTCTTTATCATAACAATCGATGACTGAGGTCATTTGTCCTGTGTTTCATCTCGTATCTATTCCGCAGTGAATCAGAAAGTCATGGCTGACCATTTAAGTGTTGCTAATAACTCAAGTGAACGTAAAATATGAATGGAAATGTAGTTCGGTTGAATTTCACTCTTCTAGGCAAGTCAACTATTGTGATACGCGTGGATTTAATAAAAATATTTCATGACGAGTTTTTCTTTTAATAATTGTACCTTAGATGAGGGTTAGATTTTTGCTAATATTTTTAATGAAGAATTAACACGATATGTAACTAAAAATATTTTTACAGCTCATTTTGTTCATGTTGATGTTCTTAGTATGCGGTTTGGGCCACTGCTGTAATAATGTGGCATGAAATCTGAGCAGTTTAGATTTTAGCTTTCATTTGCTGTCACTACAACAATAAAATATTTCACTTAAATATAAACACTCAAAGGTATCGGTTAATAGACTTTAAAAAGTAGTTTTAAACGTTTAGAAACACATCTTACTGCCTTTGCTGGATCTGTTATGGCTTTATCTTATAACAAACTGCCACTGCTCCCCGAGTTGGCTACCAGAATCCTATGAGTACAGAGTTTGGCTAATGTGTGCTACTCATATGTGTATGTATGTAAGTACTTTGCAGTGATTCATATCAGCATGCATTTAAGTTTTAGTACAAGCATTGTTATGTGCACATTTATTAAGATTCTCATTAATCTATGAAATGATGCATAACAAAAGTCAGTGAAATTTGCATGCACTCATTTTATGATCATATTTACCTGCATGCCTCTTTGATGAATAAGAGAGAGGAGTACAGTTGCTGAAAGCTGTGACTGGAGCTTACATGACTTCCAGTCTGTACAGTGTAGACAAGCTGCCTGTGTTGTGTGTAGGTTACCTCAGGATAACTAGATCCAGTTTGTTCCAATCACAGATGCACCAACCTTTTTTTTTTTTTTTTAATTTAAATGACTGTGTTGGCCACATTAAGTATGTTATTTGGCAGGTCAGAATACCAGCTTAAACCAGGCCTTAGTCTTTGTTAAAACCTTCGTTTGTTAAATCCTTTTTTATTTATTTTTTTCAGGCATCGCTGGCTACACTGTATGACTGATGACCCTCCCACCACTCACCCTCCTGAGCCCAAAAAGTTCCTGGCTAAGGTTCACCAGTTCAACATGAGTGGAACTTCAGGCTGTTATGTCCCGTATTCCACCACTGCTAAGAAGATCCATGAGTGGGTGCCCCCAAAGGTCGGGCAGCAGTGACCCCTGGCTCTTCACCCTAAGCCATGTTGGACCCTGATCTATGTTGGGAGAATATTCTGTAAATTATAGCTGAGATTTGTATCTGTAAATTAAGTAAACTTCAAAACTTAACTCTGTGTCTTTTGTTTTGTATAATCTCAAGGTATACTCTCTATCAGTTTCTCATGAGAAGGCTACACTGCATGTCCAAAAGTGTGTGGACACCCCTCCTAGTAATTGAGTACAGGTCATTGCCGTCAATCAAGCACGTAACCATGCAGTCTCTATAAACAAACATTGCCAGTATAGTGGGTTGTATTAGTAGCACTCATTTACTTGTGTGATGCTATCATAGGATGCCACCTTGGCCACAAGTCAGTTCATGAAATTTTTGCCTTACTAGATCTGCCCCAGTCATCTGTAAGGGCAATTATTGTGAAATGGAAGCATCGAGCAGCAACAACAGCTCAGCCACAAAGCAGAAGACCACACAAACTCAGAGCAAGGCTGCTGAGTGCTGAAGCATGTCACCATGGCCAAGCAGCTGCACATAAGCCTGAGATTACCATGCGCAGTGCTAAACATGTTAAAGCATGCCGCTAATGGATTGTGGAGCAGTGGAAATGTTCTTTGGAGTTGATGATCATGCTTCATTATCTGGCAGTCTGATGGGCCGGTCTGGGTTTGGTGGAAGCCAGACACCAAAACATACTGGGATGCATAGTGTGGATGTTAAAGCTCAGGACTAGAGGAGGGGTTTATGGTCTGGGGCTGTTTTTCAGGGTTTGTGCTAGGCCTCTAGTTCCAGTAAAAGGTAATGTTAATGCCGAATTGTTTCAGAGTGCTGCCGTGTCTGTGTGTCCTTCTGGTACTCTCCTTTCAGTTAAGCTGTCATAGTCAGATCTGCCGGAGTTGTTAGCCACACTCTGTAAATGTTTACATTCCCTGTTTATGTACAAATGGATAGAACAAAACTAATTCCATTTACCTACTTTCTTTCCGAGTACACAATCACCCATATGACCGGCTGGACACTGAAGGACGACCGACTGCCGAGCCCTCCTGCTACCTACTTCAGACCAGTTGCCCATGCCCCAAGCACCTACCTCGGATGAGCTGCCCACCCTACGCTGATGTTTTCGTAGACTCCTAGTTATTCATAATACCAATATTACTGCTGTTAATATTAGTAATAAAATCACTTGTAGGTAGTTTGACCAGAGGAGGATGGGTCCCCCCTGGTGAGCCTGGTTCCTCCCAAGGTTTCTTCCTCAGTTCTGAGGGAGTTTTTCCTTGCCACTGTTGCCTCTGGCTTGCCCACCGGGGGGTTTCTGTACATTCTTAGAGTTCTCTTGAAACTTTTTCTTTTCTGAAACTCTGTAAAGCTGCTTTGTGACAACATCCGTTGTAAAAAAGCGCTATACAAATAAATTTGATTTGATTTGATTAATGCCAAAGCATACAAAGGCATTTTAGACCATTGTAAGCCCCCTGCTTTGTGGCAACAGTTTGGGGAAGGCCCTTGTTCTAGCTTGACTGCAGCTCAATATTAATGTTCATGGTTTTAAAATAGGATGACCAACAAGGTCTTATAGGTGTGATGGTCAAGTGTGGGTGTTGCTGTCGACTTCGATGGTTACGATTGGGGGTTAGTTTCTTCTTTTGTTGGATTCTACGCTGGAAAATGTTACAAAAGCAAACACTGATTCTGCAAGGTTGTAGGAGATTTTGAGTCATACGATAGATAGATATCAGCTGGAAATGAAGGTCCTTTTGTATATGTGGGGGAGTTATAATGATGTGTAGAGTGTGTGTTGGTCAGGGTGGGTTAGGCAGACAAGACTTGCAGAATTTCACAAGTAGGTAGGCAGTTCGACTCCTGTGGCAGACAGTTGTGTCAGATGACTGTGAGAAAGACAATGAGGCCATCCTGTTTTACATTTCTCCGTCTTACTGTAACAGTAGTGAACCGGCTAAAAGCTCTGACCATGACTGCTGAAATTCTCCACAACCCTTTTCTGGTAAGCCACCTTGTTAGTGTCACTGCTAGACACATGTGTGTATATAGAAATCTTACTTTTACCACCTAAAACCTAATGTAATCTGTATGAGGGTGGACACTTTAACTCCTCACTCTTTAATTTGATAACTAGCATTAGACTAATAGTAGTTGGTGAATAATTCATCTTATTAACTGAAGTTTAGGAGCTTGTATTAGTTCAGCTTAACCCTTATAACTGTAGCTTTCCTGTTATTTCAGGGGGCAGTGGCTTGATTCACTTCAACGTCACGGCTTTCTTCTAGAGAAGAGGTGAGTGCGAAAGTAGCTGTTGTCCAGTAGGGGGCAGTGTTTCTTGTGTTTAAGCGATTTCCACATGGAAAAAATGTATGCAGGCATAATATGCAAAAAGATATGTAGGATCAATGAACGTGACGTCTTCGTTCAGTTCCTAATATCCCATGTGAAAAATGCATACTTTGTTAGCCCATTTTCACCCTTCAGTGGTCAGGACCCCTACAGGACCACCACATAGCGGTTATTATTTGGATCATTCTCAGCACTGCAGTGACACTGACGTGGTGGTGCTGCATTAGTATGGGTTGCGCTGATACGAATGGATAAGACACAGCAATGCTGTGTCCTCTCACTGTCCACTCTATTAGACACTCCTACCTGGTCAGTCCACCTTGTAGATGTAAAGTCAGAGACGACAGCTCATCTGCTGCTGCACAGTTTGTGCTGCTCATCCTCTAGTCCTTCATCAGTGGTCACAGGACGCTGCCCACAGGACACTGTTGGGTGGATGTTGTTAGTTGGTGGACTTTTCTCAGTCCAGCAGTGGCATTGAGGTGTTTAAAAAATTCCAACAGCACTGCTGTGTCTGATCATCTCGTACCAGCGCAACACACACATACCAAACATACCAAAGCAACCCAAGTAATCCCAAACACATTCAGTGATGTAGAGGTCTGGACTCTGGAGTGGTCAGTAGATGTTCTGTGAACACTTGCAGCGTCTTTGTGTGATCTGTGTGATTTTTCTTGGTCTATTTTTCTCAGTAACAGCTTCTTGACAGCTGCACATCCTTTAGACTAATAGCGATAAGTTGTCTCTTCACAATCATAGGACGGACAGAAACACCTGTGGAATTTTTCTTAAAGATGAAGCTCTGAGTGCTGTTTGAAAGTTCTGGAGGTCTACCAGATTATTGCCACAATTATTGGGAGTCCCGTTTTCTCTACATCTTTTAATCGTCTTTTCATATCCAGTTTTGGAAACTCCTGGTTTTCCATTGATTTTCCTTTGATTTTTATGTGAGGATGGTCTTATATCTACTCTGTTTGGTAATATCTCTTGAAAAATGAATAACTTGTACCTTGCAGCCGTTTTGACTGAAAATGTAATAAAAGGTAATGAAGGGGGGGTTACTGTCTTTTTTACTTTCTGTCTTTCCTCATGTGCAAATATGTATTTGAAATATGCATGTCTTAACACTGAAACTTCAGTTTGCTGATTTACAGGCAAAGAGTCACTATGGCTCATTTGTAATAGACGAACCATGGAAAAAAAAGCATGTCAGCAGTTTCCCAAAACATACCATGCTTAATTGAAATAAAGCAAGAGGCCAAATACGGTAGAGAGCAAAATAGACCAAAAAAGCAGTCTTATGGCCTGTTTGAGTGAAAGGATAAAGCTTCCCTAATATCCTGAGTGGAGTTTTGGCTTCATTCTAACTTTGGCTCTGTCTTACTTTGATTAGCAGATTTGTGTGTGTGTGTGTGTGTGTGTGTGTGTGTGTGTGTGTGTGTGTGTGTGTGTGTGTACATCTCTCTTGTCCTTCCTCTCTTCCTCTCTCACTCTGTGTGAAATGGCCGTCTGAGGCCATCAATAATGAATGCCCACCACAGTGTGGTAGTCACACACTGAGAAGGGGGTTTTAAATTTTTATGCCCCTTCAACAAACACCTGTTTGCCAATTGGTTAGTCCAAGATGCTTTGGTCAGTGGAAACTCGGTATGCTCTGCAGCAACATACATACACTCACTTGTGATTTAAATTGTGTGTCTTAGAGCCATATCAGAATAATAATAATAATCAGTCATAAGAAGAAGTACACCATGAAATGTTTTTCTTTTTTGACATATACAGACATATCAGCATTTGATCATCAGTTAAATAGAATATATATATATATATATATATATATATATATATATATATATATATATATATATATATATATATATATATATATATATATATATAAACATTCTGTAATAAAACATGAATTAGACTTTAATCATTTATTAAATCATTTATTTTAAAAAAATAAACTTTTGTGTCAATTTTGCATGTTGAACAAGTAAGTACAACCCTTTGGTAACTGCTACTGCACCCTTTGGCAGAAACAACTTTCCTGTAACTGTCTACCAGTTTCTGCCATCTACTGGGAGCAAGTCTTACCCATCCCTGCATGCAGAATTCTTTCATCTGTGCAATATTTGAGGGGTTGCTTGCATATACAGCCCATTTCACACTGTTCCAGAAGCCATGGTACTTGCCTACATATTTATTAGCAAACTTTAGTCTGGCCCTGATGTTCTTTTTAAGCAGCCCTACCTTCTTAAGCACCACCATATACGACAAATGTGTTCAGTTTTTTCCAATGATAGATATACATGCTCATATATCAACGGAGGCTAAAGCTACCTGCAGATCCTGTCATGAAATTTGGGATTCTTAGTGACTTCCTTTATTATCTTTCAGTCTGCTTTCGGGTTAAATTTGATGGTGTTGGTCAGGCCTGGACAGGTTGACAGAAGTTATAAATCTTCTCCACTTGTAGAAGATCTTCTGACGGTGGACTGATTGATTTCCAATACTTTGGATATCTTCTTAGATCCCGTCCCAGACTCAGACAGGCATGTACTACCTTCTTTTTGAAAGCCTCAGGGAGCTCTTTTGATCTAGGCATGATGATACCAGACATGCTGCCATATCAGAGAGCAAACCAGACCAGATATCTGAGGTTGAAATAGTTTGTAATAATAATGAAAAGGTTTAAATAGATTAAATAGGTTGAATTAATAATCAAATAAAGTTTGTTTACAATATTATTAATAAGTTAATAATAATAATAATAAAAAAAGTTCAAGATATTTGGTGGATAAGACAGTCCTCTGATCATTAGCACCTGATCGGGTGTGCCTGATTTTAGTCTTTGACAGTGATGTATGTAGAGGTGTTCTTACTTTCCACATAAGGATTTAGCATTACTGCTTATGTCAGTCATAGTTAAAGTTTCTTTATTTATTGTTTGGGACTCAGACACTCTCTCTACATTTAAAACTATACTCAAAACTCAAAACTCATCTGTTTGTGCAAGCATTTTGCTAATATCAGTTGCTGCGCTATTAACTCACTAATATCTCTCTCTCTCTCTCTCTCTCTCTCTCTCTCTCTCTCTCTCTCTCTCTCTCTCTCTCTCTCTCTCTCTCTCTCTCTCTCTCTCTCTCTCTCTCTCTCTCTCTCTCTCTCTCTCTCTCTCTCTCTCTATCTATCTATCTATCTCTCTATCTCTCACTCTTCCTCCCTTTATCTGAACCCCTGAGTGACATCTGTCTGAGTCGCCACATGTGAGCCACTAGAGCTGCTAGAGTCATCTCTGTTGGCTGATCAGCACCTCATCTGCATGAACTGACCCTCCTGATGCTGATGCTGCTGCTGCAGCATAAACTCAAAGTATTTAATTAACCACTGCACCACCCGTTTTCCCGTTTTGTATTCTAATATTTTATACTAATGCTGTCTGCTATCCAGTGTCGACTAGAGGAGGATGGGATCCTCTTGGTTCCTCTCAAGGTTTCTTCCTTTTGCTCTTTTTTTTGGGGTATTTTCCTTGCCACTGTCACCACTGGAGATGCTCAAGGGGGCTTAGATGTGTTTTTTTCTGTAAAAAGTAAAAAGCACTATATAAATAAACTTTAACTTTGACATCAATAGTATAAAGGATGATAAAAATGCTAATTTTATGTGTCACTTGTTCAATTATATCACATTTATCTATCAACACTGTTTAAATTAAGACTTGATATCTGCGTCTGTATCTCCAAACATCTTTAGAATTTTCATACGGTGTACTTCTTCACATGGCTGTAATTCTAGCTTGTGTAATAAGTGGGGAACAGTGCTGGGTCAGGGTTTGATGATGTAACTCTGTAAGCTGAAGTTCATTACTGCCATTACTGAGCTGAGATGTTGATTTTATATTAACATTAAGCTACCCAATAATGTGTTGGTGCAAAAAAGCCATATGGCCTCATTTCCAGGCACTTAATATATTAAATATAGCAGTGGCCCAGTTAGGACATCTCTCTCTCTCTCTCTCTCTCTCTCTCTCTTTCTCTCTTTCTCTCTTTCTCTCTTTCTTTCTCTCTTTCTTTCTTTCTTTCTCTCTTGCTCTCTCTCGCTGTATCTCTCTCTCTCTCTCTCTCTCTCTCTCTTTCTCTCTCTCTCTTTTTGTATCTGTCTCTTTATCTCTCTCCCTCCCTTCACTGACTTCCTCTCTCACATGTCTCACTCATTCATTCACTTTCTCCATTACACTCTCCCTCTCGTCTTGTTTGTTTCTTGTCTATCTCTGTCATTTCTCTTTCTTTCTTTCTTTGGATAAAAATGTCAGAAGCTGCATAAGCAAGTCTATTTGAGCTTACCTAACAATTTGATACAGTTTGAATCAAGTGTGATGATGCAGTTAGCATGATGTGTAACCCTAGCCTCATAGCTCCAGTGTAAAACTAAAGAAGTGAACTTCAGGCACTAAACATGTCCTGTCTGATAAAGTACATTTAGGGTCAGAGGGGGAAACTGTGAATTAGATTTTTCGCTGAGCTGACATTTTAATTATAGAAAGGCACTGTAGACACCTGTGTGCGTGTGTGTGTGTGTGTGTGTGTGTGTGTGTGTGTGTATATGCCAGAACGTGCCTTGCATAACCTTCATAGAAGCACTTGCATGCATGATTGTCATGATAAGGTTTTGTTTGTTCCAGTCTTGCAGGGAATTTCCTGTTGTGGCTTTGGCATTGACAGTGATGTCATCAGAACAGACTGTCATAGCGGACAATAATGATAGGAATTCTCAAGGAAAGTAAAAAAAAAATTCACCTGCCAGACAGGAAAGTCTTCATTTGAAAACATGCGCACATACACAACTGTTTTCATCTATAATTCACCTGAGTGTCAGAGACAGGAACCTGAATCATTAATAAAGTGACAGCATGAAACCAAATTAAATCATCACGTGTGTGTGTGTGTGTGTGTGTCTTTGTTTCCATATATTTTCAGGACACATGCTCCTAACTTTGTAGTAAAACCACAGAAGATCAGGACTCACCTACAGCACCAGCAATGTCTGGACAATGTCCATGTCTCCTTGAAAGAGCAAAACCATTTTTTGGGTCCTGAGATCAAGATTGGGGTGAATTTTAGAATTAGACTTAATAACAAATGTTATTACACATGGAACAGTATAAGAATATTGAAATATACTTATATTACATACAGATACTTATACACTTATACACTTATTGCTGTTGTCGGAAGAAAAATGATAACTATAGGAGAAGGAAAAAACATACTTCACCTTTAATGTAAGTCAATGGAGCCAGACTTTATTCCGTTTTTTTGGGGGGGGCGTTTGTTTTGGTCCATTCATCATGATATGTACACACAATGTAAAGGGGAACATGCATTTTCAAATTACGTCAAAAACGGAAAAACAACAAAAATGGAGATGTACCCTTGAGTAGATTGAATCCTCTGATTGTTTTAATCCAACTTGTTGCTGGCTGAATGAATTCTCATAAAAAGTTCAAAGCGAGAACTTTAGATTGATTATCTGGGCTTTGTTTGACAGGTTAGGCATGGTTGTGTTTCCTACATGGTAACTTGACAGGGGAAGGAACGTTTTTTAACTTTAAATGGATGTTAATGAAATTTAAATGCATTGTAAAGGGCAGCTAACATTTCCATATATATGCGATGCCCTGCAATGGACTGGCGACCTGTCCAGGGTGTATCCTGCCTTCCGCCCGAAGACTGCTGGGATAGGCTCCAGCACCCCCCCGCGACCCTGCCAGAGAAGCGGCTTAGAAAATGGATGGATCTATGTATGTATATATATATATATATATATATATATATATATATATATATATATATATATATTCTATAAAAACAAACCACTGTGTGTGGTGTGAGTATACTGGGAGAAGGATTATTCACCAGTCCAGATGAAGGAGTGATTTCACACACCTGTGTGTGTGTGTGTCTGTGTACATTCTCAGCTCTCTTTTATCTCTTTCATCTGAGGTTCTAAACAGTGATATCACATTCTGCAGGAGACCTTTAGTGTGCCAGTAGGGCAAATGTCATGCTGCCTGAATACTCCTTTTATCCTCTTTCTCTGTTTCTCTCTCTTTGTTACTCTCACTCACTCACTCTCTCCTTTGTTGCTTTCCTTTTGCACAGTGTTTGGTGCCACTAGTTCACTGAATACCCCCGAAGGCGAAGCAGTAAAGAGAGAAGCAGGTTAACGTGCGTGTCTTGAAGAGATGCTGTGAGCAGTACTGTAGGCCATTCCAGCAGAATCACATGAAGTAATAGAGAGAGGAGAGGAGAAAGGAATATCAGTAAAAGGAACAAAAATGCCCTGTTTAGACCTCTTTTTATGTCAGCTATGGATATGAGTGAAACAGGTTGCTGTGATCTGATTACTCTGTAGGCATGTATATGGTATATATTTTGTAAATTTATCATATGTATATACAGCATATATACATATGCATGCTAGAGACCACCCCTTTATTTAATTTCCAGTCAAAACACACATTAGATGTTTCATTTTTCTTGTAAGATAATAAGCTTGCATAAGAAAGGAGAACGTTAAATGAAGATAAGTGAAAAAACAGGATACAGGATGTCAAACAGAATATTAAAAGTTAACAAACACGCTAGAGCTGATAGACCACCAAAACTCTGAACTCCTTCAGATAAACAGCCCTTAAAGGAGAACTCCACCGATTTTGCAGAATGACTTAATCATTCAATAGTTTTGATGTGTGAAGGGGACCAGATGTTTGAAGCATTTAATGGCTCTAAAAGAGTCTAAATGAGTTATTACACAAAATGGTTATAAATGCGTTGCATGATACCTGAGGAATTGTTTTGTGATAGTTTTGTTTCAAAGCTTGGCCTAAGCATCATTTTAATATAAACTATTACTACAGGGTTCAAAACTGCATTCTCAACTGAGATCAATGTGCGCAAGCTAATGTGCTTTTGTAGTTACTAGCATGTAGCTACAGCCATTCAACACGGCTAATGCCGGTGTTGTATCTGTTTCAGTTCCCCCTCAAATTCATGTTCTCTTTGGCAAGTCAGGTCCTCTGGCGTGTGCATTCACATTAGGAGTTGGATCTCTGCGTGCCGGGTGGGAATGGTCGCTCTTGTGCACACTTTTATTAACAGATGCCATTCATCATTTACATCGTGGCCACATCGCAGCCACTTTGATTAAAGTGGCTGCGGCCTTAAAGGCCATCTTGTGAAGTGAATTTGCATCTTTTGGACCACCAAACACCTTTGGAATAAACTAGAGACTGCGAGCCAGGCCCTCTCATCCAACATCAGTGTCTGACCTCTCAAATGCGCTTCTGCCTGAATGGGCAAACATTCCCCCCAACACACTTCAAAATCTTGTAGAAAGATCTCAGAAGAGTGGAAGCTGTTAAAGCTGCAAAGAGGGGACCAACTTCATATTAATGCCTATGGATTTAGAATGAGATGTCATAAAAGCTCCTGTAGGTGTAATGTGTACGTATAGACGGAAACAAAGTCACAAGATGTCAATTACTTTTTAGAAAACAAGACGTTCTTGTTACTTTTCTGGATTTATGCTTATTTGCATTTATTGTAATTAAATGTGTGCTATGTAGAATAATAATAATTATGCACACTTATGGGCAAGATTAATTGTTTTAAATCATGTGTTATTTATAATAATATTAACCTTAGTACTGTAAAAGAAATGGTTTTGCTCTTTGAGTTTTAAAAATGAAACATGAGGCTTTTGTGAATCCAGTCAGGTTTGTTTGATCATGTGGGTTAGCACAGTTTTTCTTTAGCTCTCAGGACATTTTTGTTATGAAAATAAACACAGACACACACACACACACACACACACACACACTGCTGTGTATGTCACCTCTTTGTAGCTTTTTATGTAATACTACATGCTCTTTATATAACACTACTGTCTCTCTAATCCAGAGCACTGGACCTCTTCACCTTAAGCCTTATTCCCACCAAACTCCATGTTCTTACCAAGAAAGCTAATGTGCTCGCAGGCTAATGTGTTTGGAAAGCTTTGTCGTCTGCCTGGCTGTTTTTTTTAGAGATTTTGTGTCAGACACACTTTTCCACTTGAGCAGATCATTAGAGGGCGGTTTAAGGTTGATAGAGTTTAAATGGCAGTAGAAGCATCCTCTGATGTTGATTAACAGCCTAGAGGGCTTTCTCCCATTTCGTTTTGCACTAATTGGACAAAAGAGCGTTGCAGCACTTTAAACACCATTGACCCGTGTGTGTGTGTGTGTGTGTGTGTGTGTGTGTGTGTGTGTGTGTGTGTGTGTGTGCTAATATGAAGGTGTGGTCAGAAATAATCTGCAGGGCTTTGGGAGAGTGTTAGTTGTGTTCCTTCAAGAGTTCTGCGACTAAGGAACAGAGGCAGGAAGTGGAACTATGGGAAAGAGAACATTCAGCCCACCCACAAATATTGTCAGAGAGAGAGAGAGAGAGAGAGAGAGAGAGAGAGAGAGATGAAGTGTGTGTGTGTGTGTGTGTGTGTGTGTGTGTGTAAGGGGTTCAAGTTACTTCAGACAAGTTGAGGGCACCAACATCAGGATGCTACAGCTTACATACAGCAATTTTAAACATAAATCTGTGTAAATAAAGTACGCCTAGAATTACACTTGTACTAACAACTTATGCCCTAATGTCAAAATGTAAGCACACAAAAAAATACATTACTAACAAGAATAATATTATACAGCTTCAGTATAGCGATCTGTATCATTGTTTATTACGGTACCAATTCTTTTAATTTCATTGTGTCATTAAAATAGTCTTGGTCTGGTCTGCTGGTGCGCTATAAATATTTTAGCAAAATATCCCAGTAGTGGTACATATGATGATAATTAAAATGAAAAATTAATATTATAATATTAATAATTGATATAATCATGTTAATAATTTCACCCTGCATAATAATAATAATAATAATAATAAAGCTAACTAAAGTTTATTTGTATTGCCCCTTTCATAGACAAAATGCAGGCAAAACATGGTGCAATGGAAATCTAAATTCATATAAAACCATGAATATAAAAATATGAAAACATCTTCCAATTGGTAACTTTACAGGAAGAGGTTAGGTAGAAAACCAAATTATCACAGAATTATTTAATCTTGAACGTTGGCCCTTAAGACAGGCTTAAAAATCTAAATCTAAATCTAAAATCTATATCTCCACATGACTCAAATGACCCGCATGTGTGCGAGGGGGAGTTGGAGTTAGCTGACCACAGAGTTCAGCTGTATGGTGAAGTTTTGTTTTTATAGCTCACGGCAAGTAAGAATATATGGCAATCAAGTCGGGCTAATCAAGTGTGATTCATGTGCGCTAATCAAATTGTTCATTATTAAAGCTCACAGTAAGTCATAATGTGTTCTCAGTCAGGCACGCCTTTAATGAAGACCTGGATGTGGTTTAAATGGGGTGAGAATGTTTTGGACACATATTTAGGAAAAGATTTGGGTGACTATTGACTTCTAGCCTTGTAGCCCCAATGCTAAACTAAAGAAGCCAAATCTGGAGACCAAACATGTCTTGGCTGATTGACTATAGGGGAAGTAGAAAAATGGCAAATTTCGTTTGTCAGCAAATGATTCCTTTAATGTATGTTTCTGTTTTACCCTTCATCAAACATCCCACAAAGAGACAGTTGGTGTTTTTCAAACGATGTAAAAACAAAAAACAAGAGGTTTTTAAGGTTCTGAAATGACAGTGAGAATGTACTCATTAAAACTATTGTTTGTTCTAAGTAGATATAGTAGAGTATAGTTCATGCAGTCAAAGAATTAAATTAGAATTTTCCTAAATCGCCCACATGCACACACCCAAAAGGTATTGTGTCACACTGTCTAATTGAAAGTGACAGTCAGAGGAACTTTCCAGAAAATATGCTGATTAGTTTCATTTTAAAACGGTCTGGTGTTTTCCACATTAGAGCAGTGGAAAATGCTGCACAGTAACAGACTTTTAGCGGGTAATGCCTGAAGGGTGCTGTTAACAAGAAATGTTGTGCACTTGCCACCGCAACACAACCAAAACATCAACAAAATCAGCTGTGTGTGCAATGTGATGAAGGAATGGCAGTAAAAAGTTCCGCCCTGCAGAAAAGAGTGTTGTTGGTGACGGATGGAGCACATCAAGATGCTCTCAGTGCAATAATGAAGACGTCTGAACCTGTCTCACTTCCCTGTGCAGAAATGATGAATACAGCCTTTCTAGCAAAATGTGAACATAACAGATGTTCAGTGCTGTAATACAAGTATTTTCACTTGTACTGTGTCCAAGTACTTTTGGTGCCAATCACGTAAAATGGGCATTTGACAAAATTCTGCTTCCCTTAGTTGCTCTTGCTATGTCTGTCAGATTCTCAGCTCAGGCTACCTTGTAGCATCTTGTGCCAAACCAACTAAAACAAAGTACAAATGAACCTTTAGAACCACAAACGAGTACCTCTGAAAAACCGTGTCATGGAAACCCAATTTTACAGTCTTTTATGAAATGTAAAGTTTAACCCCTTAAATGCCCAAAGTTCTATTACACAATTCTAAGAATAGCTCAACTAGTTTGCACTGAAGTTCCTGTAGTTACTGAAATTAAGCCTCAGTATGTAACAATATAAGGGGTTAATGTAGTATATAATACCCTTCACTCCACAGTCCATATGTGGAAAATAAGCATCAAAAACAGCCTGTTTTTGTGATGTCATAAAAAGCAACACATTTATGTATATCCATCTATTCAGCTTGCGGCAGTTTAGCCCCGCCTATTCATGCTGCAGTTATAATGAGTTTCAGCCTGCTTTTTTGTACAAGGCTCAATGCAGGGCAACCACTCAGAACAGAGCTCATTTACATATATCTATATTAAAGACTCAATAACAAAACTGTTTAATTCTAAAGGAAAACAAGAAGTTGGAAAATAAAATATGAATTATGACTGTTTTTGGTACATAAAACAACACAAATGCCACAAGTAGCTCGGGGAAAAACTGAATTTACGTTCATCAGAGCTTTATTTTAGTCACTGAGCATTAAAGAGCATGTTTTCATGTCTATTAACCCCTCGGGTTTATTACATACATTGATTATTCAGGAACTACAGGGATTTCAATGCAAACCTGTTGAGCTATTTTTAGGTTATAGAATTGTATAATACAACTATGGTCCTGCCAGTGGGCTATGGCCATTGACGGGGTTAAGGAGCAGGTTTGAGCAATGATGAACCAATGCTGAAGCTGATAGCTAGAGGCTGCAGCATTATATACTGAAGAAGACTCGTCCTGTGAACAAGGTCTTTTAGAAAATGACTGTTTCAATGATAATTGCAAATGAGTGCATAAATATGTTTTAATCTGAAGACTGAAGACCCAAATAAAAGCATGACGTTCTCGAGAAACTCTGTACACATTCAGTATCAAGTTAATTGGAGATGGAATCAAATTAATAATAATAACAATAATAATAATAATAGTAGTAATGTATGTTTGTGTGTGTGGGTTTGTTTCTCTGAGGATTTTATTTTTTTAAGAGACAGCTGGGGAATTTTTTATATAATTTATTTTATAAATTTGATAAAATTTATATAATTTGCTAGATCTAATTCATTTAGCACACTTGGCCTTGGAGGGCCTGAAACTGTCCACTGCAAATGCAAAAATTAGTTTAATGAATAGGCCTTGATTATGTAATTAATAAATAAATGAAATAAAGGCCCCTCAGCTCACATTCTCCCTCCTCCTGCAGATACAAAGTAACCAGCAAGCTACAGTGGCTGACAAGACCCAAAAATAAAAAAACAAGCTGCAAACGTGGAAAATGCCTTCATCAAGATGGCAACGCACTGTATGTGCAGCAATTTTACAAACGCTCTGCAAACACTTTCATCAAAATCACTGCAGCAGCGCTACACTTCACAAACACACTGCAAATACAGAAATCATGGTCAATCACAGCACAATGGAAATGTTTTCAGAGCTCACTCGAAAAGGATGGAGCCATACAACATAACGCATAAACATTGACCGGTCAAAGGAAGTAGATGGGATGATGGAAAACCTGTAGAGGGTAAGTGTAAACTTTCAAATAGCAATAACAGGCATGTCTGACAACTTCCATAGTACAGCTAGGACAGATCAGGTAGCTAACTGACCAGCCAGGTTAACCGAGAATTTACTGGAATGTGAGTCTTGTGGTTTTATCGGCTTCTGTCTGTGATTTTCCATCACAGATGTTCCATCCACCATCAGAGTCCTCTAGAAACATGTCAGCTGTGTTGTGGCTCACTTCCACTGTGTTGTGATTGGCTTTGCAGCGTTTCTGCAGTTCCATGCATTTGGTTTTTGCAGTTCAAGTGTAGTCATTTTGATTAAAAGGGTTTTCAAAGTTTGCATCACATTTGTGAATTTGCAACATGTTTTTCAACCAACAAATCAAGCCACGTAGCCTGCTACAGCTAAATACACACACAGCAAGGCATGCATGTACACGTTTTGTTCAATCTACTTAGTATTATGACATTTTAAAATAATCAAAAGCCTCCCAATAAAATACCAAAAAAATGTGCAGATATAAGACATAAGAAATAAAAGGCTATTACAAATGATTTGAGACTGATTAATTTTGTTTGTTTACTTTACCTTTTTGTCCTGCGCTGTTTAGAACAGACACAGACACAAGCTGTTTATTGAAATAGTTGTTCTCATCTATTTTTTTTTCTATCATTTTTACTATAATTGTCGGGTTGTGAGTGGGCTCAAAAAACACAAAGCCTTCTGAAGGTACAGAGGCCTTCTGAGACAATGATCTGTCCCTGATTGAACTGGTGCCAGAGAGTAAGGGCTTAGAGAGTGAGCTGTGTGTGAGCTGTATGTGGGGTGAGTGGGCTGAGTAAGCAGTGCAAGCGCCTGATTGGGTAATGGAACCTGATCTGCTGTCAAACATCTGATTAAAATGTCCACCTGTCAGCGCACACACACACACACAGCCTGTCACCTCAGACTGGCTTAACCGGTTGTGTTTGTGTGTGTGTGGAATTAAATCAGTCTGTGAATGTGAGGTTAGAGCTCATTACTCACTACATCCTGTCCTCACTTCGTCCACTGTTCAGACGTCTGTAATAGCTTTCAGGTTAATAATTGCTGATATTTTCTTCAATAACACTTATTTAAACTGAAATATTATAAATCACACACTAAAGAGACTATTTTCCCGTGGTGTAATGTGGATCTAAAGGGCTCCAGTGCAGAAAAAGGGCCCCTCTCTTTTAAAATTACCATCAATTAACATACAGAAAATGACAATGGAATTTGCTTGTTTCCTGTAATGTCTCAAACAAGTTGAAGTCCATTTGATGAGAAGCATAATAAATATGTGGGAGATAAACAGATGTCTGCGTAGCGTAGATGGAAGCTAATTGGTGAATAACATAGTAAAGAAATGGGATCCTTCCATCAAACATAAGTGTATGCAGTGGTGCCTCAAGTTATCTGCTAATCCTAAAGGTTCATATAATCTTGCCACTCAGGGATGTGAGATATTGGATCATTTTGTTCAATAAATAAATGGCCTGGTCTAATATTTCTTGTCTCATTTGTTTAATTTGGTTCTTTTTATCTACTTTTAGGATTTGTGTGAGAATTTGATGACTTTATGAAATTAATGCAGAAATATAGAAAAATCTGAAGGGCTCACAAACTTTCAAGCACCACTGTAATTATGTCAGTATCTAAATGAAGGGCCAAGCAAAGACTTTAAGTGGGGCCCAGTCACCATGACTGCTCTGCACCATAGGTAACAGTGCGATAGCTTCTCCTGCCCCTCCAGTAACTATGCCACTGTTTTTAAGGGAGAAGTGAGCAAGAAAAAAGTTTTTAAATAATGCACAATAGACTGTAATTAAATGTTTATAGTAATATCATGTCATGTTAGCATTTTTAAAATACAAGATCTTGTGGGTGTAAAGGGCCCATGTGGCTTACTACAATTTTCTAGGATTTTATTTTTCGCTTTGGGCTCCACCTCGTTTCCACTTATACAGTTTGTGCATGGTTATAGACCAAAAACAGCCATAATTCATACGTACACATTTCTCCCCAAAGTCTCTTAAACAGACCCAAAAAGGCTGTTTTTGTTACTGTGCATGTAAAACTGCTGTATGTTTATGAGCTCTGTTCAGAGCTCTGTTCTGTACATATCAGCAGTTGTATATATGCAAACATGTTGGTTTTCTTGACACCACAAAAAACGATGAATTACATAGATTATTTTTCAGCCTGGTTTTCATGTATGGACCAATGCACTGGGAAGAGAATGGTACAGCTTGATACTTATTTACATAATTTGTTAAAGTGTTTTTTCAAGAAAGTGAGAAAATTTTATTTTCAGTGAAGTGAGACTGTTAATTTTATTATAACTTCTTTCTCAGTGTCATACAACTTTCTCAGTCTTTGTTGAATCATACAGCTCTGTTTATTATTCTTAGCACATCTGACGTTTATTTTTTTGTAGCTTCCTAATAATTATTTGAAACCAGTAAAGTTGTTGAGTCCTACTTTTAGAATAGAAACATTTTACACATGTACACTATCACTATCAAGTTATTTTAGGAATTAGGAATTCAAGGAATATTTTAGGAATAACAAGCAGTTAAAGGGCCCAGTTCATGGAAAACTGAAATGTCCGAAATATTTGAAATAAAAGAACTTGATGTGGAGTGAAAACACTGTTTCAAAAGTTAAAGTTTGTATCATTGTGTTTGAAATGTTTCTGTAATGTCTTGAAAAACAAGCCCATTTACATAAATCTACCTATTCAGCCTATAGCAGTTTAGCTCTACTCATTAACAATTAAGTTGTTAATGGTTTAATGAATAAGGCACAATACTGGGCATCACCACAATTTATATATTATAAGTTTATCGTTTGCCTCATATCTCCAAAAACATTTAACAGGACAAGGGAAATCTTATCTTTTAATGAAAGTTATTGGAGAAGTCGTTTGTTTCCATGTAATTTTTGGACCATTTTTATTGGTCAATTTGTCATGTTTGGCAATTTTGACACAACATAACGTTTCTGTTGAAAAACAACAAAAATGTTTTTTTTTTGTCATTATGATAAAGTTATAATGAATATACTGCTTTCTGTCAATTATTATGGAATAATCTATTGCTCGTTTCATACACAAATATTTGCAATAAAACTGGTTTTATGTGAACTGAAACAGGGATTTCAATGTGTATGTGTAGCAACGTTTGTTTTCCGTTACTGAAATGATTAATTCCAGATTTTTGACCAGTAGTGTATATTAGTCGGTCCTTGTGTGTGGGGAGCTTATGTGTGTATTATCTCAAGCTATTATCTATATGTACCATCTGTTCAGGTATGTTGTTTCTCAAAACTTCTCTTTCTGTTTTTACCTACAATTATATATCATGTGTATCCCTGCTGAGTGTTACTAGACTGTGTCCTGAGATGGTTTGATTTCTTGACCCTTCCTCGACCCGCCCCTGCCGCCGACATCAGATGGGAATACTGCAGTAGTTCAAGTTGAAGGACTTGTGCATTAAAATTAGAGTGCAGAGTTCCAGATGGACGCAATAACAAACACAGCAAAATCCCCACTCAACCGGTTCACATGCCAGAGGCAAGCATTCCCGAATAGTGATCGTCTCTTAAAATGTCATTTTAATTGAAAATTTAAAATGATTGACCAGCAGCCTTCTAATTTGAACTGCCAGCTTGAACATTGTCATCACTGGGTACAGAAAAAAATATTTTTGAATAATAAGTATAAACTAAGTAATATTTTCTACTCATGTTTATAAATTATGAAATAAATACTTTTCTTGTTGGTGGACCTAAACTTTTGGACATTATTCAGCGGGGACAGAAGAGCCTGGCTCACTTAAAAACTGCTTCTTTAAAAATTTACCGTCATCATGAAAGAGTCTCCCCACTGAAACATTCATGTGTTTAGGAACCATTGTGGCCTGTTTGTGGCAAGAAAGGAGTGATCAGATTTCTTTTCCTGGCATGACACGCTGAAGCTACTGTACACAAAAGCTACTGGCCGAACAGAGAGAGATGGCAGGCGGTTGAAGTTTGTTGGGTAAACGGTATAAGCTAGCTGATAGTGGGCTTAGGCTGTATGTTATTTTGCTGTGAATTGGATTCCGAAAGGTTAAACTGTTTGAACTGTAGTTGTGAGTTGTAGCTGTGGACAGCAGGTGTGGATTAGACTGTAGCTCTTGTAGACTGACGCTATGGACTGAACTGTAGTCGTGGATTGTATCTGTAGATTTGACTGTACTGTACTTATTTAACTGTGAATTACAACTGAGGATTAGATAGCAGCTTTGGTCTGTAGCTGCGAATTGTAGCCATGTTATTATAGCTGTGGATTGGACTGTTGCCTTGGACTGTAGTTGTGGAGAGCAGATATGGATTAGACTGTACCTGTGGATTATAGCTGTCCACTGGACTGTAGCTGTGGGTTATAGCTGTTGACTGGACTGTAGCTGCGGGCAGTAGCTCTCCAATGGACTGTAACTGTGGTTTACAACTGTAGATTGGATTGTAACTAGATTGTATCTATCTATTGTAACTGTGGATTGGACAGTAGCTGTGGACTGGATTGTAGTTGTGGGTTGCAGCTCTAGATTGGTCTGATGCTGTGATTTTTAATTTTTTTTGGATTGTAGCTGTAGACTAGATGTGGATTGGACAGTAAGCTGTGTATGGCAGATGTAGATTGGACTATTGCTTTATATTATACACCGTTCTGGATAAGAGAGTCTGCCAAATTAATTTAAAAGTAAATGAAGCTGTGGATTGAATTGCTGCTGTGTATTGAATTAAAGCTGTACTGTAGAAAACTGTAGCTGTGGATTGGACCAAAACTTTGGATTGAATTGTAGCTGTAGATTGAAAATATAATGGAGAACTGGGGTGCTTCTGTATTGATTAGCGGGAAAACGCAAACTCAGATGTGGTAGAATCACACTGTTAAATAGATCTCTACAGACTGGAGTGAATAAATATTTAATTATATTGCCTTATACCCTATGAGATTTCCCCTTATGTCAGCCTGCCTGCATAAAGAGGAATATGTAGGATTCCAGCAGCATGCCTAGTGGCTTCTGCAAGCTTCTACTTTGACAGGTAAGAGCTTTAACTGGGAGGGTGAAGTGTGTGTGTGTGTGTGTGTGTGTAAGGGGAAGGGGTGGGTGTGTGTCGCGTGTCCTGGATTATCATGATGAGACCCGCCTCTCTGAATAATCCGAGTAGTTGAAGAGACGTTTGAATCATTTTTCTGAACCGAGTCTGTTCGTTTCAATGAACCGAACGTCCCACTCAAACGATTAATTGACTGGCAAGTCAAACCAACTTTATTCTCACCTCTTACAAATCTAAGGTTCGCCTCAAATTCAAGTATGTATCACTATCATATCCACAAAGAAATGTTATGTACACACGGACAATGATTTATTTCCCCATTTTACCACACATACAACATACAACGTAATGTGAATGCGCAATATACAAACATACAGTACAACGCTGTAATATTTCCAAGTTAGAAAGCAGTAGTTAGTGGAATTGGTGATAAAAACATGTAAACGAATTCAAACGAATACTATTTTGCATTTTGCATATTTTATTATGTTCTTTTGCGAAAATAACAATTAATCGAATTCATTTCGGAGTTTTCAGGCGTTCAGCGCGGAGAGGAACAGCGTGTACAGGCCATTAAATCAATTCGGTTGGGAGGTGGGAATCGCCTCAACCGACTCACTCAAGAGAATCGATTCGTTCAAATTCATTCAAAAGAAGGGCTGGTTCACGAGCCGGACATCGGCCGCTTCATAGACAAACCGTGAGGAGGAGGAGACGAGAACGGAGAGCCGCCGCCGCTTCACCGGGAGAGCGGCGATGCCCTGCGCCACAGCGCCGGACAAAACTTTCCCCGAAGTGGCCAGAAACTCGTGCGGAGAAACGGTAACACGCCGAGCCGCGGCTCCCGCTTCTGCTAACGTAGCTGCCTGTAGCCGCTCAGACTGAGAGTTTACCAAGCGGCTACAGTGCGATGCCCTGCCGTGTCTTAGGCTGTTTCTACACACGGATCAGCTTTAGTTCAGTTCAACAGCAGGTGGCAAAAGGCGGCAGTGCTCGTCACTAAAACAGCACGAAGCTCTCAGGTGTGCACATGTAGTCTAGAAGCTGAGAATTAGCTTTGGTCCGTCTGAGTGTGGGTTCAGGCTGTTCGGCTCTTTGTGGTGACCACAACATATTGTCGTGCAGACATGTGGGAGCACCCAACGAAGACACCTATTAACAAACCAGCTTTTATTGGAAAAGTGAAAGAGGGCCAGTTAGATTTTGGCTCCTGGAGTGAAAAGGGGATTATCTGCATAACTACATCGTTACACGTACACAAAGTCATTCAGGGTGGTTTGATGAAGTAAGTCAGACACTGGTGGTGATGGGAACCAGGCGTCCGACGCTGCTGAAGGTAGAAAGTTTTCACACAGAATGGATGTGAATGGATGTCTTGTGGCCTGAGGCCTTTTATTTATTTTTTATTTATTAATTTATTTATTTACTACTATTAGGTTGTGGTGTAAAATGTAATCTTTTAAATCCAAAAGGTACAGTCAGGACATGGTAAGGTGAAATAGTACCCAAAGAAAACTTTCAGATTTACCACCATTTTAGCATCTTCACTATTACATATAAAAAAGTCAGAAGACACAGACACAAGACACGTTTGCTGTCAGAAGTTGCTTCTAACAATAAGAATGGAATATAACTACAACATTAGGCTTTGGGTGACCTAGACTTCTGTTAATTGAGCTACATTAGTCTCGTAGCTCCACTGCCAAACTGAAGAACACCAAACATGTCTTGGCTGAGGAGCTACATTAGGGCTCTGTGTAAAATGGTGTGCATTTGATTTTTTTGTTAAGCCCATTCCTTTAAGGTTGGGGTTAAGTAGTGGTTGGGATAGTGGTTAACACCTCTTCCTTCTATACTGCAGACTGGGGTTCAATCCCCCACCAGGGCAAGCACCCTACACTATACCAATAAGAGTCCTTGGGCAAGACTCCTAACACCTGTTTAAAATGACCAAACTGTAAGTCGCTCTGGATAAGAGCGTCAGCCAAATGCCATAAATGTAAATGTAAGTAACATTACTGCACCACAGCATATCATTACAGTCATACAGAAGGAAAACACCCCAGAAAGAAAAGAATACAATTATGTGTGTAACTGGTTGGTCAGATGGCAAGTAAAATAAGGTAAAAGCTAAACTTAGTGCTAATAATAACAGTGACTACTATGCATAAAATGCCTTCAGGCTTGTGTACAGTTGAGTGTTGCTTTTTCTGCAGGGTTTCTCCTTAGAGATTTGGGCAGCTGCCATGCAGTCGAAGTTTAACAGGCTAAACAGGTTTTTTTCCTAAACAGTTTATCCGTCTCTGATGGCGAAACGAGGATTTCTTCTTGTCCCGTATGTGGGCTGTCCCATCCCACTTGTGAGAGACTGCGGCATGCAGTGTGGTAGCTAGAACAAGTATGTATATACAAAGGCACAGTATGATCAGCTCCATACAAGTGTGATGAGAAGGTTTTTGGTTGGAAATGAGTGCTGGACATGGTAGGTTGGTATTTGTAATAGACAGTTGCATGTAAATCACAAATTTGTGTAGATTTTATGCTACAAGCAATATGATATTAGACATGCTGACATTACTGGAATGATTTCCGCTGTGCTTTTTAAACAACGCTCTATTATATTGCTAAAAGAGGCAGAAAGCATCTGTGTTGAAACTGACACCATGTGGACTTTGTATGTATTTAAGTTATTTGGGGCAGATTTTCTAAGAGAGGCACAAATTACTGACAGTCTACTGACAGTTTGAGCCTATGAGGGTGGCTGATCTAGCAGGTTTTCTACTGATAATGCCCATGCAGATGAACGCTGGAAATTAATTGTCACAATTATCATTATGTTCTGGTTTGAAATGTTATTTTTTTGGCTGGTGGGAGTTCAACTTGAGTTCTTTTGAGTTCTCAACTTGTACCCAGGTCGCCTGAGAATTGTATGATTTTAAGTGTAATGTTTTTGCTGTATGCAGTGCCTCGAACAACAGATGTGACATTTCTGTTGTGTACACACACAAACCACAGCGCACAGAAGCCACAGCGCACAGGAACAATGAAGTAATAAATAGCTTTAGTAAAGCAGGCACTGCAGAGCCAACGGCTCTCAATATGTGATTTGAATCATTTGAAAAAGAAAGCTGTCAGATCATTGTTTAGGAAAAATATATATAAAAAACCTCACAATAATAAGGATTTTAAGAACACACACACACACACACACGCACACACACACACACATGTCTAAGCCGCTTCTCCTTCTGGGGGTGCCTTTCCCAGTGGTCATCGGGCGGAAGGCAGGATACACAGTCCAACTGGCCTGAAAACTGTCTGATTTTTATTTACGTCATCAAATTAGAATAATGAGAATTCATATTTCCAGGAAGGAAACTCATGCATACGCAATAAGACATAGGCACACAACAGTAGCAGCATTTCACCTGTTTAGTAAATCACAACAGCCCCTTTTTAAACGGCAGAATGGAGTTTGGGACGTTGCACAATGTTGGTAAATCTGGCCCTTTGTCTTCTAAAATGACTTGCTTTCAATTATGCTCTCACCAGGTGCTGCTGTCATGTTTTGTCAGTTAACTAAGTAGTTGTAGTACTCTAACCAGGCCTACACCTCGTGACGGTAAACTGAATTACTCTGTCCTGTGACAGTAAAAGCTCATTTACCCCAGGTTTAAAAAAAAATCCTTTGTTCTTTTATTGACTTATTCCAAGCAATCCACAGCGAGACAGTAGTATGCCCATACATGAACATAACTGAACATTCAAACATGTTGGGTGATCTGTTGTCCTACATTAATACCACATTTATTGTACAAAACATAGATGAGATTGCAGGCACATGTCGGTATAGAAGCTGTTTGCAGTACTGTGTACTCCTGTACTCTATATACCTGTACTGTACTCCTGTGCTGTATGGTGAAACTTGTGTATTGTTAAATCTCTAGTATGAATGTGTGAGAACTTTCTGGGTAGCTGAAGTCTGTGCTGGTCGTTCGTGCTTCATTGATTCAGGCAGTAATGAAGTGAAGGTGGAAAGCTCATGCTATTAGACCGTTGGTAATTGAATTGCTTTACAATCACATCACACTAATGAAATGTCATTGATGAACAGAGAGGGAAGGGAAAGTGTTTTTCTAATGACTTCTCCAACCAAATTACCCTTCAAGTTCGCTTAGCAAAGTGTTTGCCAAACCTGTTATTAATGTCGCCCAGTGAACAACAACGCGTCTGCAAGGGCCTTGTTTTTGAGATGAAAACAGTGTGCCTCTTTCACCAACCACTTTTAAGAAGAAATTTCTTTTTAAAACCAACTTACACCGTTTTGATGATGATTCTCACATTCACCAGTGCTTTCTTATATGGGAATTGTTCTTGAGGAAGAATAGAATCTGCACACACTCAAGAGCACAAAGGTGCGCGTAATTCTGCGGTTTAAGAGCACATCTTGAATCTGACATAGACTTTTTAGGGCCTTTCTCGAGCCAAATTTAAGAAAAACTGGACAAAGTAGGTGAATGAGGTCCGTTGTAGTAGATAAAGGTTTTCTCCATTGTAGCCTACTGCATTCCCAGTGTTGCCAGGGCAACCCATGGAATTCCCCAGCCATTCAAAACTCTCATTGGCCAGAGTGGGCTACGTTAGTCTGCCTGATAACCTACCATCTCAGCTTTACCTCATTATTTCTTGATATACCCTGCCTGTCAAAAGTTTGGAGACAACTAGCCTTTTCAAAGTTTTAATACAGATGAATGTGAGTTCTTTTCTCGTTTTGCAATTGCTTAAACCCTTAAAAACCCACACTTATTACATCCTAAGGCTTATTATTTAGTAATTACATATACATCAAACTGGCCGAGTTATTTATTTATTTTTTTACTTGAAGCCCAGACCCACTAGTGCCCCCTGGCCAGTTAATTTAACTATTATATTCTAGTGTAAAAGTGCATGTGTTAAACAGGTTTATGTATGGGAATGTTATTTGTGTATGTACTGGGCATCTAAAGTTTGGGTACAACAAAGAAGACAATAATTAAGACAAAATACCTGAAAAGTTGTTTGAACAAAATAGCTATATACTAATCTTTCAGCTTCAACACTTGGCCTCATATTCACTATGAAGCTTTGTATGAAGAGCAGCTTTTGTCTAAATAATGATTAGATTCTTTATAAATAATCCTTCTGTAAGGATTCACATGTTTGTGTTTGGAAGGCTTCGTATGTTTATGCCTGGTTCTGGTTCAAATCTCACACTGCATGAGGCATTTTAAGTTTATAAATGAAAAATTTGTTGTGTTTTTAAATAATAAAAGTACATGTGACTGTTATACACTATATTTTCAAAAGTATTCAGTCATCTGCTTTCACATGCATATGAACTTGAGTGAGATCCCATTCTTAATCCATATGGTTTAATATGATGTTGGCCCACCCTTTGCAGCTATAACAGCTTCAGCTCTTTTGAGAAGGCTTTCCACAAGGTTTAGGAGTGTGTTTATGGGAGGTGTCCCAAAGGTGTTCTATCGGGTTGAGGTCAGGACACTGTGCAGGCCAGACAAGTTCTTCTACACCAAATTGGCTCATCCATGTCTTTATGGACCTTGCTTTGTGCACTAGTTCAGAGTCATGTTGGAACAGGAAGGGGTCGTCCCCAAACTGTTCCCACAAAGTTGGGAGCATGAAATTGTCCAAAATCTCTTGGTCTGCTGAGGCATTATGAGTTCCTTTCACTAGAACTAAGGGGCCGAGCTCAACTCCTGAAAAACAACCCCACACCATAATTCCCCCTCCCCCAAACTTTACACTTGGCACAATGCAGTGAGACAAGTACTGTTCTCCTGGCAACTGCCAAACCCAGACTCGTCCATCTGATTGCCAGACGGAGAAGTGTAATTCGTCACTCCAGAGAACACGTCTCCACTGCTCTAGAGTCCAGTGGCAGTGCTTTACACCACCGCATTCAACGCTTTGCATTGCACTTGGTGATGTAAGGCTTGGATGCAGCTGCTCGGTCATGGAAACCCATTCCATGAAGCTCTCTACACTGTTCTTGAGCTCATCTGAAGGCCTCATGAAGTTTGGAGATCTGTAGCGATTGACTCTGCAGAAAGCATCCGCTGACCTTGCTCTGTCATTTTACGTGGCCTACCACTTTGTGGCTGAGTTGCTGTCGTTCCCAATCGCTTCCACTTTGTTATAATACCACTGACTATTGACTGTGGAATATTTAGTAGTGAGGAAATTTCACGACTGGAATTCACTGAGCTCCTGAGAGCGACTCATTCTTTCACAAATGTCTGGAGAAGCCGTCTGCAGGCCTAGGAGCTGGTTTTATACACCTGTGGCCATGGAAGTGATTGGAACACCTGAATTCAATGATTTCGAAGGGTGTTTGAATACTTTTGGCAATATAGTGTATATGAAGCCAATACATTGCTGGGAACGACTGCGCTGTCTTGATTTTGGCTGACAAAATACTTTTGTTTACACAGTTGAATTTTTGGTTTTCATGAACAACAGCAGCATATTTCATGCTTGATTCTAGCAGTGTACTGCTCAGCAAAAAACTGCCTTTCATGCATGTGTGTTCGATACTGTGCAAAGCTTTTGCTTTTGTAGTCAAATTTTAATTTATTTGCGAGAGAAGAACATAGGGTTAATGTCAGTGCACTCCTCTCGGTAAATACTGTTCAGGCCCTGCATAGCCCAAACGTTGCTGTTAAATATGTGTCAATACTTTTGAGTGTGAAAACATTCCACCATTTTTTTTTTTTTAATTGCTGCAAATTAAATTGTTGAGATGAAGTGATTCAGAGCGGTGTGATGTGAAATCATACAGTGTGGAGTAACCTACTGAGCGATTTATTTGCAGTAGTGCTGATAGAAATCAGGGATTGTGATATCTACAATACAAATATAGCCATTTTATTTACTATCTACAAAAGCAGTGAAACAACACGTGTTTTTATACATAATGTAGATAATGGTAAAATAGTGGTAAATCTGGAAAAAATCAAGTTTATTTTGTACTACTTTGCCTTACAGTGCCCCCTGCATTTATAAAAAAAAACAAAAACAAACTATATCTCATATATATTTGTAACCATTTTATGACAGATTTCTGTGATGTAGATTTTTAGAGGCATTAAATGCTTCAGCCGTCTGGTTCCTATCACCGCTATTATAACGATTCTGATCCTTCTGAGTAGTTTTCTCTACATTAGAGCATTTCGCATCAAACCACTCCGAAGTACTTAGTTTATCTCTTAGTTTATTAACTATTTAATTAAGCAGAAATTTGGAAAGATTGATGGAATTCCCCTTTTAGCGTAGGCCACATTATGGCCTGCCACTGTCAGACTGTGTAGTAAAGCATTAATATAGATCCATTAACACACTCTGCATGCTGCTCAGTCTCAGATATTACACCCAGCTGGAGATGTGCACGGATTGCTGCCAGTTCAAATGATGTTGCTTGTCTCTTTCTCTTCCTCTCGCTGAATTATTACTGTTAATGTCCTTGTGGTGACACTGTGCTTGTCTGCCAGGCTGTAACTTAGAGATCCTCCATATATTGTGTGTGTGTGTGTGTGTGTGTGTGTGTGTGTGTGTTGCTTTGGTGCTGGCAGTACCCCAAATGTCTCCACTGAGAAATCAGATTTGTGGGCGTCTGGGGTAGGAGGGGACTTTTTGGTCTTTTGTCAGCTCATTTATTCTCTCTCTCACTCACACTCTACTCTCTCTCACACACACATTGCACTAAATTAAATTTATTAGTTTGTGAAAGCTGTGGTTAATAGAACACATTACACCTTAAAAGCACAAAATTGCACTGAGTGCTCTTGGCACTTGGGGCTGGGTGATATGGAAAAAATATCACTACAATATATTTTTTCCTATCATTTGGTACCGCTAATGATCATTAAATATTAAATAAACTGCTATTCAAATTACAAGTTTAAGTGAAAATAAGTAAACACATACTCTACAGGGAGCAAATGTGAGTATGACATTTTTCTGCAATTTCTGTGCACAATTCAATTCAAAATATATATATATATGCGCAAACAGATAAACTGTATGTTCTTTGTAGAGGAGAGGATTTTCACATCTTTCAGCAGAAAGATTGGGGTGCCCAAACTTTTGCATACAGCTGTATAAGATTTCTATAGAGCTGTATATAACTTCTGTCATAATTTGTAATCTGTAATACTTTCTTGCATATGTAATGTTTACTTGTATAGTATCCTGTAGTACACTATAATAATTTTCTAAGTTTCATATAAGATACTTATATGAATGTGTAGTATCATTATAAATCTTATAATGGTATGCTCAATATTTCTTTTCTTTTATGTTATTGGATTATTCAACCTTGTAAAATTACAGTATTATACAGTTTAGCATAGACTTTAGGTGCAGTGGACACTTGATCCATTCAGACTGGGCTCCTGGCAGCTAAAAAACACTAAACACAGTTTGTACTGTGGTAGAAAATTAAAATCTAGCAAGCAAAGTCAAATGTGATATACTCTGAGAAAAGAACAGGAATAAGTAGGAAATACCATCTCAGCTCAGTTACCCCAGCAGTGATTTACTGTTTTCTTCTAGTTCTACTACCTGACCGAAAAGTGTGATTAGGCATATAAGTGGACAAGCCTTTGCAGACACAAGCTAACATGGTAGCCATGACGTAACAAGCTAACCATGCATTAATGCATCAACTGCAAGCTGACGGCCAAAGTCTGTGCTAAGTTTATCAGCTTGTGTTGTTTAATGTCCATGTCCATCAAATCGAGAACTATGTCTCGAACGATACTCTGCACTATATTATATTGCTACCTTCTTACTAACACTTCTTACTGTTCCTCTGGTTTGTCTTGTTGTAAGTGAATGGGTAGACTACTCCCTCCCTGTCCAACAAGTAGAAGGCACACACTGCCACCTAGTCATATTCGTTGTTTAAATCTCAAGCCATTTCTGCATTCCAGGAACAGAATGGAGTAATCTTTTTACTGAAAATACCTGCACATGGAAAAAAAGTAATGCAATGAATGTACTTGACTCAAATCAAGTAAAGACTAAGAAAGTATGTTACATTTAAGTACACGTCAGAATTCATTGCATTAACATTATCAAAAGAAAAAAGATTTATTTTTGGCAACTATTGTTATCACTTTATCACTCAGACCTGCTGGCGCTTCTGTAGGAGTTTCCATTTCAGTGGACTGTGTTCAGCTCTGGCTGCAGCTCTCTGTGTCTTTGATGTTTGTTCAGTGGAACGGGTTTAGTCAGATGTGTGTATCTGAATGTGTGTCAGTGTGAGCGAGCGGAAGGATTACAGTAAGACACATTCAGTTCTGACACAAGTTTAGCTGACATTAGATTAGCTTAGCTCTTACCCTACACACACACACATACACACACACACAGTTAGAAGCAAGGGCACACCTTTCTTTCCAGCAGCATTGTGTTTTGTACAGAGGTTTGATAACCGTTTGTTCCGCTGTTCCACTGACCAGCACTGACAGGCAGAAGAAAGGTCGCCAGGTTAGACCCAGCAATTTTATTGGGGTGGCAGACTGCTAAGGAAAAGAGTTGTGAGCTAACATTTTGAGAGGGTTGTATTTGGCTATGTATACAGCCAAACCTACTGTAGAATTAGCAGGAACGAAGCCCTTCATTCGCCTCTGATGAAGTGTAGCCTACATTTTTTAAAAACACATGCTTACCCAGCTGTTAGTAACACAGTAAGACTTAGCACTGATGTAGAGATTTAGCTATTTAGGTGCATTTAAACATTTTCCAAATGTAAAAGGCAATTTTACGCTAGGTAACCAAAACAATTAAGAAAACAGTGTCAGCAAAATGATCCCAGATTTGGTGAAATGCTTTGTGCAAAAGCTCCATGGTTTACTTTTTAAAACTGAAAAACATTTCTTTTTATTTTGATCTTATCATTAGGGTTAGTTTTAAAGTTATGCTTAGAAAATTCTTATTAAATGAACATATTTATGTACATATAATACTTCAGGGGCATATTATTATCGCATATTCATACTCATACATTCATATGTGTATCAAAAATATGCGTACATCTGACCATCACACCTATATGAGCTTGTTGGACATCCCATTCTGAAATCATCCCGTTCTGAAATACTTCTGAGTATGTATTGCACAAGATTGTGGAGTGTGTCTGTGGGAATATATGCCCATTCACTCAAAAGAAGATTTGTGAGTTCGGGCACTGATGTTGAACAAGAAGGCCTGGCTCACAATTGGAGCTCATTACAAAGGTGTTCAGTGGGGTTAAGGACAGGGTTTTGTTCAGGCCACTGGAGTTCCTTCACACCAAACATGTCAAGCCCTGTACTTAAGGACCACCCTTTGTGAACAGGGGCCTAAAATCACTGCAGCGCCAGGCGTCGGCTGAAGTGGTGTAAAGTAAGCTGCTGCTGGATTGACCCCTCTGCACATAGCAAGATCCGTAGAGATTTATAAAATATATAAAATACATGACCCCATGTCCTCACAAGGTATAATAAGAATGGTGTGTGTGGCGTGGGTGTGTGTATGTGCTCTTTTCTGAATTGCAGGTTCGCTGTTTAACCTCAATTCGGTCTGTAATGGTTTAGCAGAGCTGAGTCACCCCAGGCCCTTTCCAATTACCAAAGCAGTTCACAGTTATTATCCCCAGGCCATAACAGTGTATAATGTGGAGTTAAAGCAGAGTGCAGCAGGATTTTGGGCCTATGTGACGTGATACAGGCAGTGTATGACCCTTGTTTGAGTTGATTTTAAGGTACTGGCCCCCAGGCAAATAGAGTGCCTTATATGGCTTTGCCTTTACTTAGGCTGTATTTTGCATTAGTGGACTTGTTATGTGTTTATCTCCTGCAGTGAGGTTTGTGGTCTGTTGACTCATGACTTGCAGCGTAGATGTTCAGAACTTCCTCAGTGCTTCGTGGAGAGGTCCATACCATGTCTGTTATTCACAGCCTTTAGATTATAAAGGTCATTTGTGGTGAACAAATGGAGTGTCTGGTTATTAAGTCCCAGTTTTAGACCCTGTATTCAGTTGTAAGCAGGTGTAGTTTTAATTTCCCTGTACAGTGGAAGAAGATTAAAAAGACAGTACAAAAAGTCTTTAAAATGGTTAAAACTTTTTTAAACAGTACAGTTGAAAAGTAACATGATTTTATTGCTTTTATTGTTTGTGTGTGTTTAAGAAATAAAAGCTTACTGCCCAGATAAACAGCTTTACGTATTTTCTCACAGTCTAGGGCTTCTGCACAGTAGTGTGTGCTGTGTGACTGCATTTTTTAAACAAATACGTTCTTACTACCCAAATAAATAGCTTTACATATAATTTTCCAACTCTTTATGCAAAACAGTTTTTGCTGTAGTTAATGTATTACTAGCAGAGTAAAAATAGGGTCAACCTGCAATGCCAGTGTCAGCAAAATGATCCCTGATTTTGTGAAGTGTTTGGTGAAAAAGAAGCAAGTCACCATAATGTAGCTACTTCTGGCTCCTTCCACTAAGCAGAAACTGTCAGGTTCAGATTTATTGCCAGTTGCCTAAAGTTATTTTTTTCTTCACAGATCTGTTTTTCTGCTGCTCTTCTGTGCAAGCCTTTAAACTCATTTAAGTTTAACATTTGCCTATTGACACGCCACATTTAAGCCATTAGTTAATTATCAGTCCATTCATGAGCTGAAGTGGCTGTGTTAGGGTAAAGAAACCTTCCTTTTCACTCTGTCTCACTCAGTCTAGGTTGAAACTGGAATTCAGAGAATTTCTGAGTTATGTGTTCGAGTGTGGTGTGTTTTAGGTTTATTAGGCGATGTGGCACAAATTTTGAGAAGACATTTCTGGTATTTGTCACAATATTTAGTTTTTCTGATATTTGTGAATTTGAAACAGATAAAACACACCAGCAAAATAGGAATATTTATTTCAAATTAAAAAAAGCTATAACAATAATTTACTTGTTACCATACTGTTTAACACTGGTTGTTGTTGGGTAGAGACTCTATAATTGGTCAGCATTTTTACCTACCGATTTCAACTACTGATGCACCGATTATGAATAATTCTTTTAGGAACTTATTTTTTTTAACTGAAACCTCGTACTGTGTGGGCTGAATGGAACACAGGAGCACGTTTCCAGAACCTTTTCTTAGCCAAAGTGCAACATAAGCCACATTATTTGCTCTTTTGTGGGCCAAACTGGTATTTTAAATTCTTAAATGAGAAATCAGTTGCCTGTCTAAATAATATGAATCAAATAAAGTGCTGCATTGAAATTAAGAGGCAACTGACTGTTTAGCACAATGAGTCATGCATAATTATGCAATGACATTTTGGAACAGATGTCGCAGCAGCGTTCAAATACAGTGCGAGTGCACTTACCTGATTCACATTATTTACAGCGTAAAATTACAGCACAGATTGGGCTAAATAATAGTAATAAATTGGCTGAATAGCTTGTTCAGAGCGAAAATCTGCCGATTCTGATTTTGGTCAATTCCAGATGTACGTCTGTATTGCTTGCTCAAACAGTGTGTTTCTCTTATTAGCACTAAGCCACTTTAGCTGTGTGAGTATATGTGTGCTGATTGTTCATATCAGTTTCATCACATTACCCCTAAAGCAGTACTTCTTTGACAGGATTACTGTCTGAGTGTGCGCACACTCATACGCACTCTCCTGTCAACCCAGCTGGTGTCTGCCCCCCCCCCCCCCCCCACCCCCCACCCCCCCTTCCCCAATCGCCCAGCTGGGCTGTGGAGCTGAGACCGTTAATCTGTGTTCTAGAAAGAAGGGATTAATAATGAGAGAGAAATTGAAAGAGAGAGATAGAAATAGGTAGAGAGACAGGTAGCAAGTGAAAGGAAGAGGGAGAAGATGGGGGGAATTTCTTTTTGGTTGTGGCAGGGTGTGTGTGGGTCCTTAAAAATATTCAATTTGTCTGAAATTACATTACACAAATGGCCTCTTATTGTCTCTTTATGTGTTTGTCTCCTTGCTTCATTAAATTCTGGCACCAGAGTGATGAAGCCACCCGTGTGTTGGCCCTATCGTTGGGGGATTGCAAATTCAGACTCTGCCGATGCCACAGCCGCATGTGCCTGGGACTCCAAGAGCGAATAATTGGCCATAGGATGGCCTCTCACAATGCTAGTTTTCATTTAGTTGAAATAAGACAATTGGCCATTTGTGTTCTTCTCCAAAGAGTGTTAAGCTGTATGAAGATCAAATCAAATTAAGCCAAGCTTTATTGGTCCCACACACAGCCATTTACAGTACAAAGTGCAGTGAAATCCTTATACATCTGTCTGTTGCCATGAAACACAGTATATGCAATATAAAAATATAAGCTAGAATATAAAAGAAAGGGAAGAAGAGTATAAAATATAAAAATATGGGCATTTAATAAAATTCAAGTGTACAGTGGGGTAAAAAAGTATTTAGTCAGCCACTGATTGTGCAAGTTCATCTACTTAGAAAGATGAGAGAGCTCTGTAATTTTCATCATACACTTCAACTATGAGAGACAATATGAGAAAAAAATCCAGGAAATCACATTGTAGGATTTTTAAAGAATTTATTTGTAAATTATGGTGGAAAATAATTATTTGGTCACCCACAAACAAGCAGGATTTCTGGCTCTCACAGACCTGTAACTTCTTCTTTAAGAAGCTCTTCTGTCCTCCACTCGTTACCTGTATTAATGGCACCTGTTTGACCTTGTTATCTGTATAAAAGACACCTGTCCACAGCCTCAAACAGTCAGACTCCAAACTTAACCATGTCCAAGACCAAAGAGCTGTCAAAGGACAACACGAAGAAAATTGTAGACCTGCACCAGGCTGGGAAGAGTGAATCTACAATAGGCAAGCAGGTTGGTGTGAATAAATCAACTGTGGGAGCAATTGTAAGAAAATGGAAGACATACAAGACCATTGATAATCTCCCTCGATCTGGGGTCCACGCAAGATCTCATCCCATGGGGTCAAAATGATCATGAGAACGGTGAACAAAAATCCCAGAACTACACGGAAGGACCTGATGAATGACCTGCAGAGAGCTGGGACCAAAGTAACAAAGGCTACCCTCAGTAACACACTACGCCAAGAGGGACTCAAATCCTGCAGTGCCAGGCGTGTCCCCCCCTGCTTAAGCCAGTACATTTCCAGGCCCGTCAGAAGTTTGCCAGAGAGCATATGAATGATCCAGAAGAGGATTGGGAGAATATCATGTGGTCAGATGAAATCAAAATAGAACTTTTTGGTAAAAACTCAACTTGTCGTGTTTGGAGGAAGAAGAATGCTGAGTTGCAACCATACCTACTGTGAAGCATGGAGGTGGAAACATCAGGCTTTGGAGCTGTTTTTCTGCAAAGGGGACAGGACGACTGATCTGTGTTAAGGGAAGAATGAACGGGGCCATGTATCGTGAGATTTTAAGCCAAAACCTCCTTCCATCAGTGAGAGCCTTGAAGATGGAATGTGGCTGGGTCTTCCAGCATGACAATGACCCCAAACACACCCCTCGGGCAACGAAGGAGTGGCTCCGTAACAAGCATTTCAAGGTCCTGGAGTGGTCTAGCCAGTCTCCAGACCTCAACCCCATAGAAAATTTGTGGAGGGAGTTGAAAGTCCATGTTGCCCAGCGACAGCCCCAAAACATCACTGCTCTAGAGGAGATCTGCAGGAGGAATGGGCCAAAATACCAGCTACAGTGTGTGCAAACCTGGTGAAGACTTACAGGAAACGTTTGACCTCTGTCATTGAGAACAAAGGTTATGTTACAAATTATTGAGTAGAACTTTTGTTATTGACCAAATACTTATTTTCCAGCATAATTTACAAATAAATTCTTTAAATATCCTACAATGTGATTTCCTGGATTTTTTTCGCATATTGTCTCTCATAGTTGAAGTGTACCTATGATGACAATTACAGAGCTCTCTCATCTTTCTAAGTAGGAGAACTTGCACAATCAGTGGCTGACTAAATACTTTTTTGCCCCACTGTATGTCTATGTGAAGTGCAATTGTTTGGAATTTGAGTTTTCTGTGATGTTACATTAGTGGTAGTTTGCCATTTTATTCTTCTTGGAGGAAGCACATTAGGCTTCACCCTAGGAGCTTGGTAGATTCCAGAAACCTAGCTAGTGGGTAGGAATTGGCCGTAACTAATTTGGATGCGTTCAGACACCCTGTATGGCTTTGCAACACACAGAGCATTCAAAGCACATAGAGAGCTTCTGAATCAGTATCACCTTTTTGGTCAAGTACACTTGCATGCACGAGGAGCTGGTGCTTATGTAAATAGACTCTATACAATACAAATAATAAACACATAATACAAACCAATCCTATAAGAGCCAAAAAGGGCTTCTCAAAATATATGCATGTACTGTACAGAGCTCTGCAAAAGTCTTAGGGAGCCATGAAAATTGTTTAAAATGATTTATTTTGGCAATAACAAAATTGTTTTTGCCAGTAACAACACTATAGCATTAGAATAAGCACAGTGAAAAAAAATATAGCAAAATGCGGCACAACTTTTAAAAGTTAATTATATCTACATGAGCAGAGTACAGTTAGAAGAACTTGGGTTTGATTCCTGACTTCTTAGTGAACTCTCTCTCAATGTCAACTAGACATTGGTAGTAACAGTAAATGCTAGACTTCCTTGAGAAGAGCTTTTAGAAAAATGGTAAACTAATACTCTCACACATAAAATAACAGTTGTTTATTCGTATTTTATGTAATGTTAGTGTTTTTTGGAACAGATTGTTGCCCTGATAAGTAGCTTTCTGTATGATGTTCTCAGATGGCCTAAAACTTTTACACAGTACTGCATGTAAAATAAATGTACAAAGAGTTTACACACCCCATGAATGCATGACAAGTTCATTTGCATACACTGTTCTAGTTCTGTAGTTTATTTGATATCCGTGTAACCCTTGCCTTTGTGGTTTAGTCTGATCATATCTGGTGAGATGCGCTGTGGGTAATGTTGCTGCCTTGTATAGCACCTGTTTTTTCATTACAGGCTGAAGACAGGGCCTTATATCACCCCCCCACTGCTGTTGTGTGTGTGTGTGTGTGTGTGTGTGTGTGTGTGTGTGTGTGTGTGTGTGTGTGTGTGTGTGTGTGTGTGTGTGTGTGTGTGAGATAGTGGATGATGTGTGAAGAAAATACCTCAGACACTTAAAATGCTGCTGCTGTACTGCAGGTACTGTTGCACAGCGTTGAATCATTCATCAGAGATAGTCGCTCTGCATAACAGTGTCTGTCTGATGAATGAATGTAAGCATGTGTTTCTATCTGTGTGCATATTAAAGCTTTACGATATTAGAGCAAAGCTGATATGCAGATTTTGTGGGTCATAATGATGTTAAAGGGCTAAAACTTTCGACAACCAATAATATCAGCACATTATTTTATTATTATTTTGACATATTATTATTTTTTTAGGATTTAATTTCATACCCCTGTAGTTTTAGTTCAGTAGTGGTGGTGCTTTACTGACAGATATAATGATGATGATGATGATGATGATGAAAATAAAATATAAAACAGAATCTCAGGATAAACGTGTAGCAGATGCGAAAGTAAGCTAAGAGAGTCATTATAAAAAGCCGTGTGGTGGAGAATCTCTAAGGGTCAGTAGCATCAGGAAGCACAGCTGCACTATCTGACCACAGGCTGTTGATAGTGGGCTTCACCAAGGACGAATGTGTAGTATTGCCAGCTGTTCTGCTATTACAGTAAGGATATGCATTTCAGTTTGAGCACTGGGTGTAGATCCTGCACTGAAATTGGCAATAAGGCAAAAATATTTTAAAAAATTATTGCTCTGGCAAAAATACAAAGTAATACTTATATATTTGTAGAATGATACAGTCATTTGCAAAAGTTTAAACACCCCTTGTCAAATTAAATGTTTTTTAATTTCTTAAGTAAAAATAAGCATGTGGACTCTTCCTGTACAAGGAAAAAACTTAACTATGCCAATTTTTTGCTAATTTTACTTATTAGTTTAGTCATTTTAGTCATTTGACCAAACCTTTACATATAATTGTCATCATATTTAGTTATTGACGTTTGCAGTTGGAATAAACAATAAACAATAGTGCCACATAAAAAAGGTTATGAAAGAAATATGTAATTTTTTTAAATGTAGCATTTTGAAGAATTAAGTAGCTTCCATTACCTGCTCACTACATTAGCCTCGTAGCTCCAGCACAATACTGAAAAAGCAAACTTCAGACACCGAACATGTGTTGGCTGATTGATTACATTTGGTGTGAGAGGGAATGTTTTTATTGATCTTGCAGCGAGCCAAACATAGCAGTTAGTGAATAATAAATCTTCAGACTAAGAACTTGTAAGCTTTTTAAGACTAAGCTTATGTTTAAGGGAATAAATGGAAAAAAAATCTTTGAAGGGGTTAAAAAGATTTGTTGCGCGTCTATAATGTGACTCATTTCAGTCCTTTGGCCACTTTAGTACATAGATTTCAGTCTTTTTGTAACCTGAAAGCAGTCACTGTCCATTTCGAGGAAGCTTAACTGAGATAATAATATAGCATTGGCTTTCCATTAAGCAAAAAATAATGTTAAATGTCTTCTGTTAAAGAAAAACTGTAACGGCCAGCAGTGGTTTTCTCTTAAAGGGCATGCCCTTTAAAGAAACAGTGCTAAACCTTTATGCCAGGTCAATTTGGATGGAGCTTCAGTAGATTCTCTGCCAACAAATTTGTGCGTGTAGAGGGAACAGGAACCGGAGTGAGACTAAATCCATTTATGTGTATTGATGTGTGTACACCTGTTGGTGGATTTTCTCCCCACAGTCTGTTGCATTATGTATTATGCAATCTGTGTATAAAGATAAGATTAGATATCTGATGCTGCATTCATTCACTCGCTCTCTTTCCTCTCTGCTGGCAGTGACAATGCAAGCTCAGATTGTTCACATAGTTACAGGGGTGGGTGTGACACAGCCAGTGGGCTCCTGTGAGGTCAAACGTGATGGGCTATGTATTAATCTCTCTCTCTCTCTCTCTCTCTCTCTGTCTCTCTCTCTCTGTCTCTCTCTCTCTGTCTCTCTCTCTCGCTCTCTCTCTCTGTCTCTCTCTCTCTCTCTGTCTCTCTCTGTCTCTCTTTCCGTGTTCATGTTGATTTGACAGAGCTCTAATTCTATGCTATATAGATTGGTATGTATGTAAATAGATTAAGTTCTCAAATATCACAAGCACAATAAAAAAAAGAGCAGGGGTTTGTCCACAGCCTCGTCTCTCTGCCCATTTAAATCTGGTAGGCCGCACTCAGATGCCAAGTTTTGATAATTGACAGTTGTTTCTACTGTTGATGGTAGGGCTATACAATATTGTCATAAATAAATGTCATAAAATGTGATGTTTGATAAAGCTGTTGGATATAGGGCCAAACGATTTTTGCAAAATATCTAATTGCAATTTTTCTGATCAGTATTGTGATTATGATTTAAACTGCAATTGTTTATAATTGAGGTATAAATTGAGAAGACCACCATATATTTTTTCTGGCTTGAGACTTAAAGTGGTAATACAGTGCCTCAGCCTGCCAGTTATTTGTGGTTCTGATGTCACAGCAGTGTACAAGCTCCATGTTATTAGGTCAAATTTCCCTATTTAAAACTTGCATTGCATCAACATTGTTGCTAATAAACTGTAAGACTATAATAGAAGTTGCAGCTCTTGTGAAAATTGCACTCTTCCAATTGCGATATAATTTCGATATAAAAACAATTCAATCTTTCAGCCCTAGTTGGATACCAAAACCACAATATGAGAAGCAATCTGTTATTATTAACATAACGCACACTCACACCTTATTTTTGGATGTATATACAGACAGCTAACTAACTAAATCTGCTTTAAGCAAAAAGCAAAATACAAAATTACAAAAGCACCAAAAACAAATGAAATACTAACAACTACTTACATTAAAACTTTGAACACTGAAAGGCTGAAAAATAGACAGCATTACCTCAACACCTTTTTCTATAAAGGCTTCAGTAACATATATATTTTTATATTTCAGGTATATTGTATATATTGTATATTTTATATAATTATAGGCACAGAAGAGTGAGTCATTTTTGTTTTCCTTTTGTTTAGTTATTAAAAATATGACAGTAGCCAATACCACCTCACACAGTTAAAACACAGTACTAGATATGAGAACAATTTTCGTGTTTGATGTGTTTTTACTTTTGTGCTTGTAGTTTAGGATGTTTTTGTGAGTTTTTGACCTGTGCACAAGGGTCTTTTGTAATTCAGTGGTTATCGCTCATTGCCCCATGTGGGAGTGCAGCGTTCAGTCCCAGGGCAGAGAATCTTCTAATGGTTTGTGCTGGCAATGTAGTGGCATCTGTCTGGTTCTGATTTGTGATCTGTTTGATGTTATTTAATCTCTTCAGTCATTGCAGAAGCTCATATGGCAATAAAGTTAAAAACATGATTGATTGTGCAGCCTTAAAAGATGCTCAGAATAAACTGATGTGTATTGGTGATTCAGTGGATTGAAACTGGCGATACGCTGTATTCGAAATGATTACACCTTTACTAAGTATCGTCACACCCTTTCTCAGAAACACTCATCAGGGTGGTCTGCAGAGCATGCAGCTGCTTACAAGAGTTTGTTTCATCAGTGTCACCGCAGTGCTCAGAAGGCTCCACCACTCAAATAATATGTGCTCTGTGGGGGTACTGTCCATTGAAGAACAGGGTAAAATGGGGCAAAGTATGCAGAGAAAACTTCCACAATAACAGATCTGCACCTGTGAATGGACCAAGAGTGCAGATAGAAGGAAGTGTTCTAATAAAGTGTTCAGTGAGTGTATATACACACACATTTTGGGTATGCGTTAAACGGGTGTATAGAGGTGCGTACACAAAGGCAAGCAAATAGCCAATCAGATAACAGCTGACAGGTCCTGATAGTTGTGGCCTATAGATATCAAATGCTATGTGTGGATGGAGTGTCTGTGGCTGATACTAATGCAGTTTTAGCGTGTTTAAATGATGAATTGATATGATGAACTGCTTAGCATGTTGTAATACCGAATAAGCATTCAACTTTTGACTTGTCATGCAATAATAGTTTAGAATCTCGTCCTCACTCTCTCGGTCTTTCACACACACTCATCCACACATACATACATGCACAGGGAGACACACACACACACCATGTCTGTGCCTGTTTTGCTCCCATTAGGGTGAACTTCAGTCCCTCAGGAGAATCACCGTGCTCTCTAAATTAGCACATGGGCACTAAGCATTAGTGCAGAAACTCCGTTGTCCTCCTCTGACTTGCTCTCAGTCTCAGGTGTTCTACAGCCTGTACTTTTTGCCACACTAGCCTTGAGAATATTCTTTTAAAGACAGCTATAGTTTATCAAAATGAACTTTTTTGCCAACCATCACAAAAGCATGTTGTAATTCTATAGTAATTATTTCATTGTAACAGCTGGAAGTCTTCATACCATATTTGTGTTTGTATGTAGAAGAGGCGATATTTTGTCATGATTTGACATTCTTATTTTGAGGAAAGAAAACCATTCCTTTATTTTTTGTCATGATTTGGTTGAAAATTTTAAAAAGTAAAGAGTTATGCACTGATGCCAATATCTGTTATCATTCCTGTACGTATCTGCCAACATCAACACATAAACATTTATAAAATGTCGAAAATGCAAGTACATCTGTCTGTATAGCATTGCAGAGGACTATCACAGCATTTATTTATTTAGGCTTACAAATGCAGACAAATAAATGAAATGCAGTAGCCCAGCGTTACTTAAACATTCTGCTCTTTATGAGTGCAATAATTACATCATCGATCCTAAACATCTGTCTGATGCCATTTGTATCAGTTGTATCAGTTCTGAAGGGATACAAATATCACTGTCCCTAGACAAAAGCCTGAAGTACAGAACCTAACCTGTCAATACAGAAGATTAATTACATGTAAATGTAATTCATTCTGTGGCTAATTGTGCCATCAGGGATGCAACTGTGTAATTATGTTTAAATAATAAAGCAAAATCACAGTGCATGTCAGCACACATTTCTCTGTAATGCCAAGTGCCAAGTGATTCTAGTTCCAGTTTCTGTTATCAGTGTAGATGGACAAGATTTGATATCAGCATCTGTCCAGAGTTCCCTCATATCTGTACATCCCTGTAATAACTATAGATTCCTGAGAGTTAAATCTTTTTTTCCTTCTTGTAAGCACTTGCAAAATACAGCATTTGCATGTAGAGTGAATGTCAGTCAGGCTTGTGATGTGTTAGTACTAATGAGATAGCTATTCCTCTATCCCCATGTCCTCATTCTCTCTCTCTCTCTTTCTCTCTCTCTGTTTCCCAATCCTTTCTCCCCTTTCTCTGCATCTCTCCCCATCACTCTTTCTAATTCACACACACATACACACACTCACTTGCTCCCCTGCCTGCTCCCTCTCGCCTGAGAGAGCTCTGTGTATGTGTGTGTAAAGCGGGCATAGAAAGTAATTGCATATGTGATGACAGCGACCTACTTCGCCAAAGTGTGCTTTTTCCTGATGACATCGAGATGCTCCATCTGCTCTGAGTCCAAGAGGTGTCTTCACACACACACACACACACACTTTCCATTAACAAAAGGCTGCGTCTCTGTTCTGTGTACTCAGATTGGTGTGCTTTGTTGCTGGCTGCCATGGCAACTATTAAACTTGATTTCAGAGTAAAAATCTGAAGGTCTCTCACAGCACTGCATTCACAGATAATACCAGTGAGTCCAGTGAAGGCAAATAAAATGTGCACTGTTTCACAAAGAGCTTTGCTAAAGCCTTAGGGGTGGCTGAGCACTAACACAAGTGGAACAACTGTGTGTGTGTGTGTGTGTGTGTGTGTGTGTGTGTGTGTGTGTGTGTGTGTGTATTTGTACATTTTCAAGACAATTTTTTGAACAATGAACAAAATGCTCCATGTTTCAATTTTTAAACTGAAAGAGCAAAACCAGTCCTTTTTTGGTCACTGAGGTTAAGATTAGTGAGATTTGGAAAAATTCCTGTTACACAAATATACTTACATACATGTAATACATATGAGACATAATATCCTTACTTATAGGCACTTGCATGTTGGAACAAAACCTTCTGTTGCCTTTTGATGTTTTTAATTTTTTTACCTTTAAAAATAGTAGCTGCTCTCACATATTCATAACAAACAGATCAGTAAAAATGCTCCAAATTAAAATAAAATCTTGTTACATTTACTTTATTTGAATGTTTTTACCTTCTCTACCATTTTAGAGATAAAAGGTTTTATTCTGGCAGCAACAATTTAAACAATTTATATAATACAAATGAATGTGTATACATACTTATACAGTGGTTCTTGAAGGTTTTTTAACCCTTTAGAATTTTCTATATTTCTGCATAAATATGACCTAAAACATCATGAGATTTTCACACAAGTCATAAAGTAGATAAAGAGAACCCAGTTAAACAAATGACACAAAAATGTTATACTCTGTCATTTGTTTATTGAGGAAAATGATCCAATATTACATGTTTGTGAGTGGCAAAAGTTTGTGAACCTGTAGGATTAGCAGTTAATTTGAAGGTGAAATTAGAGTCAGGTGTTTTCAATTAATGGGATGGCGGTCAGGTGTGAGTGGGCACCCTGTTTTATTTAAAGAACAGGGATCTATCAAAGTCTGCTCTTCACAACACATGTTTATGGAAGTGTATCATGGCCCGAACAAAGGAGATTTCTGAGGATCTCAGAAAGAGTTGTTGATGCTCATCAGGCTAGAAAAGGTTACAAAACCATCTCTAAAGAGTGTGGACTCCACCAATCCACAGTCAGACAGATTGTGTACAAATGGAAGAAATTCCATTGTTTCCCTCCCCAGGAGTGGTCGACCAACAAAGATCACTCCAAGAGCAATAGTCGACAAGGTCACGAAGGACCCCAGGGTAACTTCTAAGCAACTGAAGGCCTCTCTCACATTGGCTAATGTTAACATTCATTAATCCACCATCGGGAGAACAACGAACAACAATGGTGTGCATGGCAGGGTTGCAAGGAGAAGCCACTGCTCTCCAAAATTTGACATGGCTGGTCGTCTGCAGTTTGCTAAAGATTATGTGGACAAGCCAGAAGGCAATATACAATAATACACAGTGGTGCTTGAAAGTTTGTGAACCTTTTAGAATCAGAGGTCAGAGTCACAAGTCCGAGGTGTTATATTTACTTTCAATGCAAGTTAATTTAACAGTTTTTTTCCAAGTAATTTTTTGTCATTGGTCCAATCATCATGGATATTTGGATATTTGCATGTAGTGTAAATGGCACTTAGCATTTTGTAATTATGTGGAAATAGATTTAGAGATATGGGGGGTACATAATGTGTGTGTGTGTGTGTGTGTGTGTGTGTGTGTGTGTGTGTGTGTGTGTGTGTGTGTGTGTGTGTGTGTGTGTGTTTAAAGAACGAAGACAGCTTTGATGTCAGTAAACACAGACAGGCTCTTTGAAACAGCAGACTATATAGAAGTATCTGTTACTCTGTCTCTCTCCATCTGATTGTTATATATTTTAAAGGCAGCATAGAGCAGCATACCCTGAACATCTGAATGAGTATTTTGACAGCAGTGTTGGATTTATGCACAGTCAGGATGTGCTCTGGCGCTCAGAACCAATTTATGACCTACTGTATTACACACTCTCCCTGCAGACCCTGGGGCCTGTTCTCCATCCTGACGTACGCTCAGTTACAGCTGCCCTCTGTGCAAAGACACACAATTTGGTTTTCTGGTTTCATAACATGTTTCAAGCCACAGTCACACTCACCCTCTGGTTATGTGCTAAATGTGCACCATTAAGTAGGTCACTCTGTGTCAAATTGCTAGAGCTGGACACGACATGTTGCACAGCTTGGAGTCATGGTGTAAAGAGTGAAGCGATGCCTCTGAGATTTGAGAGAAACATCTGTGTAAGGAGAAGACTGAAGCAGGAAGCAGAGGTTTCTGTCAGCTTTTTTTTTTTTCATCAGTGTTCCCTGTTTGCAACTGCTGAACATCTGACTAAAAATCTCTCAAACACTGCCTTTGACATCCCTGTAAATCTTATGCTGTGAAAGGCTGAGGCCGCATGCTGTGTGACAGGTGGAATTGAAACGTCATCTCTCAAATCTCAGTATTCGTGCATTCAGTCTCAGAATGTACCCATTTTCCACTTACCAGTGACAGGGACGATGCAGCTGATTATATGACCTGTGCATATTTAAGTTTATCTGCACCAGTATACAAGTTTCATGAAGAATGGGCCAAAACAAATGACCCAGAATGACTTGGAAAAATGTCTGCTTCCATTGACTTACATTACAAATAAAGATTTTTTCCTTCTGCTGTAAAGTCATTCTGTAGATATAAGGTTGTGATCCGACAGCAGCGTAATGAACTGAAGAAAGCTACTGCATTTATATGACTGCAGTGAGATATTTTGCATCTTAACAGTAGCTGTCTTTCTTCCTTCTTCATTTATCAGCTAACACTTATAAAAAACATTTCAAACAAGCCTGCCAGCAAAAATCCACCCAAAGCAATTTTAGTTTTTGAACATTGCTCCCACATTCAAGACACCTCATCAAAAGGTTTTTTTCTAGTTATTAAAATGGAAAATCAAACTCTGGAGACAACTGCATCACTGCTATATGACCTGAGTGAACATGTTTACAAAAGAAGTAGAGATGGTTCAGTTTTTATTTTTGCAGTATTTAAATGATGGACATGTAGGTCCTGAGTTAAGACCATTTGAGAAGCAGACGTTTAGACTCTGATTCAGACGATTTTGTCCAAAGTTGTTTTACTGCAGAGGCCATTACATGGTGATGTGTCACGCTGAGCTAAGACACTTTTCTTTCTCTCTCTTTTTCTTTCAGCATCTGTCCCTTTCACAACTGACATGGCTGGCAGATTTTCTAAACTGAACTGATCTCACTGTATACCATGAATAACTGTCATTTCATTCACTAACTTCATTTGTCCAGATTGGTTAATTAAACCCTAACACCTAGACTTATTATTCAGTTATTATTACTATGAATGATTATTCAGCAGAATTACTAAAACATTGTTCCGTAATTAATATGAATCCAATCAGGGTCCAGTTTCCCTTTAACATCTTAACAGGTAGAGGGAGTGTTCTGTGTGATGCTCGCTCTACCATTTAAGAAGAATCTTTGTGCTAAGATGCTTGCAGTAAAACCCAGCCCTGCATGTTTTTTTTTTGTTGTGAAAGGGAGGAGCTTAAACGTGGGCCCACATACAGACCTGAGAGTTCAGGGAGGTTTAATCAACAAGTCATTCAACAGCAACCTTGAAAAAATCTTGAATTCAGTAGCAACATTCTTACATCCTGATGTCCCAATTTCAACGTATTGATTATATTCTCTTTCTCTATATTTTTCTCCTGCTCTTTTTTTGTTCCTTTTTCAAACTGTCATTCTTTGCATTTCCATTTTTCTCTTTCTTTTTCTTTCTTTCTTTCTTTCTTTCTTTCTTTCTTTCTTTCTTTCTTTCTTTCTTTCTTTCTTTCTCACAGATTCATATAGCTTTACTGACATGTATAGTCATTAAAGCATCTTACTGGATATATGTTTTGCTGATTTATCACTCTCTCTCTCTCTCTCTCTCTCTCTCTCTCTCTCTCTCCAGGCAACTGACGGGAGCAGTCTGGCTGTCCCCGGCACCATGCAGCGGGGCGGCTCAGAGACGTGTCTGGAGCTGGATGGGGAGGGGTCCGTACGAGACGCGGGTCGCGGGCGCCTGGGACTGGAAGGGCTGCAGCAGAAGATACTGAAGGTGACAGAGCAGCTGCGGATTGAGCAGGCCCTGCGAGACGAGAACGTGGCCGAGTACCTGAAGCTGATCAACAGCGCCGACAAGCAGCAGAGTGGGCGCATCAAACAGGTGTTTGAGAAGAAGAACCAGAAATCAGCTCAAACCATCACTCAGCTGCAGCGCAAACTCGAGCAGTACCACCGCAAGATCAAAGAGTGTGATGTCACTTCCTCCTCAAATGGGACCAAACACACACATACACATAGCAAAGATGCAAAGGAGTCGTCCAAGGACAGCTTGAAAGAGTGCAAGGAAGCAGCGGTCAGGGGCAGTGGACGTCACCCACAGCTAGACAAGGTAATGAATGATGGTCACAGCACTTTTCAGGAACTCAGAGATGCATTGAGTAATTATGAACATAAAGTAACATATGGCATTAAGGACATTGTAAGCAGGAAAAAACAAGCAGTTTATGGCTAGACTAGACCTGAGAAGACTGTGATTACAGAAGCAAGATCAAAATATAGTAGCATTATAAACGAAAATAAGTTATCCGTGGGTTCTTCAAAAGAAGTGTTAGGAGTGTAAATAAGACCATCTTCAAAATAATGTTATGGCAAAATATTGCAGAAAAGCTCATGATAATAATGATATCAACGCAGTAATGGCAGTATCTGTATTTATAGAGTCATATGCAAAAGTCTGTGCACCCCTGATGAGTATCCTTTCTTAACTTAGACATGTATAATTTTTGTTAGTTATGTACTTATTTATTACTGTAGTTTTTAGACATCAACCAAAAATATTTACTGCACAATAGGGGAGTTATGTCATTATATCACATAATTTGATGTTTGGGATTTTTGGATTCAGTGATGTGGATTCCGATTAATTTTGATTATCCTACAACATTTAATCAGTTAACTGCCGGGAAGAAAAAAAAAACAGACCAAGATATATTACACTTTTAGGTCAACATAGAGCTGGAGGCTTATTCATTAAGGTGATGGCACTGTTGTTAAGAGGTTGAAAGAATCTTTAGCAGCAACAGAAATACATTTGAAAAATGTTTTATTATTTAAAAATAGCTGAGGGAAATTGCTAGGTTTTCATATTGGAAGAGGAACGGAAGCTGCTTCTTCAGAACCATGTTAGTTTGTCAGAAAAATATAGACAGACATGGCTAACATCAACCAGTCTAGTTAACAATAAAGCCATGTTAAATTTGCCTTCTCAGCCTTGACCGTAATATTGCACTGACGTTCCAACAGTCGTCTCTCAGATCAGCAAAGTGTAACATAGTAAGCATGCTTATTTCTAAACATGAAACTGTATTGTTTTACAGGCCTGTTGAGAAAGCCGCATATCATTGCTAATTTGTATAGTTCCTGTGCTGAAAGGGAACGAGAACCCGAATAGGCATTTCAGTATTCAGATACCGCCACCTTGAACAGTTAACCAAGTACTCGAATACTTGTGCAGTTCACCTAATTAAAACTGCCTTGATTCTACCAATTTGTATGGAAAATATGTTAATGTTTTAATGTTAAATTTCAATACACTGTTTCAAATATGATTTTTCAGTACTGTATTGAAATTGTTACACTTTCATTAAATTTGTAACAGGGTAACTCCAGTGGATGTACTGTCTCAGATGTACTTGTGCACAATTTATTACACTCAGAAATGAAAAATCAGTGATGCCTGTATAACTCCATAGAAGTGGTGATTATACAAGCAAAATGATTGCCAGTATTTGCTCACTCGACTGTGTTACCTACAGTGGAAACCTTTTCTCTTTAGCTTTACTCACATTGTGTGTAAGTGGAATATGCTAATGTTAACACAGGCTGATTGGCAGATACCAAGTTTGTGGTTGAAATGAGCATAAATTCTGTTGTTAAGACTGCATAAAAATATTGTCAGTATTTAACTAATTCAGAATAGTCGCCAACCAAAAATATACAGCTGATAGTGGTCCTGTGGTCAGAAGCTGACCACTGATGAGGGGTTAGAGGACAGCAAAACCAGTAACTCTGTGCGTGTATTGTGAAGTCTCAAAGTGTATAGCCATGTTAGATTTTCAACAAATCTGTTTAAATACAACTTAAAAGACATAAAGATATTACATAAAGAATAACACACTTACTAACATATTAATGTGTGAATAAATTAATATATTCTGCATGGCATATTTGAGATTTTAAAGCTGCCTTTTGATCAGGCAAACACTTGAATATGAATACACCTCACTATTCTGTCTCTGTTTACTGCTACTCTGATGAAGTAAATCAGTAATAAGCACTTCTATAGCGGTATGAATTGTGTTCTGAATGTCTGCTCACGCTCAGGCTATTCTACTACATCCAACAATGAACACAGCTTTGAGCTGCTTTTATACAGAGATAGGAAATATGGTATGGCAGAAAGCTCCAATTCCACATTCTGATCCAGTTTACTGACCAACACTGACATGCTGCACACTCACAAACTACATTTTAATAAAAAAAAAAAGACACAAGGACTCTGAACATACTGCCGGCAAGACGTTAGGTTTGATATGGTTAATTGGTATAAACCTATAGACACCCTGTAATTATTTGGTCTTGCCGCTATTACAGGTGAAGACCATCGGCCCGGGGGTTTCTCTCTCACCGCCTTTTTTTTTCAACAAGTCCCGTGGCTTCGCCAACCTCATCCGCAACAAGTTTGGCAGTGCTGACAACATTGCCCACCTGAAGAGCACCATGGAGACAGGGGGTGGGCTGCAGGCAGAGGGGGCAGGACGGGTGCTGAGTGGCAGTGCTACGCTGACCAGCAAACCCAAATACCCTAGCGATGACGAGTGCTCCACAGGCACGTCTGTGTCTGTGGAGAGCAATGGACACAACTCGGCTCTGGGTGCCACCCACATTGAGGCGGTGCCAGGGGAAAGCTCCAGCAGGCTGGCCGAGGCCCTGGAGGAGGTGCGTGAGGTGAGGGAGGCGCAGACTCACCTGGCAGAGGACATAGAGAACCTACGGAGCCAAATAAAGCGCAACTATGGCTTTATCTCACAGATGCTTCAGGAGGAGAGATACAGGTAAACATACATACACATGTACAACAGAAATTATATCCCTATACATACACCACTAATCAAAAGTTTGAGTATACCTGATTTTCATTAATAATGCAGACCCTCCTGTTACATTTCAAAAGTAGGTCTTGAAAGAAATAGTTTGGGCAAAAAATAAATAAATAAAAATCTACTTACACAAGATGTAGTCAATCAGGCAAGGCATGGTTAAATGTTGTTTCTTTTGTTTAGAAATGGATTTACAAGGCTAATGTAATTGACAAATGCAAGAACTCAGTAATGTTTGAGCAAAAGTTATTTATTAAAGTTATGCAGACTTGTTGATGTGATTTAGAGCATAGTATAACTTACTGTGAGCTAGAAACATGAACAGAAATTCACAGATACAGACAACTATTTAAAGGGACATTGCATCCATGCTCCAAAATGTCTGTGAAATTGAAAGGTTCAGATGTGATAAAGCATGAAAAATACTGATACTGACGGTGATCCCAGTCCTAGAATTAACCAATTTTTCTCTCTACATACAGGGGACAAACCATGTCTGCTAGAAATGTTTGGAAATTAAATTGTCATTCTGTTTATAATTGCTTTTACCATCTGTGATTTAATTATACATAATTATACAATTGTATGCAAAAATTTGGGCAATCTGATAAAATACCTCTTTTTTGCTGGTTTTCTAAGTGAAGGTAAGTTAATACATTCTCTACAGAGAACACACTTCTTCACATATTAATGGACAATTACTGTTTATTTACAATTTTCTAATGTGTTAAACTCAGCGAATAATGTGTTTAACTCAGTAAACAATGTGTTATACTCAAATAAACATTTGCAGAACAAAAACTATTATTTGTGTTCCCTGTTTACTTATTTTGTCTTAAATCAGGGATGTTCAAACTTTGCATATGACTGTAAATTAAAGAACATTCAATATACAGGCTTTACAGGAGGATCAATGCAGAAACTCACAAACACATACCCACTGTGTGTGCTTGTCTTTGGCAGATGCGAACGGCTGGAGGATCAGCTGAACGATTTGACCGAGCTGCATCAGAATGAGACGGCCAACCTGAAGCAGGAGCTGGCCAGCATTGAGGAGAAAGTAGCCTACCAGGCCTACGAACGAGCCCGCGACATACAGGTACACACAACACACACACACACACACACACACACACACACACACACACACACACACACACACACACACACACACACACAAAAATAACGTTGTGTCTAAATGTTTAAACATTCCAACATAATAACTTAAGAAACCTAATTGGGTTTTAGGGTGTGTGTGTGTGTCTGTATGTCAGGAGTACAAATAGGTCAGTACTACAATAACATTCTTCTGATGTTGTGAGGCATTAGTTGGGAAACATGTTTTAAGCCATGCAGATGTTCCAGCTTGTACTATTTCAGTTGAGATGTGCGCCTCACTGCTTAATAAAACTGTGTTCACATTACAGGGATGAATTTTGTATTTTTGCCTAAATGTGACACAGAATTAGGGGGTGGACAATATAGCAAGAAATATGTTTTCAAGCTAAATGATATGTTTCATGATATTTAGTTTTAAAAATACATATTTTGGAACCAGATTTTTCAGTTTTGAGAATTTGAGAATAGTTTTGGAAGCAGAATCATTAAGTTAAGTGAGCCTTATTAGTCCCACAACAGGGATATTTCACCTGTGCATTGTGAAACATCACATACACACTAGTGAACACACACGCTAGGGCGCAGTGAGCTCACTTGCCCGGAGTAGTGGGCAGCCCTGTCTGTGGCCCAGGACCAGTTGGGGGTTAGGTGCATTGCTCAAGGGCACCTTAGTCACGTACTGTCGGCTCAGGGGATCAAACCGGCACCGTTACGGTCATAAAGCTGGTTCCCTAACCTCCGGCCCATCCTCATTAATGCACTTCAACCAGTCAGTTGTGTTGTAATGAAGGAGGGTAGGGTCTAAATAGCCCTGCTTTGAACAATATTTCTGAATGGAATCATTCTTTATGTTTTGACCTCCTCACAATTATTTTAAAATGTTGAAAATAATAAATAGAAAGTGATGAATAATAATGTCCAAAAACATATGTACTTTTTAGAAATTCAGAGTCCCAATAAAATGCGGTAGACCTGTTCTGTGAGTACATGTGTCTAGACTTTTGACTGGTAGTTTAGATAATCAGCAGTAGTCATAGCAATATAACATTTTTTATTCGTATTTAGTTAAGTCCTTGTGCCCTTTTTTGACCTCTGTGTTCTTCTGTCCTGTAGGAGGCGCTGGAGGTGTGTCAGACGCGGATCACTAAGCTGGAGTTGCAACAGCAGCAGCAGCAGTTAGTGCAGCTGGAGAGCGCCGATGCCAAAGTGCTGCTAGGAAAGTGCATCAACATCATGCTGGCCATTGCCACGGTAATCCTGGTGTGCGTCTCCACGGCAGCCAAGTTCACGGCACCATTGCTACGGAGCCGGCTGCATGTGCTCGGGACCTTTGTGTGTGTGTGTGTGCTCGCGCTGGGCTGGAGCCACTGGGAGCACGTACAGTGTGCAGCGGAGAGAATGTTCCTGCCCAGCTGAGGAACTTATAGCCTGTATATGTCTGTGTGTGTGTGTGTGTGTGTGTGTGTGTGTGTGTGTGTGTCTGTGTGTGTGTGTAATCGTACGCTGAAAAAGTTCAAGTACACTGAAAAAATTGAACTGACTTAATTGATCAGTTCCACATGAATAAAATATATTACGTCTGCATAGTTTTAGTCCTTCAATTTACTCCTGGCGTAATATATATTATTCATGTATAAGTTATGTACACATTAAAATCAAGTAAATTCAGTGCATGTATTTTTTTCAGTGTAATACTGACACTGGAATTATAGTTCCTTCCTGGACTCTTCGCTACAGTCGGGCATTTGCAATGAGGAACTGTGCTGTGAATTTTGGCTTTAAAGGAACTCTTTTGTGTGTGTTTGTTTGTGTGTTCAGACCATAATGACCTTTATTATTGACACATTGGGATTCCAGTTTGTCCTGGACTCATCACTACAGTTAGAGATTCACTACAATGAACTGTTCCCTGAATTATGGCTTTAAAAAACTTTTCTGTGTGCTTTTGTATTGATCTGCTTCTCTACTCCAGCAGACACGGGTCCATCTCTGTCACTGTATTGTAACAGGTCCATCTGTATAACTGTTGTAATGGGTCCATCTGTGTTACTGTATTAGCTGTTTTGACCTGATTCACTATACTGTTCTATTTTCTAAGGGTGCACCATGTAGCAGCAGCTAGTATTTTGTTCGCTGATGAATGGTAAAATAGAATTATTATTATCAGTCCCAGAATTATAACTGATAATTTAGTGCCCTATTTTTACTGTCCTATTTATTTTTAAACTCATAACAGTACACCCTTAAAACATGGGCTCTTTAGTAAAGGCAATTTTTATATATAAAACCCTGTAAACACAAAGAACCATTTGAACTGAATGCTTTCCATCTATAAGGAAAGCCTGTTGTATATGGTTCTGTAAAGAACCTTTTTTTTTTTTTAATGGTTTGGAGAAATCGTCCAAAAAACAAAATGTTAAATATTGTTTATTATTATCTCCCAAAATTCCATATCGGTGCATCCCTGCATCTCCAGAGTCTCCCTAATAGATACTTAGCTTTGTGTGCATTGGCGGAGTAAACACAACATTTGGCTGTAACAGTCTGAGTTCAGGCATGCCAGAAATGTTTGTGTTATTATGGCCTACTTTTCCTGAAGAGTGGGAGTAGTGTGAAGCTCAGCACACACAGCTTAACATATGCACACACACTCGCCCTCCGAAACGCACACTTAAGGCGGAGCAATGTTTGTGGAGTGAACTGTTGTGAAAATGAAATATATTGTTATATGTTGACAAAATATTCCAAAACATTAATGGAATATATTGTAATATGTTTTCAATGTATTACATTTTTGTGTGGGGCAGCTTTGGAATAATTTTCACTGTGCAGAAAAAAGTGAACTTGCTTTTCGTCATTGTCAGAAGTTTGTGGTAGGGTTGCCTTTCTAAATGAGCAAGTGAAGTAAAGTAAGCATGTAATGAACTTCAGAACTGTTTTAAATGAAGGCTGAAAGAACTATTTTTGTACCTTTTTAAATCTCTATTCAGAAACTATGTTGGAACTAATGCAAATACAGTGACCTCCACCAACCTTGGAATGTCTGTTTGTTGTTTTTTCAAAGAGAGCAGTGAGGAAAAAATGAATGATTTGAATGTTCACACAGGTAATAGATAATCTGGGTCCAGATTTTGTGCCTGAAGCAAAGCATCACAGCGTGACCAGTTGAGTAACGAGGAACTAAATCAGTGGTCATAAATGCCTCCCTGCAACCCAAAACTGACCCACCAGATCAAGCTGGTCTATGACTTCAGAAGGCTGGCTTGGTTGGAATTGTTGGAGTGAATTATTTTGGAGAAAAACTTATGTGAGGTTTTGTTTGTGAGAAAATTTTTTTTTTTTTTTCTCTCTCGAGGTGTAATGACATTTGTGTGGGTTTATGTACCATTAACAGTCATAATTCAATTCTGTGTGGCTATTTTCTACTTCTCTTCATCCCCTAGGATATATATATATACACACACACACACACACACACACACACACACATATATATACACTGCTCAAAAAAATAAAGGGAACACTCAAATAACACATCCTAGATCTGAATGAATGAAATATTCTCATTGAATACTTTGTTCTGTACAAAATTGAATGTGCTGACAACAAAATCACACAAAAATCATCAATGGAAATCAAATTTATTAACCAATGGAGGCCTGGATTTGGAGTCACACACAAAATTAAAGTGGAAAAACACACGACAGGCTGATCCAACTTTGATGTAATGTCCTTAAAACAAGTCAAAATGAGGCTCAGTGTTGTGTGTGGCCTCCACATGCCTGTATGACCTCCCTACAATGCCTGGGCATGCTCCTGATGAGGTGGCAGATGGTCTCCTGAGGGATCTCTTCCCAGACCTGGACTAAAGCATCCGCCAACTCCTGGACAGTCTGTGGTGCAACGTGGCGTTTGTGGATGGAGCGAGACATGATGTCCCAGATGTGCTCAATCGGATTCAGGTCTGGGGAACGGGCGGGCCAGTCCATAGCTTCAATGCCTTCATCTTGCAGGAACTGCTGACACACTCCAGCCACATGAGTTCTAGCATTGTCCTGCATTAGGAGGAACCCAGGGCCAACCGCACCAGCATATGGTCTCACAAGGGGTCTAAGGATCTCATCTCGGTACCTAATGGCAGTCAGGCTACCTCTAGCGAGCACATGGAGGGCTGTGCAGCCCTCCAAAGAAATGCCACCCCACACCATTGCTGACCCACTGCCAAACCGGTCAAGCTGAAGGATGTTGCAGGCAGCAGATCGCTCTCCACGGCGTCTCCAGACTTTGTCACATGTGCTCAGTGTGAACCTGCTTTCATCTGTGAAGAGCACAGGGCGCCAGTGGCGAATTTGCCAATCCTGGTGTTCTCTGGCAAATGGCAAGCGTCCTGCACGGTGTTGGGCTGTGAGCACAACCCCCATTTGTGGACGTTGGGTCCTCATACCAACCTCATGGAGTCGGTTTCTAACCGTTTGTGCAGACACATGCACATTTGTGGCCTGCTGGAGGTCATTTTGCAGGGCTCTGGCAGTGCTCCTCCTGTTCCTCCTTGCACAAAGGCGGAGGTAGCGGTCCTGCTGCTGGGTTGTTGCCCTCTTACGGCCTCCTCCATGTCTCCTGGTGTACTGGCCTGTCTCCTAGTAGCGCCTCCAGCCTCTGGACACTACGCTGACAGACACAGCCAACCTTGCCACAGCTCGCACTGATGTGCCATCCTGGATGAGCTGCACTACCTGAGCCACTTGTGTGGGTTGTAGAGTCCGTCTCATGCTACCACGAGTGTGCAAGCACCACCAACATTCAAAAGTGACCAAAACATCAGCTAGAAAGCAGAAAGGTACTGAGAAGTGGTCTGTGGTCCCCACCTGCAGAACCACTCCTTTATTGAGTGTGTCTTGCTAATTGCCAATAATTTCCACCTGTTGTCTATTCCATTTGCACAACAGCATGTGAAATTGATTGTCAATCTGTGTTGCTTCCTAAGTGGACAGTTTGATTTCACAGAAGTTTGATTTACTTGGAATTATATTGTGTTGTTTAAGTGTTCCCTTTATTTTTTTGAGCAGTGTATATATCATAGTATAGTGAGCAGAGGTCGCCAATTTTCTGCAGAGTCGATCGCTACAGACCTCCAAACTTCATGTGGCCTTCAGATTAGTTCAAGAACAGTGCATAGAGAGCTTCATGGAATGGGCTTCCATGGCCAAGCAGCTGCATCCAAGCCTTACATCACCAAGCCCAATGCAAAGCGTTGAATGCAGTGGTGTAAAGTGCTGCCACTGGACTATAGAGCAGTGGAGACGTGTTCTCTGGAGTGATAAATTACACTTCTCCCTTTGGCAATCCGATGGATGAGTCTGGGTTTGGCAGTTGCCAGGAGAACGGTACTTGTCTGACTGGATTTTGCCAAGTGTAAAGTTTGGTGGAGGGGGGGATTATGGTGTGGGGTGTTTTTCAGGAGTTGGGCTTGGCCCCTTAGTTCCAGTAAAAAGAACTCTTAATGCTTCAGCACCAAGAGATTTTGAACAATTTTATGCTCCAAACTTTGTGGGAACAGTTTGGGGATGGCCCCTTCCTGTTCCAACATGACTGCACACCAGTGCACAAAGCAATGTCCATAAAGACATGGATGAGTGAGTTTGGTGTAGAAGAACTTGACTGGCCTGCACCTCTGAGTCCTGACCTCAACCTGACAGAACACCTTTGGGATGAATTAGAGCGGAGACTTCGAGCCAGGCCTTCTCGTCCAACATCAGTGTCTGACCGCACAAATGTGCTTCTGCAAGAATGGTCAAAAATTCCCATAAGCATACTCCTAACCCTTGTGGAAAGCCTTCCCAGAAGAGCTGAAGCTGTTGTAGCTGCAAAGGGTGGGCCAACATCATATTAAACCCTATGGATTAAGACTGTGTGACCTGGAGGGGTGTGATTGGGAGGAATGGCCTCTCTGATCTGAAGCCGAGTGGTGTTCAGTTTTTGGACTTCTGTACAAACCACAGTTTGTCCATCATGAACACCATGTTTGAACATGTGCACATGGCACCAGGACAACCTAGGCCGCAGTTCAATGATTGACTTTGTTGTCGTGTCATCGGACTTGCGGCCATGTGTTTTGGACACTCGGGTAAAGAGGGGAGCTGAGCTGTCAACTGATCACCACCTGGTGGTGAGTTGGATCAGGTGGTGGGGGAAGATGCCAGTCAGACCGGGCAAACCCAAACGTATAGTGAGGATTTCCTGGGAACGTCTGGCAGAAGAACCTGTCAGATTGATCTTCAACTCACACCTCCGTCAGAACTTTGACCAGATATCGGGGGAGGTGGGGGACATTGACTCAGAATGGGCCATGTTCTGCTCCTCCATTGTTGAAGTGGCTGACTGTAGCTGTGGCCACAAGGTAGTTGGTGCCTGTCGGGGCGGTAATCCTCGAACCCGGTGGTGGACACCCCAGGTGAGAGACGCCGTCAAGCTGAAGAAGGAGTCCTATTGGGCATGGTTGGCCTGTGGGACACCAGAAGCAGCTGACAGGTATCGACAGGCCAAGCGATCTGCAGCTTCAGTCGTCGCCAAGGCAAAAATCTGGGTGTGGGAGGAGTTTGGTGAAGCCTTAGAAAGTAACTTTAAGTTGACTCTGAAAAGATTCTGGCAAACCATCAGGCGAATCAGAAGGGGAAAGCTGTGTGCTACTAGCACTGTATATAGTAATATAGGAATACTTTGAGGACCTTCTCAATCCTACCGACACGTTCTCCAGTGAGGAGGCAGAGTCTGGAGACACGGGAATAGGCTCGTCCATTACTGAGGCCGAAGTCATTAAGGTAGTTAAAAAGCTCCTTGTTGGCAAGGCTCCAGAGGTGAATGAAATCCGTCCCGAGTTCCTCAAGGCTCTGGATGTGCGGGTTCTGCCCTGGTCGTGGAACACTGGACCAACTCTTCACCCTCTCCAGGATCCTAGAGGGCTCATGGGAGTTTGCCCAACCAGACCACATGTGCTTTGTGGATCTGGAGAAGGCATTTGACTGTGTTCCCCGGGGTATTCTGTGGGAGATGCTTCAGGAGTACGGGGTACATGGCTCTTTGCTATGAGCCATTCAGGCCCTGTACAAACAAAGCAGGAGCTTGGATGGCATGGCCGGCAGTAAGTCAGACTTGCTCCCAGTGAGAGTTGGACTCCGTCAGGGCTGCGCTTTGTCACCAATTCTATTCAGAATTTTTATGGATAGAATTTCTAGGCGCAGTCAGGGGACAGAGGGTGTCCGGTTTGGTGACCTCAAGGTCACATCACTGCTGTTTGCAGATGATGTGGTCCTATTGGGGACATCAGGCTATAACTTCAACTTTCGCTGGATCGGTTTACAGCCGAGTGTGAAGTGGCCGGGATGAGAATCAGTACCTCTAAATCCGAGACCATGGTTCTCAGGCGGAAAAGGGTGGAGAGCCCTCTCTGGGTTGGGGACAAGCTCTTGCCTCAAGTGGAGGAGTTTAAGTATCTAAGGGTCTTGTTCACGACAAGTACGATGGTACAAGGGTAAAGAAAGCTGAGCCACAAGGCAAAGCTCTCGATTTACCTGGTCGATGTACGTTCCCACCCTCACCTATGGTCATGAGCTTTGGGTAATGATCGAAAGAATAAGATCGCTAATACAAGCGGCCGAAATGAGTTTCCTCCGCAGGGTGTCTGGACTCTCCCTTAGAGATGAGGGTGAGAAGATTAGTCATCTGGTAGGGACTCGGAGTAGAGCCGCTGCTTCTTTACGTCGAGAGGAGCCAGTTGAGGTGATTCGGGCATCTGGTTAGGATCCCTCCTGGACGCCTCCCTCGTGAGGTGTCACAGGCAAGTCCACCAGGGAAGAGACCCTGGGGAAGACCCAGGCTGGCGTGACTATATTGCCCAGCTGGCCTGGGAGTGCCTCGGAATCCCCCCCGGAGAGCTAGTGGAAGTGTCTGGGGAAAAGGATGTCTGGGCCTCATTGCTTAGGATGCTGCCCCCGCGACCTGAACCCCGGAGAATGGATGGTTGGATGGATTAAGAAATTAACCAGAACAGCACATGAACTTGACTGGACTTCGACTTTTACTGTCTGCCATTGAGACACTGTCTCTCTAACCCAAACTTGCCCTCGGTATAACAGGAACAAACAGCCTGTCAGTTCTCTCCAGCCTCTCAGAGAATGTAGAGTTTTTACTTCCCCCTTCCTTTCTTTGCCATAGTGATTCTCTGGGCACTGACTGTATGAACAGAACGTCATTTTCTTCTTCCGTCTTTAAATCACGTTCTGCTTTACCTTGTCCTGTCTTCTTGTCACACATTAAATTGTGAAGAAAAGCCTGATGGTGCCCTGACCCCAAATCTGGTGAATCGGTCAAGACATGTTGGTCTAATGTTTGCTACGAGGCTACTGTAACTTGTTAGCTAACAGCTAAGCAGTAGCTTTATCAGAGTCGGTTTAGCATGCTGATAAGCATAATGCAAACTGCATGCCTAATAATCACACACTTGCCTCAAAACACCCCGGGCGGTTAAAGAGGAATTTGACTGATCATGATTCTGTAGTTTCTCTACAGAGCATCTTGCGCAGCATACCACTCTGAATGACTCAACATTGGAAAACCAGTGAAAATCAGTGAAATTCCTCTTTAAGCACTCTCAAATAGACATTGCATGTGGTGACCTGCTGTTATCTGACATGGACAAAACTACAGCGTAGCTAAAACAATAGCAGCAACTGTTCTGATGCTGAAATGTTCAGAAAAACATTCAGAAAATGTTTTTATCGCTTTACATAATGTTGATGTAAGTTAGCGTGTGAGGATTTGTGGAGCACTCTGCTGCCCCCTTGCGTCTGTCGACAGGAACATAACTCTAATTCATCCGCATCAGTGAGGAGAGGAAATCAGGGGTTCACACTGCTCAGGGTGCTCATATATACCAGATGATTAACTACTACACAAGACTTTGCTGCTAAAAAAAACAGCTTAGACCTTTAGACTAGTGTGGATTCCAGGCTGGTCTAAATTAGTGTATGCTGGTCTGGGGCTGGTTTAGCTGTCACCCAGTATGGTCATGCTGGTTGACCAGCATTCAAAACACAATGAATGCTTTTTTTGCTGTGTTGGTCTGGGCTGGTTTTTAGCAGGGAAAGCAAAAAGGTCTGGAGAGAAAAAAAAGTACCCTGCATTTTTTTGCTATATTAACAAGCACAAAAATCACACAGAATCTCATGAGACATATTTGTTTTGAGATTTTCAGTTGTAAGTGTGACTGCGTTGGCCGTTTACAAGCGGAAACAATTGTGTTCCCCAGCTTCCCACGGCACTCGCACGCAGCATAAGAGCTGGACTGAGAAAAATGTGCTCATATCATTTTTGCAAACATTTCCACAATGTTATATACATTAATCCAAGGTGGAATCCCTTTAAACTACTACTTCCATAAAGTACTATAAATTCTTAAGTAAACTAATCTAAACTAGCAGCAGATCAGGTGTGGTCACAGATTTACTTCTGTTCAACATCATCTTCACACATAACTGCTTCCATTAAAGTGATGTGGGACTGCAGGTTTCCAGTCCTGCTCCATTTACAGTGAAAGTGAGCTACACAATGTATCACGAAATTCAGTGCACAAGTTCTGTTTATGTGCTGAGTTTAACATATTGGAAAACAATAAAAAAAAATGTGTCATACGTTCAGCACATTTAAGCTTATTCTTCTTCCAATTTGTTAAATTCAGCAGGTAACTGGTAATTATGCATAAAAATGTGCAGAAGTGTTTTGTTTTTGTAGAGGATGTGTTCTTATTTTCACTTCACCAAAACATGAAATATTGGCACTTGCAACTCCCGACCACCAGAGGGTAGGCAGTGACAGCTTTCCCTCTCATGGTCAAAGATATGACCCAGGATGGCCCATACACCCTACTGATTATCTGACAGACCACTGAAGGTCCACTTATTCTTAGGAGGAGGATTTATCAGGTCAGATCAAATTCAAATCAGAACTTGCAAGAAGAACAATAATAAGACTTTAAATCTTACCAACAAATCTACTGTTACTGTAAACAGAAACTTTGTTCTGAGCAATTTTTTACATCAAATGTCTCTTATGTTACACTTTGATTGCACACATAAGAAAATTCAAAGTTAGAGAAAGTATTTTAAAAGTTATATAAATTATGATTCTTATTCTTCATTCTGCATTTTTGGTCCATTTCAGTCTGATGTCTAATTACTCTGTGGTTTAAGTAAGAACATAGAAGAGGCAAAACTTCAAATACAAAAGTGATACTTTATTCATCTTTGGCCATATCATTGTATAGCATTGTTCAAAAATATCACATAGCCTTTCTTTGGTATAGATGTTCTTTTCATTATATAACATTTTAATACAGTCTAGATTAGCAAGTTAAATGTTGGGCAGTTAGTGGTTTGGGTGTATGATGTATGTAAGAGTAAATTCAGTGTGGTAGGATTTAGTCTCTGTTCCAGACTAAATTGAAAACTCCAATATACCAAGGGCCTCATTCAGAAAACATGCATAAGCACGGAATTCATCTTAAAATGCAATATTTGAATTTGACATACATGGAAATGCACTTAATGAGTGTGAGATTCCATCCTGTCAGGCATTACTGTGTGTGTCCTGTGAGCACTGTGTTCTCATAAATCAGTCGTTGCAAAAAATGCTGAAGATTTATCTTAAATTCTAAATGAATAATTTGGTAAGTTGTAAACAAAATCACTCAGAGTGGTTTAATGTGAAATGGTTTATCGTAAAGAAAGTTCCTGACTCACTCTACAACACAGATACAGCCATTTTATTTATCCAAAACTACCAGTGAACCTATACCTGTCTTCTTTTTTCATATGTAAAGTCGTTCATTTCTTTGGGGCAGTGTGCTCATTACCATTTCATATAATAACTGTCTATGATGTAGTTAAAGTCTTCAGACGTCTGGCTCCTATCACCACCACTCGGAACAATTTAGACTCAGAAAGTTTCTCTAGAGCAGAGCATTTCACATCAAACCACTCCGAATTACATTCAAACTGTTTCATTATATTGAAATGTATGAAATGAAATTTATATTACATTTTGGAAATCTGGTGTAATTCCCCTTTGATAACAAATTAAGAACGAAATCCTTTATAAATCTGGCCCCAAGTGTTTCCCAGTCCTGCACCGCAAGGTCTGTCATTTCCCTGTTCTGACACAACCATTCAAACCCATTAAACTGCATGTCCCTGTTTTTGAGCCCACACTCACTGCTTCACTCTAAGAACTACATGTAATGCATTAGTTTCATGACAGTTTAATTATTAGTAGGAAATGAAACTGTGTGTCAGGGTTAGGGCTGTCACTAATACTCAAACATGTTGGCTCTTTTTAAAAATCATCAACCAAAATTTACCTTCTTGGTGAGATGAATTGACAATCTGCACAATGCACATTTTAAAGTAAATATGGTATGCGTGAGCTGCATTTCATAGGATCTTTTGGACCATATTATACATCTTTACATATTAATGTCACATGCACAGGCTCAAAAAGAAAGTCTGGCTCGATGGTTATGATGACAATAGTAGGTCATTCAGTAACATCATCAGACATACTGATGCTCAGTTCTGACCGAGTTCTCTTTGAATACCCTTTCAAAGTGCTGACAATCATCAGATTCATCTGCTTGGGGATGGGGTGCTACAAAATGTTCTTCTGCACATTGCATGCAATTACACATTTTCACCAGAGAGGTCTCCAAATTCCCAGATCTCACATAGTGCAGGTTTAAGTCCATTGTTATTCTTAGGCTTTTTTTTAAATCAGTAGATAACTAGCCCCTGATATTGAAAGTGACATGCCTATTTAAGACTGTTAGTGGGTTAATAAGCCTGCAGTTTAAGATATTAAAGGGGAACTCCACTGATTTTTCACACTATCTGCATAATTAAATGGATACTATATAAACAAAGCAATTCAGAACTGTTTGGTGTTAAATGCTTCGTTCTAGAGACGCTTGCCAATTCAGAATTGTTCACAGTGGTGGAGAAAGAACCAAGATGTCTAAACTGTTTAACGACTCTAAAAGCTCCCTCACAGAAAATGATTAAATGAAATGGTTATGAATTTGGCTTAAAATGTATTGTAATCAATTTATTTAAATCTATTCATGGTGGAGGGATACATGAAGGATGTATTTGGAATAACACTCCCCAAGGAAATCTCCTTTTTTCAGATTTACTACTATTTTACTCTTATCAGCATTAAACGCAGACCAAACATGTAGGTTCACTGGTGGTTTTGGATAGTAAATAAAATGGTTATATTTGTGCTGTAGACATTGTGACACCTGGTTCCTATCACCACCACTGTAAAGAAATCTGAGAGGGCAAGTTTCTCTACAAATAAACCATTTCGCATCAAAACAGTCTGAATGACTTTATTCATATCTCAATCAATGAATTCTGCAGACATTCTGAAAAACTGGTGGAACTCCCCTTTGAATTAATGAAGTGCTTGGTAATAAGCTGATGAGTTGAGTCTGGAGTGATAGAACTGGGAAAATGCTACAATGTTCATTGCGGCTGGACCAGAACTAGGAAACATTTGCTTAACAGAAGACAGAAGTGTGGAAGCTATTACTAATGTGCGTTCTGGCCCCCAGCACAGGATGCTGACTCCCAGAATCTTGGTTAAGAAAATGGCTTGTTATGGTACAGCTACAGGCAGGTGCTGTAGACTGTAACTCTCTGGCTGAGTTCATGCAAGATTTCTTCGGCCGCCTTCTCCAAGCCCCTCAGCTCCTCCGCTCGCTCTGCCAAAGTCTGCTGGTTTACTGAGAAATCTCTCTCCAGCTCTGAGAAAGAAAGAGAAACAGAAAGAGAGAAGGTGTGTATATAGACCATGTATATTGGTGTGTATATAGACCTTGGCTTTAAATTTTGACAGGAAAAAGATACTGGGTTTTTTTTTAAATCTTTTTTTATTAGCAATAATAACAACAATGAATTTTTGAATAAGCTATTTTTATTGTGTTCATTGTTGATTAGCAAATGCAAAAAAAACCTCAGGCAAAATTTAAAAGCTAATAGCTACATAAGTCATTTTGTAATGTAATGATCTATAATCTGAATAATCGATTATTTGTTTCAGTAATCTATAGATTATTCGACCATCAAATTAGTCGTCTGCTGCAGCCCTAATTGGCGGTGGCTGTCCCAAACCCTAACCCCTAAATTTCAAATCAATCAGTACGTTGCACCTCGTTGCACCTTGTTCCTGGGGGAACGTAATTTCACTCCACTGTGTACTTGTACATAGATGGAATGACAATAAAACCCTCTTGACTAAATTTATGGATTTTATCTTTATGGATTCAGTCATTTTGACTGCTTTTAAAGTGCAATTGAAATATTTTGATTAGATTTTTCATGTCACTACTAAAACACACATAGTTATTTGTCCATAGGCAGAGCCTTACAGTCATACCAGTTTATTTTAGACCACAGTATGTATGACTTTTAATTACATTGTTTGATTCAGTGTCAAAAATATCAATGCCAATAATAAAAACTGCAAAGTAGCAATATTTTATATATTATAATGTTAAAATGGGGTAACATTAAAATTAAACTGGCGAGAAGCAATGGCCATGGCAAAATGCCATAGTACAGTCACAGTGAATCTCATATAAGCTCATAGGAGGAAAAAAGTCCCATGTATCATTTCTTTTCTGGTACTTATTTATGTGTAATAAAAATGCCAGCACTGTCAGGTAAGGATTACACCAGCCTCTTGACTAATGTAATTTCTCCATACTGTCCCACTCTTCTATTGGCTTAGTGTAAGTTTCAGAGTTTGTGTGTGTGCCTTTTTCAGCATTTCTGCTGCTTCAAATTGAGAACCGGGATTAAGGTCTGTTGGTTTTGCTGGTCAGTCAAAGTGTTCACTGGGATGTTCCATCATATCTGCTGAACCAGTCACACACAGACACCTTACATTTGCCATCCTGGAATGTGGGAACGTCAGTGTTATGTTCTGTTTGGACATGACATACAAAGTTAATGGAAGAGTAAGAAAATGGAGAGGGCCGCATTACCTGAAAGGATTGGCAACATAATTAAGGCAGCTGAATGCTTATACAAGTATTAGAGAAGAAACAATGCATGTGGCTAATTTGTTGCCAGGGATTCTTGGCGTCAACTTCTCACATGTAACACTGTAAATGTTACAAATGTTTGTACCATGGTACAATGTCTCTGTGTTTAGCCTAGCCATGTGATGTTTTAGTCAGTATTTAGCAGGTGTGTGTAATAGCTTAAATGGCCAGGTCTACTAACGTTACTACAAAACACAAGAGCCTTCATGTACCATAGACATGATTGAGAATTTTGTATAAATGTGGCTAGACTATCCACAGCAGAAAATAATCTACAGTGACTGCTCCTGATCTAACGTTAACCTGACTGGACTGTAAATTTAAACCACAGTGGCTAAACAATTTTCCTTCACTTTTGAATGACAGATGCAATTTTCTTAATGAATAAAAAAAATCATGTACAACCCCAATTCCAATGACGTTGGGACGTTGTGTAAAACATAAATAAAAACAGAATATGACGATTTGCAAATCCTTTTCAACCTATATTCAATTGAATACACTACAAAGACAAAATATTTAATGTTCAAACGGATATTGATTGATGCCTGCAACCCGTTCCAAAGAAGTTGGGACAGGGGCAACAAAAGACTGGGAAAGTTGAGGAATGCTCAAAAAACACCTGTTTGGAACATTCCACAGGTGAACAGGTTAATTGGAAACAGGTGAGTGTCATGATTGGGTATAAAGGGAGCATCCCTGAAAGGCTCAGCTGTTCACAAGCAAGGATGGGGTGAGGTTCACCACTTTGTGAACAGCTGCGTGAGCAAATAGTCCAACAGTTTAAGAACAACGTTTCTCAACGTGCAATTGCAAGGAATTTAGGGATTTCATCATCTACAGTCCATAATATCATCAAAAGATTCAGAGAATCTGGAGAAATCTCTGCAAGTAAGCGGCAAGGCAGAAAACCAACATTGAATGCCTGTGACCTTCGATCCCTCAGACAGCACTGCATTAAAAACTGACATCATTCTGTAACGGATATTATCACATGGGCTCAGGAACACTTCAGAAAACCACTGTCAGTGAACACAGTTTGTCGCTCCATCTACAAGTGCTAGTTAAAACTCTGCCATGCAAAGCGAAAGCCATATATCAACAACACCCAGAAACGCCGCCGGCTTCTCTGGGCCCGAGCTCATCTAAGATGGACTGACGCAAAGTGGAAAAGTGTCCTGTGGTCTGACGAGTCCACATTTCAAACTGTTTTTGGAAATCATGGACGTCGTGTCCTCCGGGCCAAAGAGGAAAAGGACTGTCTGGATTGTTATCAGCACAAAGTTCAAAAGCCAGCATCTCTGATGGTGTGGGGGTGTGTTAGTGCCCATGGCATGGGTAACTTGCACATCTGTGAAGGCACCATTAATGCTGAAAGGTACATACAAGTTTTGGAGCAACATATGCTGCCAACCAAACAACGTCTTTTTCAGGGACGTCCTGCTTATTTCAGCAAGACAATGCCAAGCCACATTCTGCACGTGTTACAACAGCGTGGCTTTGTAGTAAAAGAGTGCAGGTACTAGACTGGCCTGCCTGCAGTCCAGACCTGTCTCCCATTGAAAATGTGTGGCACATTATGAAGAGCAAAATATGACAATGGAGCCCCCGGACTGTTGAGCAACTGAAGTTGTACATCAAGCAAGAATGGGAAAGAATTCCACCTACAAAGCTTCAACAATTAGTTTCCTCAGTTCCCAAACGATTATTGAGGGTTGTTAAACAAACAAAAAACAATAAGGTTTATCCGTTTGAACATTAAATATCTTGTCTTTGTAGTGTATTCAATTGAATGTAGGTTGAAAAGAATTTGCAAATCATCATATTCTATTTTTATTTGTTTTACACAACGTCCCAACTTCATTGGAATTGGGGTTGTAGTTCCTTTGTACTGCTGAATTTGTTGAACAGCCCCTATTAGACAGATGATTGACAAAGCAATGCTACAAAAATTCTAGGGATAAAATGATTCTCAACAGCTGTCATTCAGAACGTAAACAGTCTTCCTCTCCAGCCTAAACAATACATGGTCGGCCACAGTACTACAAAAGCAAGCATCAATTTTTTATGCGAGTTTAGTTGTATGTGCACTGCATGTACAAACATCTGGGTGTGTGGAGGTTTAAGCTTAAAGTGTCAACTATTAACAGCATCAACAATTCACACCAGGGAACTTACATTACTAGTTAGAGGACAGGTCTTACTAAAGAGCATGTGGACTTGTAAATATATATATACACTATATTGCCAAAAACATTCACTTGTCTGCCTTTACATGCATATGAAATTGAGTGAGATTCTATTCATGATCCATAGGGTTTAATATGATGTTGGCCCACCCTTTGCAGCTACAACAGCTTCAACTTATCTGGAAGGCTTTCCACAAGGTTTAGGAGTGTGTTTATGGGAATTTTTGACCATTCTTCCAGAAGTGCATTTATTAGCTCAGACACTAATGTTGGATGAGAAGGCCTGGCTCACAGTCTCTGCTCTAATTCCTCCCAAAGGTGTTCTGTCAGGTTGAGGTCAGGACTCAAGTGGCATCCTATCGTGGTACCATGCTGGAATTCACTGAGCTCCTTAGAGCGACTCATTCTTTCACAGATGTTTGTAGAAGCAGTCTGCAGGCCTAGGTGCTTGGTTTTATACACCTGTGGCCATGGAAGTGATTGGAACACCTGAATTCAATGATTTGGATGGTTGAGTGAATACTTTTGGAAATATAGTGTATGTATGCAACTCAGTAGGCAATATAGCCATTTCTGTGTGTGTGTGTGTATGTGTGTGTGTGTGTGTGTGTGTGTGTGTGTGTCTGGGGGTGTGTGTGTGTGTGTGTCTGTGTGTGTTCACCTTTTAGTCTCTGTAATTTGCTTGTAGCATCTTCCAGAAGGTCTTTTGCCTCCTGCTGTAGTTGCATTGCCCTCTCACGTGCATTAGATACTCCCACTGCCTTCTGTTCCATCAGTCTGCTCACTAACTTGAAGTTAGGCTCCACTTCCAACTCTAACGCCTAATAACACCCAAACACACACACACATGCACACACTCCTGATTAGTGCTATTGTACTGCTTGAATTTGTTGATGCAGAGGACCTTATGATATTTCACAAGGGGTTTGTGAGCTTTTAGCACTCAAGTAGCTTTTTACATCAGTGACACATGTTCTTATTCCTTGCTTTTGATAGCTTTTATTCATGTCTTCCTTCCTTTCATTCTTTGGGAATGTCTGTCTGTTCTTTATCAGAGCTAAATTGAATATGGACCATGGGTTTTTTAACTTGGGCCTACGAGTGCCTGCTATGCTGCGAGTGACTGCAAAAAAAAAAAAAGAATCAAGTACTGCAAAATTCTAAAATGATGTATGGCAGTGGTGGTGGTGGTGTGTGTGTGCGGGTGATTTCTGGGAACTAAAAAAATGCATGCATGTGAAATTGTTGTTTACATTTTAGAATAATTCTGCAAGTATTATAGAAGATTTGCAGTGGCGCAAATTCTCGCCATTCAAAAACATTGCATTTGGTGTGCAAGATATTATCAGTGTCTTAAAATGAATTTACTGAATTGTGTTCAATTTATGAAGGCCTTTACATAAAATGGAGTATCTACAGCTCTATGTTGTATGGTCTGAGCTCTTTTTTTTTTTTTATAATGTAAGGTCTTTTTTTGAAGCCAAACTAATTATGCCATCGGTTGGAGGTAAAACAAATCTGTACCTAAACCTTTTGAATTGACTCAGACATTATTTATTAGTGTTTTGTATTATACTGTGTCATAAAATCAAGTGACTGACAGGTTACATCGATAATTGTGTTATATTTGTAAAATCTCGGTCGGTTGAGAGTGGCCTGTGAATTACAAAAGGCTAGGAACCTCTGCTTTAGGTTAACTGCCAACATAATTACAATGTGGTAGATGAATCAAACATGTTCTTAAGTAATGTTACAGAAGTGAACAGTAGTGAACACTCTCCTGGCCATTTCATTTACCCGTTTGGTTTGGGCAGTGTCTTCAGAGATGTAGTCAGTTTGTCTCTTAGTAACTTCTGCAGTGTTGGAGGTTTCCAGGGTTTTCTCTCTGACCACACGGACTCCCTTCTCCAGATCCAACAAACGCTGAGTACTATCACTCAACTTAAACTCTGATGCAGCCGTCTCTGACTCCACCTGTAATACAGAAACGCGCGCACACACACACACACACACACACACACACACACACACACACACACACACACACACACACACACACACACACACACACACACACACACAATGCGCGTGTCATAAACATTCTACATTTAACTGGGATTCTTGTTTCTACCACACACGAACACAAGGACATTTGTTACACATGTGCATGCAGACACACACACATATGGCACAGCACATAGGGAAACATTCACTTACAGAGGTCAATTGTTGTTGTGTGTTGTTGAGGTCACTCTTGGCTGCTTTCAGGCTGTCATTGGCTACAGACTGAGCATGCTCAGATTCATTTAATGCAGTCTTCACCTCATCAGCCTCTTCCTTCAGTTCTGAAGCCTTTTCACTACAGCACACAAACAAACCATACAAAAAGACACAATGCACTCTGATGTTCAAACATTTGAAATCAATCAATTTGCTAAAAGGTAAATGCATAAAATTATTCTAATTTGCTAATTATGTGCAATGTCTTAGGTTTCAAATAATTTGTAGCTGCACATTACTTAAAATAGTAATAAAACATATCTAGTGCCTTGTTTTAAACTGCTACTCTTATTTTATGAAAAGTAACACAATGTTAATATTATAATATTATGTGTTTGAGTTTTGTGTGCACACCTGATGGCGCGTGCCTGTTGCAGTAACCTCTCAGCTACTTGGGCCTGGTCAGCACTTTCAGCAAGAATGTTGTCCACAGTGGTTAGATTTGCCACATGCTGCCGAATCTCCATGGTTATATTCTTCAGCTTATGGGCCTCTACGGGCATCCTCAGCTTCAACACCTCATCAGCCAGAGCCTCAATACGCTCCAGATTTGTTCCGTCTACATACACAGTCAGATTGTCAAGTTCATTTAACTAAAGTCATGCTTCTAGAACATCTAATGATCTAATGATTTATTAAAGGGCTGTTCAAATGTTTTGTAGTAAAGAAGTTAAGAAGGCTTCATAATTGAATTTTTAAAACTCAATATTTTGTCACTAAATGTTTATAAATACAACTTTAAAAAATGTGAATAATAAGTTTTATTTGGTCGGGATCCATCGTAATGAAAATCCTTGGCCGAAACCAAAGACAAACCTGGTTGAAAATCAGAAATCGATAATAAATAAAAGCATTTTTCATAAAATATATCTACTAAAATGATTACAGCATGTAGACCACAGTATGGCCCATGAATCTAATGGCATTTCAAAAACAGGCGACAGATGGTGCTGGTGTGCTTGCAGGGGCTTTCATTTTTAGTTTCTGGGTTTTCTGCTGTATTCTGCATATCAAGCAGGATGTTATAGATGTGTAACAAAGCTGTAATGTTGAGGGTTTTGGGTGTTATATCCCTTCTTGATAAACAGCATGAACAGATATTATAATTTGTTTTTTTAATGTCCCTTGTAAAAAACCCAGAAATAGTTTTACACAACATTTTTACTGTTGATCTGCAACTGTTGATCTGCAACTCCGTTCAAATACATTTGTACTGACCAACACAGGAGAGCCAAGGAAATAATAGGAAAATCTCTTTTTCATTACCATTAAAATAATTTGGTGCCAGTCTCTTTCTGGCCAAGAAAAATGGTCAAAAATTATACTTTTGGTACATGCCTAATATATTGGTATATATGTTTGCTCTTTCTTTGGGGTAATGGGGTCAGTTATGAATATCTTTCTGCCAGGCCAAACCAAATGTTCTCATGACTTATTTATAACATTGATACTACAAATAAATTTGTGAAAGAAACAAAATACACTCATATTACATATATAAAAGTGTGTGTGTGCTTACTTGTAAGAAAGTCTCGTATTTCCTGAATTAGCTCTCGTAGCTCTTGATTGGTCTGCTCAACTCTAGCTTTGCTCTGATTGGCCTTTAGTAGGACATCATGAGCACTGTGTTTAGCCTCATCTGCACGGCCACGAGCATCAGACACCTGTTTCACGCATTAACAAAGAAGTGCAGATACTGTTATTAGTAACATTAAGCATTAATCTACATGCTTATTATTCAGTTAATCATAACACTCATTCAATAAGTACTATTATTCAATTATTCATACACAATGTATAAGACGTGCATAAAATACCATAATGCCATTATATTACTATATAATGTGACAGCAATATATATATAGCACACACACACACACACACACACACACACACACACACATATATATATATATATATATATATATATATATATATATATATATATATACAGCAATATAATCACATCAGTGAATTCTGGATTCAGATTGGTTTAGAGATCAGCCTGCACTGTTTATGTTTCTTGACTCATGTGAATGGCGTAACTCATTTAACGGCAACAGAAACCATCAGGAACATCTGAGATTTGTTAAGGATGATGGTAAATGTCTCCTTTGCGTATTACGATGTTCTGACATATTATTTTTTATAAAAGCTGATATTACAATAACATTTAAGAAATTATATATTGTGCAGGTCTAATAAAAACATACCATTCTGTGGAGCTTTTCCACTTCCTTCAGTGACTTCAGGATGTCCTGGTCCAGGTCTTTAGCTTTGCTCCACATATCACTGCTCTGAGTGATCAAACCCTGACAGTTCTCACCACCGCACTGAGGCACTCCGTCTTCACCTGCACACCCCAAACCTCCACAATCTCCACAGCTTTCTGGGCCAGATGCCGCACCACACACCTTCGGAGACAGAACAAGAGGGAGAAAGAAAGAATACAAGGATGGGGATAAGGATTGCTATTCATCGCTGTCACTATTGTCATTGCAGTTTAAGATATAAACTATATGGCCAAAAGTTTGTGGACACCTGACCGTCACACTATGTGAACTTGTTGGTCATCCTAATTGAAAAACATTAATACGTAGTCACCCCCACCACCCGATGGAGCTAAACCAGCATCCACCCATCTGGGAAGGCTTTCCATAGTATGTCCATGGGAGTTTGTGTCCAGTCAGCCAAAAGAGAATATGAGGTCAAGCACTGATGCTGGACGAGAAGGCCTCACTCTCTATCAACGTTACATTTCATCGCAAAGGTGTTCAGTGGTGGTCAAGGCTCTGCACAGAACACTGCTGTCCCACCACACCAAACATGTATTTATGGAGTTTACTTTGTACAAAGGGGCACAGCCATGCTGGAAAAAGAAAGTGTCTTCCCGAAACTGTTGTCATAATGTAGGAAGCATGTAATTGCCTAAAAAGAATTTGTATGCTGTAATTAACATTACCCTTAGTGGAACTTAGGGGGCCTAGCCTAAGCCCTAAAAAACAGCCTCAGACCACAATCTCTCCTCCACCAAACTTCACCATTAGCACTATTCATTCTTGTAAGTAGTGTTCTCCTGGCATCTGCTAAACCCAGATTTGCTCCAGTCCTCTCCAGTCAATGCAGGGCATTGCACATTATGATCTTAGGGTTGTGTTCAGCTGCTTGGCCATGGAAACCCATTTCATGAAGCTTCTGAAGCACTTTTCTTGCACTGCTGTTGCTTCCAGAGGCATTTTACAACAGAAGAGAGGTGCATCACTAGTCAGCAGCCTTAACTGAAAAGAAATATCACTGATTCAGGCAAAGGTGGCTTATTATGACAGTGCTATGTTTTAAGTCACTGAGTTCTTCGTTGTTACCCATTCTACTGCCAGTCTTTGACTATGGAGATTGCATGACTATGTACTTGAACATACACCTGCTCTCAATGCTGGTGGCTGAAAAACCTGAACTCAATATTTAGGTGGAAGCTTACTTACGTTTGGCCATATAGTGTACATCACCTGTCACCTTGAGACATCTATCCTTTTCCACATTTTAGAATAATACTGCAGACAACAAAACTATGAAATACCACGTGTCAGTTGAATACTATATGCCAGTTGAATCAAAGCACCATTTTTTAGTGTATAAAACACTTTCCATTATGTGGAGGTTCTTTAAACTTTTAAAGGGTTCTTCACGATTGTTCACAAAACTGGTACTTTAAAGAAACATGCACTGAAAGGTTCTTTATGGAGCCAAAAGTAGCTCTTTTATAGCATCATGCCAAATAACATATTTTGGCACCTTTATTGTTTTGACAACATAGAACTTCAGTTGCATAATCTTTTTACAAGAGACAAAATGAAAAGAGAAACACAGTCATTAGTATCCGAGAATTTTCCCATTGTGGGACTAATAAAGGATTATCATGTCTTATCTTAATCAATATTTCATATTCCCTTGATTGATACAACCGCTACATCCACTACTAAATTCTTATTGGCCGAGTTACCTGATAGCTGAGTTTTGACAGGTCATCCTGCTCCAGTTCCTTTTTCAGCTTGTCCAGTCTCTCACCCTGCAGCTGCTGCTTCAGCTCAACCTCTGCCTGTAAGGCGTTCAGTGTGGTCTCTGCGGCTTGCCGTAGACTTGTGGACTGCTCCACTGGGCTGAGGTGGTCAGTTGTGGCCCGACTGGCTCGACTCTCAGCATCTACTGACTGCTGATAATATTCTCTAATGCTATCTGATGCACCTGAGTAATGGTGAATTGAACACAACCATTAAAGATGAACGGTAATAATCCTTATATAATGTACCCTTCAATAATAAATACTACATTTTAAAAAGGCATAGAAAGGTTACTGAACATAAAAACATGTATAAGGTGTACTATATGTATAACCTCTATTGGTGTTAATTAATCATCATTAATGCATTTGCCTAGTTTTACCCTTCAAAGCATCCATAGTTCCAGCTTGAAGTCCAACTGCTCATGCATTCTTTGTAGGATTGTGTGAAAGCAGCGCTCTCGCTCAAATACAGCTTTAAAATGGAAATTTATATTTATGGCTGTGAAAAGGTTAACTTTCCTTTGGCCTGTCTTTTCCCCAGTGACTAACATGTATTAATAAAATCAGACTCTGCTGAGGGTGCAAGGGTGTCTGCCCTTTGTGCATACTTACAGGCTGTTAATAACTATTGTTCCTCTTTTATTGTGCAACCCATTTGCACAATATAATTATTTGATGATGATTAACAGCCTAACAGGCTGTCTTGATAAAACGAAAGTAACACCAAGTCTTGAATATCATTTACCCACAAAATACACAGCTAATGCTGCAATATCAGTAATTTATGACCAAAAGGCTACAATCGCAAAATAGTTAGAACATGTTGCCCTTATTGGGTGTTGCTGATGAACATTAGACCTTGTATTTACCTTATTTTCACATTCCCCCTGGATTTCACATTCAGTTCATGTGAACTTAATTTTATTCATTTATGGAAAGCAAAAATGTCATTCTACTAAAGTTTACTTGTCCACTCATACAGCTGTAAACAACAGACTGATTTTATAATAAAAAAATGTTTGTTTAGGGTGAGCAAATAAAATAAGTGTAATATACCGGAATTAACTACACAAAAAAAGAGTGTGATCAATCCTGATTAATATTTGAATTGTTTGACAGCCCTAATGACACAATAATAAATAATAATAATAATAATAATAAATTTAAATAGTTTATTTTTATATTTTTAATATTTAAATAGTGATAATAATAATAAAATGTGAACATCATTAAATGATTAAATGATACTTTACCACGGAGGTCAGAGTGTTTGATGAGCAGCACCTGCTGCTGTTTCTCGTCTGTGCTGTCTTGCAGTCTCTGAGCCTCTTGAGTTAATGTGTTCACCTCATCCACAGCTTTGGCGTGTTCTGCAGAAACCTGGTTCACGGTTGCCTCTGAACGGTTCAGAGAGTGATCCAGAGCCAACTTCAGCTCACTGTTCATTTTTATAAATAACACTTTATTAATCCTCAGTGGGAAATTTAAGTTGAGTATACAAATAAAATGACATATGTACACTGTTATTTAAAAGCTTCCAATAATGTTTCCAATAACATAAAGCCAATTTGATTGCAGACAAATGTAGAAATGGTTGTAATATGTTAGTTGTATGCAAAGGTTTGTACAACCCTGATCAAATGACAGTAAGTGAAAGTAAGTTAACCCATCCTTTAAATTTTTTCATGCACGATTTCTGTTTATTTGATGAGTTTCACAAATTGGAGAACATAAAATATTGAATGTGCCATGATTATAGACAGACCACAGTCTGATTATGCATTTTATTTTTTCCATTGTGTAAACCTAAATAAACAGTAATTGTGCACTGAAATTTGCAGAAGTAACTTGATCAGAGGTGCCCAAACTGCAGTGTAAAACTCACGACAGTTCAGACTCTGAATGTGTAATTGAGCACATAAGGGCAAAACTGGGTAAGTTAGATTTTTTTGCCAAACACTTTAACTATGGGTGCTGCACAAGTTTGTTGAGACCAGTGTAAAATACTTCTATTTTACATACTGTTGGCACAGTATGTGAAATCCTAATGAAAACTGAAAGATATGATTATTAAAACCTATTTAACCTTTATTATATTAGAAAATGGTACAAAAACTAAATATTTACCTTATGAACTTATAACAAGCATAACTACATCATCTGTTAGAGTTTTTTGAACATTTCACAGTGTTCCTAGTCTTGAACTGCCCCTTTCCCAACTTTGTTGGAATGTGTTATGGGCATCAGTTGTAGATTTAGCATATATTTACAAAAAGACAATGCACTGAGAATTGAAAAAGTAAAATATTATAAATCATAGCTGGCTGTTTACATTTGCATTTTACCTACAGTCTCAATGTTTTAGGAATGTGTGTATGTGTGTGTGTGTGTGTCTATGTGTGTACATACTTGGCTTGCTGCAGTAGGTTCTGAGAGTGTGTGAGGGTTTGTTGAGCTTTGTTGTCCTCTATTATCTGAGTGAGCTGCTTGGCTCCATCCTCTAAACTGGATATTGTGTCCTGATAGGCCACTGTCACACCGGACACTTTCAGTTCATCCACTGCGTCCACCAACCTCTGAGTCTGATTGGTTAACTCGCCCACTGTCACATCCCAATCACTAAAGCACTGATGACATCGCTGACAGTCTGGAAATGTTCCTACATAGCCCCGCCCACATGAGTCACAGCGCTGGCCAGTCACGCCCTCCACGCACACACATCTGCCTGTCATCTTGTTACACTGTGGAGTGGCAATGCCTCGTGGGTCGCAGTCACATGCTGAAACACACACACACACACACACACACACACACAAATACAGACACAGATACAGACACACACACACACACACACACACACACACACACACACATACACACACAAACACACAAATCCATTCCATTAAAATAAGTCAAGCAAAAACATTTCAAGTGAAGCTATTAATTGAAACAAGCATGCAACCTTTTAAAGCTATTAGGCAAATAGTTTTTAGTTAAAGTTTAAATAAAAAAGCCTTACCAAGCTAATTAACTGGTTACTACTTTATTAAACAAGAAATAGTACAAGATATTCCTATTTCAGGAGCTATTTCTGGAAAGATTACAACTAAAATATTCCATTTGCGCAAAAAGATGTGAAAAAAAGAAAAGAACAAAAAAAAAAAAACAGGAGATTCCAAAACTCAAGAAAGAAAATTATTAAAAGATACAGAGAAGATGGAACCATCAAAACTGAGCCCATCAGATAAACCTTACTTAAAGATTTCATCTTTGAGAGAGAGAGAGGAGAAAATCAAGCTCCACTCTTGCCACAGATCAGAAAAAATCCACAGTTGTTTCTGTCTAATCTTGTGAGAAGACAACTTAACACTATGCATGAGCTCAGTATGAACTCAGCATTGCATTTAAGAGGCAATTTAGAACTTGATTCACAATTCATAATCAAAATTTATAACAAAAAAAACTTTTGGATTATACATCATTTAATGCTGGTTTAAGGAACTATTAAAACTAATTATTAACACACTTTTAAAGTTTGTAGAAATATATGTTCATTATTATTTGGCTATATTAGGATGAAATATAAATATTCTACAACACTTCTAATACAAATGCTCTTATTGTACACAAATAAATGTATAGAAAGTATAAAGTGAGGTGTATTTGCATATTAATAGCATATTTAGTGTATTTTTATATATAATTTTGCTTGATGATACCACTCCAGCCCTGCATATATTTAATGGTCCCACATTTGTACAACAAAGCTGGTTGGTTTGATAGGGCTGCCAACTGGCCTGAGAAATGGTTACACTTTATTAGAACCCTGCTACATACCACTGACATAGAAATGCTGTAAACATGATTTCATGACAGCTTATAGAAGTCTGGATGGTAATTTGAGAAGTATGTCATGACAATTAATTGTAAAGGTAACAACACACTGTTACAGTACTGGACATCTAGAGTGCATATGACATCTGTCTTGACATGTTTATGGCATGTTTATTTCACTGCGACCAGCAGGGTTCAAGAAAAAAATCTAAGGGTCTATTTGTGCACCAGTCTGTACATTAAACAAGGACAGAATGTGTCCGATTTGTGCCTGAAACAGGCAAACAAGACTCAAAACATCAGATAAAAAAATGTATTTGTGTGTACGGGTGGGTCGGTGGGTCCTTGTGGGTGTGTGTGGGTGTGTTATAAAACAGTCAGTCTGCAAGAATGCATGAGAGACTGCTTTTGTGGCTGCTGCTATCACCATAAGATGTATGAGGTAACAGAGCAGAGATGTGTTTGTGTGTGTGTGTGTGTGTGTGTGTGTGTGTGTGTGTGTGTGTGTGTGTGTTTGGACACAGCTGTGTTTAGGGAATTCTTCCCATGGTGGGAATTTGTGAACTGGAGTCTCCCGAGTTTAAATTCTTATGGTTTTCAGCTGGAACATGACCAGACCTTGTATATCTCTCCATCCTGGAATGTTTTCGTCTGAGTGTGTACGTGTTTGAGAGAGACAGAAACAAGCAAATCAGAAGAAAGAGCAGCAGTGGGAAAGTTACTGTCTAAAATAAACTCTCCTGCCTGAAATAAACTTTGTCAACTCCAATTTTTTCAGTCTTATGTGGCATTTTCTATACAGAAGCAAACACAGTGTACACACAAGCTCATACATGAAATACACATCTGACACATGTGTATGTAACAACCAGTTTATGATATAATCCTTTTTAAGGGGAAACTTTTGTCCTTACTGACTGAAATTCTGTGGCATTTTACATACAAAAGCTGCACTTTAGTATAACAATTTTGTAACACACCTACACACACACACACACACACAAGGACCCACCGAACCCACCCGTACACACAAATACATTTTTTTATCTGATGTTTTGAGTCTTGTATGCCAGTTTCAGGCACAAATTGGACACATTCTGCCCTTGTTTAATGTACAGACTGGTGCGCGAGTAGCAAAAAATACAGTGTCATAAAATAAAAAAATACCTTTTAAACAGTATCATATTTTTTTAGACTGTCACTGGGCGGGAAGGACAAAAGAAACCTTCTTGGCTTCACCAACAGCTTCAGTATGCTTGATACAGGGGGCAATATACAATATGGGGGCATTTTTGCCCTTTGATTAATTCTGATGCTGGTGTGCACATTACAATGTTTTTTTTAGACTCACCGTAGCATTTGACTTCTGGATCACCCCAGAACAGTTCTCTACACTCCTCACATGTCCTGCCACCAAAACCAGGCTTACAGGAGCATTGACCAGACAGCTGAAGAACACACACACATGCACAGTGTTCAGTACAGTAGTCTCTAGCAGATGTGTATGTGTTTTCCTACTAACACTGAAAACTAGCTGCATATTTAAAGTGATAGTTCTGTGCTTAGTCGTGTTTGGCATATGATGTTTGCTTTATAGTTTTTTGTATAATGCTGAATTATCACTGTATTTTAATTAATCTTAAAATGCATTGATGTCAACCTCAATGTATTTCAAGTTTAAATAATGCTTAACTGAATGATTGATACCTTTGGAACGACACTCACCGGCCACTTTATTAGGTACAGTGCTAGTGTAAAAGGTTGGATCCTCTTTTGCCTTCAGAACTGCCTTAATTCTTCATGTCATACTTTCAACAAGGTGTTGGAAACGTTCCTCAGAGATGTTGGTTGGTTATTTGAGTTACTGTTTCCTTTCTATCATCTCGAACCAGTCTGCCCATTCTCCTCTGACCTCTCACATCAACAAGGCATTTTTGTCCACACAACTGCCGCTCGCTGGACATTTTCTCTTTTTCAGACCATTCTCTGTAAACCCTAGAGATGGTTGTGCGTGAAAATCCCAAGAGATCAGCAGTTTCTGAAATACTCAGACCTGCCCGTCTGGCACCAACAACCACGCCACATTCAAAGTCAGTTAAATCCCCTTTCTTCCCCATTCTGATGCTCGGTCTGCACTTCAGCAAGTTGTCTTGACCACCTCTACATGCCTAAATACATTGAGTTGCGGCCATGTGATTGGCTGATTAGCTATTTGCGTTAACAAGCAATTGAACAGGTGTACCTAATGAAGTGGCCGGTGAGTGTATGCTGCTAACAGAAATGTAGTGAAATGGCACTGTTTTAAGAGCTAAGCCATTCTTCCCACCTAATTACAGTACAAGCAAACAGCTCTCAGGGACCTCTAGCCTAGAAGAGCTGTGGCATCACGAGTTGAAAAAACCTTCTTAGCCAACTGCAGCTCTCAAGACCCTGCACTTCAAGTATATGAACAGTTATACTGTCTATTTACTAGCTACTTTATTACAGCCCCCTAGCTCATAGCTTCGTATTGTTGGGCAAATCCTATAGCCCTTCCTCCATGGTCAGTTTCTGACTACAGAGCCACTCTTGGCCAAATTTTTTTGGCTGGCAGAGCACTTTCAACCTAGCAGTGACACTGATGTGTGTAAAAACCCTAGAAACACCACTTGTACTAGCATCACACACAGAGCTGTGCTGAAAAAGACCCACCACAAGTAATACCTGAAAAAACAGCAGTCTTGTGGTCAGACACTGACCAACTATAAATGGAGCAGAGGGGGCTAATAAATTGTACAGCAACACATGGGTTACTGTCTCTACATCTATTTAGTGACCTATAAGTGGCCAGTGAGTGGAAGTACAACATGGAGACTGTAAGAAAGTGGACAGTGAGTCTATTAACCAGGTTTCAATGTGCCTTTTTGTGTGTGGAAAGCAAGGTGTGAGTGCTCACCAGGTCACACGAGAGGCTGTAGGAGTGTATGTGGTGGCACTGGCATGGCTGACAGCCATCTCCACTGTTAATGTTCCAGGTGTTGGGGGCGCAGTGATCACAGTGTAGTCCCTCCACTCCGGGCAGACAGGCGCACTGACCACTCACACGATCACACTTACACTCACCATCCACACAGCTGTGAGCAACAGTGCCCAGTGGCAGGCACATACACTCTATATCCACACACAGACACATACACACACAAATAGAAAAAGGGTTTTGTCTGAACAAACACACAGATACCCATTTTGGTAACACTTTTGTTTACAGTTTCTGTGTAGTTATATTTACCAGCTAAGTATAAAGTGCAAACCCAGTGCTTTGTAATTATTTTGCGCAATGTGATAGTAAGTTCCAAGGCAGTCTAAATTACAAAAACATTGCACATTTTTTACCCAAGTATTTTGAGTAAACAGTACAGGGTACTTATATGATGGAAAAACATTGTATACATATACAGGGTGAGTCAAAAGTCACAGGTATTTTTTATGCTGTCACAAGCCTCCACGATGCAGTGCTGAAGGTGGTGTTTGTTGCGGATTTTCTCAGCATACACAATTTGTTTGAGATGACCCTAGAGATAAATGTCGATAATAAAACAAAACAAAAAATAAAATAAAACCTGTCCTGTGACTTTTGACTCACTCTGTATATTATGAAGAGTCTTACATAGCATGTACCTGTCTATTACCTATAAACAAAACTGAATCTAGACTGTAAAAGGAAATAATGGTTTTTACTGTGGTTTTCCTGAGTCCTTAACATTTACTTCAGAAACTATTTTTGCACATTGTACAGTCATATGCAGTATCTCTCAAAAGTGAGTACACCCCTCACATTTCTGCAAATATTTTATTATATCTTTTCGTGGGACAACACTACAGAAATGAAACTTGTATATAACTTAAAGTAGTCAGTGTACAGCTTGTATAGCAGTTCAGACTTACTGTCCTCTGAAAAGAACTCAACACACAGCCATTAATGTCTAAATAGCTGGCAACACAAATGAATACCTCTCACAGTGAACATGTTCAAATTGTGACAGGCTGACCTCCCACTTCTTCAACCTCTGCAGCAATACTGGCAGCACTCATGCGTCTATTTTTTGAAGCCAACTGCTGAACATGTGGACTCAACTTCTTTGGCCGACCCTGGCGAGGCCTGTTCGGAGCGGAACCTGTCGCTGTATTACCTTGGCCACTGTGCTATAGCTCAGTTTCAGGGTGTTAGCAATTTCTCACATCCTCACAGAGTTCTTTGCCATGAGCTGCCATGTTGAATATACAGTGGCCAGTATGAGTGAGTTGTACCCAAAACACCAAATTTAATAGCCCTGCTCCCCATTCACACCTGGAACCTTGTAACTCTAACAAGTCACATGATACCAGGGAAGGACAATGACACATTTGGGCACAATTTGGACATGTTCACTGTGAGGTGTATTCACTGAATCATAAATCCAGACAAGGGACCCCTGAGAGTTGCAGGGTTAAATAAATACATTAAAACATTAAATAATAAAAAAATGCATCACTCACATACTTAAGGACATACATGCAGAACATGGAAAATCAAAGGACTTTACAAGCAAGGAATCACAGCAAACAAACAAAGTTATTTTTATGTAATGTCAGGACACGGGATACATCAGAGCCCTTGTGTATTATACACTACTGGTCAAGTTTGGAATCAGTGTTTTCTATAATATAAAACCAATCTGGTTGGAGACTACTGTATAAATTGATTTGAATATGTTAGCCCTGTACAACTTCACATGGTTTTCATAATTAGCAGGATACTAGAAAGGTGAAATTAAAAAATTTAAAACATATTCGTTTTAAAAAGACTGAGAAAGCTAAACAAGATCAAGAATGAACTTATTTTAATGAACATCCAGACTTCATCATATTTCAAAATTGAAGATAAAGGGAGATAACGTGAAAAGAAATTTTGTGAACAAATAATAGTATTATTTTTCAAATAATAACTTTATAAAAATGATTGAAATATTAATTAAAACATCTAAAAATACCTTATGGTGTCTAGCCTGTATTATTTACATAGAAATATGCAGCCTGTATTATTCTATAGAAATACAAAAATTGCTAATTCCATCTGATATAGTGTATATATGTGTATATAAGTGTATCTATGTAATAAGAGTTTTCTTATTCACTTACTCTGGCAGCTCTGAGTGCTGGCATCTCCATGGTAACCAGGGCTGCAGTGCTGGCACCTGTGGCCCTCACTGTGGAACAGGCATTTGAGGCAGACGCCTGTGCGGGCATCGCAGGACCCTGGGTCATGCATGTCGATGTTTCCGTTACACTGACATGGATGGCATCGTCCACCCACCACCTCAGGGTTGCCATAGAAACCAGGAGCGCATTCTTCACACCTGGGTCCTTTAGAACGAAATGAAGGTGCAGTGAAGCTGTTTGGGTATGTTTACGGGTAGACTCACTCTCCTAACTTCTATATGACTTCGGGGTCATGGATAGGTGATGACATTATGTAAAACTACTAGTTTTATTTATATATTTATATACATACATTTTAATTGTTTGGATAAGAAGGAATAGAATGTATGACAATGACTTCCACTAATGAACAGCCTGCTGTCTCCGCTCTTTTTTATTGGATGAACTTCATGCAAATAATCTGAGTGCTGGCCAAACAGAGTGTTGATGTGAGGTACTGAAACCACATGTGTCATGGCCATAGTCAAGTTACATATGGACATCTAGTGGGAGATTATTACAATGAGCAAAATATAAACTCCACCCAACAAAAAGCACATGTGTCTCCGCTATGCTCTATTATTGTTTTTAGGAGCTGCATTTAACCACTGGTGGATCTAGGGCCGGGGTCACAGGTCAGTGGCATCAGATATAATCTGACTGGCCCCTTAAATGCACCCCCTTCAGACACGTGCCACCTCCAGTCACATCACTGACAATCTCATCACTGTCTGTGCTACTCACGTGAATGGTGTAGATTGAAAGAGTTTCAAGAGTGCTGCTGGATAATATAAACTTAATTAAAGTTTCTGGAAATCAGTGCTTTAATGGTTTCTTGAGCATATATCACAAATATGACATCTGCCTTCAATAACTTTAGAATGTTGGATGCAAAAAAGCTAGTATTATTAAATTAGACAATCAGGTATCACTTCAATTTGTCTGAAATTGATATAGAACATGTTGATTTCTGTGTATTGTTCTCCCGTTGCAAGCTAAGTGATCGTCCACAAGTGGCAATCGTGGCAGTCCAAGCAAGTTACATAGAACACAAATGACAGTGAGTTTTTAGAATGGCCTCCATTTATAATAACTGTTTAAGAAGGATCTTAAAAGGAGATATTTTCCAAATTCTGTACATACTGACATTGGTATGGTAAGCAATATGTTATTTTAAGCAAATATTTCAAAATACCTGGAAAGCAGTAGAGTTTTTGATATGATTTGAATTGCCATAGTTTTTGAACTCAATAAACTGAATTTTTTACAATCTGCATCTTACAAAGGTACCCAATCCCACTTTTATAACACACTTGATCCAATTAATAGATGCCTTCAGGCATCTGAAAATTAGACACAGGGGTGCTGGACCTGAACTCTCCAGGGTGGTGGATCTCCAGGACCAGGATTGGTCCCTTTTGTTCTACAACAATTACCCGTTTCCCTAAATGAATGCACCATAATGCTTCAATTTCATTTAAAATAACTAAATGTTTTACATTTTCTAAGCTAAATGTTCCAAGCCTCTGAACCATCTACAAGGGGTTGGCTTCTGAACTTGTCCCATTTTTCACTGCTTATGGGTTTGTATGTCTGTATTTGGTAGTTGTGACATTATTAGCTCCATGATTAAATTTCTACCATGTTTGCTGCTGAATGTAAAACCACACTGAATAATATGAATAATATATGTGTATGATGTAAATAATATATACAAATATATAGATATTATGAGCTATTGTGGAACTCTTAGAGTTTGAAGACATTTAAGCTCCTGAAAAAAAAATCCAATACAATAACGTAATGTATAATTACGATTGTATAATTACAATAAAGGCAGAGGTGCTATAGTAGAGCTTTGTATTGAAACACAGAGCATCACTTTAAAATGGGTGCATGACTTGGCTACCAGGTTAGCATCATGTCACACAGCAGGCAGGTGTGTCTTTACCTTTATATCCTGGACTGCAAACACAGACGAGCTGGAGTGAGTTGAGTTTATGGTAGCAGGTGTCAGCAAACTGTCTGCCACTTCCCGGGCCATCAGGGCACATACAAGGCCGACACTGCTCTCCACTGCCTAGCAGTGCATTGCCATGGTAACCATTTTCACACCTAGTGAAATGAAAGTATTGTCACCAATACTAGAGAGCAGTGAAAGACTTTACAGCAAAATGATGTGTACAGCAATAAATCACGCATTGCATTGCAAGTATGGCACATTAAATGAATAGTCGTCCCCTCCCCCCAATCCCACATATACATCTTTACTTTTCTATTGGGGCTATGAGACTAACATAGCTTATGGAAGCTTATACCCCAGGCATCTGATGTTTTAGCCTATTCCCCCCCGCCCCCAAACATTGCAGACTCTCTATCTCTATATATCTCTCTATATATATTTTTAAGTAGTTCTTTGTTTGTTGGACCTCACTGGTCACGCATGGTGCAATGCATCATAACTACTTAAGTACCAAGGTGACAATCCATCCAAAACCACATACCACTTCACTATACATATAACACTAAGGAATGCACTTGTTTTAATGTGTTTGACATTCTGTTTAATATGGTACACTGCAAAAAATATTATTGATATATGTAATATTTCTCAGATTTGTTGTAAGCTTATCATAAGATTATTTACTTATTTCTAGACTGATGTTATGTGATTGTAATAAGTTCAATTATCTAATTTTATTGGTAGATTTTTTTTTTATTGGTAGATTTTTTTGCTTATATTTTGTTATAAAAAATACACTTGAAACTAGCCAAATTATCTGGCAATACAAGGAGATAATTTGACTTACTTAAATCACTGAAAACACGTAATGTCTAGAAGCAAGTTATGTAATCATAAGCTTACAACTGTCTTAAAAAGAGAAATATCAGATGTATTAACTATATTTAACATAATTACACCTGCCAAGACACTTTTTTGCTGGGTAGAATGAGCCTGTGTTTCTAGCTTGGTCAGCCATGAAATGTATGACTTTGGCTCAAATTCTGGTTCTGGAAGGAAGTCCATAGAGACTATGTAAATTATTGTTATTGCAAAGATGCTGGTGTCCAAAACAAGTACATGAATCACTGAGTAAATTCCACTGAAATTAACGCTAAAACTCTCCACATCCTGTAATATCTCTAGGGTTAGTCCCCATACCTCTCGCAGTGGGTTCCAGTGGTGTGGTCTCTACACTCCAGGCACTGTCCTGTATGTGGGTGGCAGTGTTGACTGTGGCCATTGCAGAAACATGGCTGGCAGTGAGGGAAGCCCCAGTGGTTATGCAGACAGTGGACACAGGTACGGCCATAAACACCTGGTAAACATGAACACTGGCCTGTGGTGGCATGGCAGAAGGCATTCTGTGAGCCCAACGAGTCACATTCACATGCTGCAGGAGAGGAAATGTCAGAAAACACACATCAGTGTAATGCACAGTACAATGACTAAAAAATAAAAAATATCCCATGAAGTGTTATTATACAGGACGAGTCAAAAGTCATAGGACAGGTTTTTTTTATTTTATTTTTTATTTTACTATCAACTTTTATCTAAAAATAATTGTGTATGCTGAGAAAATCCGCAACAAACACCACCTTCAGCACCGCATCGTGGAGACAGCATAAAAAATAAAATAAAACAGTGTCCTGTGACTTTTGACTCACCCTGTATATGAAATATTACACACTACTGTTCAAAAATGTATTGACATGACAGAAAATGGACAAACAGACTGGTTCCACATTGGCAAAGGAGTTAGACAAGGCTGCACACTATCACCATACATGTACCACTGAGTAAGAGATGCAGGACTGAGGGGAAGATGATCAGAGATTCAGAATTGGTGGAATTATCATCAATAACCTTAGGAATCAGGAAGATGTGAAGGCCCTTATAATAATTTAAGAATAGAGAGAAAGGATTAGTCTTCAGCTGAATAAAAGAAATGGTTACGATAACGGGAAGAGTTGCTAACTTTACCACTGTTGGTGAAGATCTAGAAGTAGTGGACTGTGTTTGCCTATTTGAATCAACAAAGTTATACAGCAGCCAAGGACAAGGATGAAGGAGCTTGAAAAGATCTTCGAATGTACTGGTATGCGACTACAAATATCAGAACTGTCCAGGCGATGGTCTTTTCTGTGGTCTTTATGGATGTGAAAGCTGCATTATAAAAAGGCAGGACGGGAACAGTATTGATGCCTTTGATGTCTAGTGCTAGCAAAGACCTCTGAGAGCACATTGGATAGCAAAGAAAATAAACAGATGGATCCTTGACCAAATCAAGCTTCGACCTCTCACTTGAAACCCAAATAACCAAACTGATGCTCTTATTTTGGACATGTTATGAAAAGAACTAATTCATTGTAAAAGACAGTTATGCTTGGAACAGTTGAAGACCAAAGAGGAACAGGACAGCCAGCAACAAGATAGAAGGAGACAATCAGAGTATTCATGAGCATGAGATGTCATAAGATGCCTGAAGAACCAAACAGAAGACAAGATATTCTGTATAAACACTGTCTGTATGATCACCAGGAGGCAGAGTGAGATTGCGGTATTATCAACTAGACAAGAAGGAGTTGCCTGCCTCAAGATTTGAGTACCACTTCAAACAAACTAATAATAGAATAAATACAACTAACATGTATATAAGTAAAATAAGTAGTGATGTTGTGTGTGTCATTATGTTTGTTTAACCATTTCAAAACCTTTCCTTATGGCAGCCCAGTATTATTGTGGTTACCACCCAATACCTGGTTTGGCTAATCAATCAAACTAACTGATAAGATTATCACATACTTTTTCAAAAAAGAAATTCTTATTTCTTTTAACTATATTTATGAGTATTCTCAACAATGTGTTTAGATCTCTAAGACATTTGCACAGTGTACATATACTCACGTCTGCAGCCGGAGGGTCCGAGCTGGAAGGTACCGGGAGCACAGGTGTCACACTTCTTTCCCATCACATTCGTCCGACACTGACATTGCCCGCCGATTGAGTCACATACCAAACTCAGCGAGCCCCTCAGATCACACTGACACTCTGTGTGTGTGTGTGTGTGTGTGTGTGTGTGTTTGTGTGAGTGAGAGAGAGAAAGAAAGAAAGAAATACACACAGCTTTATGACTGTGACTCACACTTGGTTTGTTCCTATTTCATGACAGTATATTTCCTATAACTCTTAATGCTACTAAAACATAATCAATACTCTCATTAAAGTTTTTTGTCTTATAACATTGTCACACCCTCATCAGTCAGTGCCACTGGATGATTGAATTATGATATTTCTCAATTACATGGATTGTAAATACCAGGCTGGCTGTTTTGTCTCATGATGAGGTCTTACTAACATTTTCTATGCTTTTCTTCATTCTGAGGTGTTTTATATTTCCTTTTTCTTGGTTTCTGGTTAATCAGAATTGGACTTACATTTACCTGCTTGTGTTGTGAATATTTATTTGTGCTGAATTCAGATTCAGATTTTGGTTACCTGTCCCATCTTTTGTGTATCACAGTGTATTTGACCTTGAACTGTGTTTATCCCCTGACGCTGTTTTCTTGGGTTCTGTCTGGTTCATTTTTAGACATTAAAAGGACTGTGTTTACATCTTTCTCTACTGATTCATAAAAACACTAAATATTTACTATGATAATTCTAAATATTGCACTGGCAATATACATGAATTACATAACGAAAGAGAGTGATAATGAGTGAGAAAGGGAGACATGAAAAAGTGAATAGACGCCCGTGGGATGGTGGTGCGCTTGAGCCAACTGACGATAGTATCATAAATTGACAATAGTTTCTATCTATCACAACTGCTGGAGTAATTTCAACATCAAAAAATGTGCCATCTGTAGCCTTAAGATGTAGAAAAGTAATCATATTTGTCTTCTTTGATTTCTTTGTGCTTTATTTTAATGTCAGTCTAAATATGCTGTGTGGCTTCAGAAAATTCTTTCTTTTTTACCATGGTTATGCTTTTTAAACAGATAAAGTCGTGTTGCAGCTTTCCGCCGCCAGAACACCTTCCCTCCCGAAACATGTATGAGGGCTTAAAACCTCTTTTACTTTGACCTTGTGGTTACATGAACGCTAACAAAAAGACAAAGGCTAATATTGTTACTAATATCCTAATGATAACAACAGGCCATAGTAACAATAAAGGACGTCTACATTAACAATATTTTTAACAAGAAGCTATTTATCAGCTATAAACAACTTTTTAATTTATTAAACCTACAGCAAAAACTACCAAAACATAGCAAGAACAAGTGTAGCTTAAAAGTTGCAGAGCAGATGGTGGATCTTTTTGTATGATAGTTTCCAGTGTTATTACAGTGTATCAAGGCATTTGTCTATGTTTGTGTACTGGAACAGTGTGTAAGTGTGTGTTCTGACCCATAGCCCCTTGGTGCAGCAGGGCAGATGCACTGAAGATGTATTCTTTGCAGATATCAGTCATAGGGGTTTTCTGGACACTCTGGCTTCGCTCTAGGCAGCGGTACTTTTGAAACATCTCCCAGGCTGCCTGTCGGTCAGGTGACCCAGAGAACAGCTCCAAATCCCTCACCACTGGTAGCAGCACAATCTACACACAACACAGGTCATGCTAAGATTAAACGCTGAGTGGTTGGGTAACCCACTACTGACGCACAAACTATGACAGACGTGGTGTGTGTGTGTGTGTGTTTGAGACAAGGATACTCACAGAGTCGATGAGCATGTGTGGATGATGATGAAGATCATTTGATGAATAAAGGGCCAGTAACATTTCCACTGTGTATTTCTGACCTTTTTCTAAACACAGTGGTCTGGACAGAACCACATACCTGCAAAGACACACATACACACACATGCACAGGTTTTCCTTCTCTGCACAATATAGCATTTCATAATCTTTATCCAAAAATGTATCTTGGCAATGAGCCCCCTAACCAATGTTTGAACTGCGTGCTGTGAGCAGCATCTGTAAACACTCATTTTCAGATTAATGTTTCTCTGGGTGTTTTTGATGAATGAAGGTATTCTAAGCTAAATTATTGTTACAGTTCAATCTTTAACTGTGACACATTGTTGATGGAATCGTGTGTTTGTAATACATTGTAAGGCATACTGTAATTACAATGTGTAGCAATATAATGCCATTAGGTCATTACTAGCTTTTATAACCAGCTTACATCACCTTAGCTAACTATTTACAAAGTCATTCTAGAAACACATTAATATACCATTCAGTTTACAATCTTGTACTTATTAGTCATGTAATCTTGCTTGGTGGCGTTATCATCCAGAGCAAAGAGTTTGCTAAGTTGTCATTGGCTTTAGCTGTAAGTGTTAGCAAATACATAAAAAACTTCCTTGGACATCATTGGTCCAGTTGACATCAAACTTGAGTACCAATAGAAGCGGAGCCTTTCGGTACTGAACCAATGGACAACGGAAAAAGCAGTTTCAGTTTTCATGTGCCAAAGGTTTTAGTGCTCTGTCCACTGTAAAAATGATTTACATCTGTAAGTCTATAACCTGTAGCCCTAGCTTTTACAATGCATCCCTGACACCAAGTTGAAGTCCAAGTGGTGCCATCACAGTTCATGAGAGCACAAACCCGACCATGCAAGATCAACACACTGTCCATATGAACGATGCTCTGCTACAGTCACGTAAATCATGTTCAATGAGCCTACATAGATAACACTGAAAAAAACACATCTTTAACGGATGCCCAGTGTTTTATACATTTGGGCAGTACTGTTAGGTGCTTTACTTGTGACATTTTTCATTCCAAACAAGCAGGAGCACCCGCAATCCCACTTAATCTGTTAGTCTTAGTATTTAACAGTTGATTAGATGAGCCCCTAGTTGGCTGCAATGAAAACCCAAAGCCATGTTGGCCCTTTCTGGATAAGACTGGATTCCTTTGGTTTAAATAAAAGTGAAGCAATTAAAGAAAATCATGTGGCACATGAAAGAGAATGAAGAGCAATAACTGGCCTAATACCTAACTTAATTTACACTATTCTCATACTCAGTAATATCAGTTATCAGCCCAAGATTATGACATACACAACCTAGACTATGTTACATAAAAGGCTGTAGATCAGCTCACACACATGCAAACACACTACCTGTATCCTGGGGGCAGTGAAACACTCTGCTGGTCAGCGTAAGGAGGTGAACAATGTGCAGATGGTGAGGGAAAGCCAGTGCGCACTACATCCACCATCACCTGCTCCCACACATCTGGCAACTACAAACACACACGTAGCCTCAAAAAGATATCACCTCTTAGAAGCACACCAACCATACTGCGCATGTGAATGTGAGAGTGTAAGCAACTGCACATGTGTTACCTGTGGTTCGTAGCGGATCAGCAGGGTGTATTCCATAGACTGTGGCACATTGTCAATGGTGAATCTGATTTTTTCTCCTTCAGGCACGTTTGCAAAGCCAACGCCAGTCCAGGTGGGCTGACGATCTACAGGCAGCGGCCTAGGGACCACCTTCACCTCCTGTCAGACAATCATTACACACTGGAAAAACACATCCATTGTTCTAACAGACAGCAGAGTTTATCCCAGAAGAAAAGTTTATTTCTCAAATACTGATCTTAGACAGTTCATGACAATGATTAGACAATAATTAGAAAATGATTCTCACTATGTTTAACTTATGTTTGTTACAGATGTTCTCCTAAAATTCCTTTGGAGAAATAACAATAGACAAAAAAGGACATATGAGATACTTCTGGACAAGGTTGCATATTATAAATTATTTACAGCATCAAAAGTGAGAAGGCTATCAGTAACAGACGACGATTGAAAGTTTATCTTATGAGTTCTGTCTTTAATTCAAATGCAGATAAAATGAGTGTTATGTTGATACATTTGAGCACAGAGAGAACTTTTTTGAGATCTCTGCAAAGAGGAAACATGCAATTACTGAAATCTTTTTTGAAGGCTACCTACATAAGGGCTTTATGACGCATTCATAAGCACTGAATAATGTGTTTATGAAGCACTACTTGAACATTTATTAAGTGCTTATGTCGGTTCTCGCAACCTGACATAAGATGTTTTATGAAATAAATGACATTGTACTGACATAGTAAGAATAAACATTGAACATATTTACAGCACTAAACATATTTAAACACTATACATAATTGCATCAATCACCTTATCCATGCCATGGAGCGAAGAGGGGGTGGTTTCCAGGCATATTTAACCTGATATCAGTACAATGTCGTCTTAAGAATGCTGACATAAATAGTTATGTATAGTGTTTTAAAAGGAACTCTTAATGCTTCAGCACCAAGAGATTTTGGACTATTTCATGCTCCCAACTTTGGGGGAACAGTTTGGGGATGACCTTCCAATATGTTCCAATCCTGTTCCAATATGACTGCACACCAGTGCACAAAGCAAGGTCCGTAAAGACACGGATGAGCGAGTTTGGTGTAGAAGAACTTGACTGGCCTGCACAGAGTTCTGACCTCAACCCGACAGAACACCTTTGGGATGAATTAGAGCGGAGACTGCGAGCCAGGCCTTTTCGCCCAACATCAGTGTCTGACCTAATAAATGCACTTCTGGAAGAATGGTCAAAAATTCCCATAAACACACTCCTAAACCTTGTGGAAAGCCTTCCCAGAAGAGTTGAAGCTATTACAGCTGCAAAGGGTGGGCTGAAATCATATTAAACCCTATGGATTAAGAATGGGATGTCACTCAAGTGTGAAGGCAGACGAGCAAATACTTTTGGCAACATAGTGCATTTCCACCTATTTAACCTACAGTGGTCTAGCTCCACTCATTCAAGCTGAAGGAGTATTCCAGACCGGACTCCTTTTTTGAGACACTATGCAGGACAGTCAGACACTATGCAGTACAGACTGACATATGTCAGTCTCAAAGACACAGCAGTAAAAAGTGGACCTCAGGAGGAATAAAATGTATGATAAAGGGCATTTTAAATCCTGTTAAAAATAGTATTTTTTATTTAAAAAGTATTATTCCTTTTTTAATGTAACCTTAATGTAAAGGTAAAAGCCTTATAAAACATCCATTTCTCCATTTTCTAAGCCGCTTCTCCATTGATTAAAAAACAAGAAACAGAATCTCTGTGGTGAGACTTACTGGTTGGAATGCTGCATCCTCAGCCTCGAAGATGTAGTGGTCCAGGGAAGCAAAATAATAGCCAGACTCCACCTGGTCACAGCGCCTGCCAAACATGTGCTCTCTACACACACACTGCCCTGTCACTGGAGAACAACTAGAGAGAGAGAAAGAGCGTGAGACACAATTGCAGGCAATTATGATAAAGATAATGATGTTTTAGACAAAGATAGGGGTGATGAAATGAAAAATGGTCAGATTTTCAGGAAATTTATTGTGGCGTCCAAAATACAATCTATCAATAAGCAGTGTGAAAACTGCATGCCACTTGCCTTACACTTGTTAAGGAATCTCAAATGCTACTTACATAGTTTCTGACACTGTACAGTATACTGTTATCTACACTGTATACAGTGATTTGGAGTTTTATCTTAAGATTTTTTTATTCTTCAAAAATGTTAACAGAATTTAACACACACTTATTTTTCTGATAACTTAAAATGAACGAGTGAATGAATGAATGCAATTAATGAATTTGTTTGCAGTGCAACATTGGTTTCATAGATCCAGTGCAAAACTAAAGATGCAAACTTTAAACACTGAATGTATCAGTCTGGGCTGACTAAATAATAATACATTTTATTATTTAATGATCTGTCACTCTTAAATGAACAATTTGTTATTCCAATGATTTTTCAAATGTGTGCATAATCAAATGATTTAAGATTTGCAAAATTCTGTGTTCTAGAGAAACTTACAGAATCAGAATTGTTCACAGAGGTGGTGACAGCAATCAGCCAACTGAGGAATTTAGTATCTTTCTCCCCCACATAAAGTTATTACATGAGATGATTACAAATATTATGCCTGAGACTTTACAATATTGATGCCTGAGACATTGTTTTATGCTAGTTTTGAGATTAGATTCTTGCCAGGTGCTCTAAAGCTAAATAGTCCCCAAAAAACGTCATCAACATTATATATAACAACTTCTATATAACAACTTGTTGGTTTACTGGTGGTTTTGGATAGTAAATAAATGACTGTATTTGTGGTACAGACCGGTTCCTATCACCACCATTGTGTTAAGTTTCATCTTCAATGAACTATTTCACATCAAACCTCTCTGAATGACATTGTGTTTAATCTCTGTGAATGAATGCAGAAATTTAGAAAAAACAATGGAACCCCCATTTAAGAATGGCATGTTAGCTTGGATGTCAATTCCCACTGCTCCATGATGATCAGAGGTAGGACTGAGAGAGGGCTGAGGAGATAAGGTGGTGGTGGGTTTTGAAAACCACAGGGGCAATGCATGGTATATAATAAAGATGGAAACTTGCAGGATGTTAGAATGGAAGGACTAGGACCTTCATGCATGGTCCAAACTTTCTTACTTGTTGTTCAAAGCGCCACCCAGATCACAGTCACACGGTCGGCAGCCATCCATGTCGTTGCTGAGACCCCAGTGCTGAGGCTGAGAGAGAAAAAAAGAGAAAAAGTAGTGATTAAACATACGCCCAAACACACGCAAACACACACACACACACACACACACACACACACAGACACAAAAAAGTGTTCTCTCACCGCACACTGGTTGCAGTATCGGCCAGTGACCAGGCGTTTGCAGAAGCAGTTTCCACTGACTGTGTCACAAGGGTTTCCTCCAGGGAGTGTACCCAGAGTATTACAGCTGCACGCTGGAGTCACACAGATGTAAAAATAAACAGCAAGTCTTCCACAGTTTAAGGCCCTTATAAAACAATGATGGAAAACAGCTGCATTATTTTATGACATGACATTGTTTTATGAGTTTGTGTGTCTGTGCCCATCACACTGTGTATTCTGATGCAACAAATGCAATTCAGCTGGAGTGTTAGAATCAATGTTTAATCACTTTCAATAAAGTATTTGGCCATTTATTACTGGTATTTTTGGACACACCATAGAAAGATTTTCTTTATTTTGACTTTTTTTTCCACATTTTAGAAAGATAGTGAAAGGCATCCCAACTATGAAGTGACACATTTGGAATTTTATTCAGACAAAAAAACAAAAAAAAAGTTTTCTTATATTTAAGATTCTTTTATAAATTACCACATTTAGCCACATCCGTACCCTATATGCACCAAGAAAGTTTTTAAAAATACATTTAATACATTTTAGACCAGAACCTCATCTCAAAACGTAAACACTTCAGATGTCTAGTTCCTGTCACCACTGTTGTGAAAAATTCTGACATTAAGATTAAGTAACCCTTATTAGTAGTAAGTAAAAGTAAAACACCATATACACTCTAATGAGCACACACACACTAGGGGGCAGTAAGCACACTTGCCCGGAGCCGTGGGTAGCCCTATTCGCAGTGCCCGGGGAGCAGTTAGGGGTTAGGTGTCTTGCTCAAGGGCATTTCAGTCATGGACTGTCAGCGCAGTGGATCGAACACTTGACCTTCCTGTCACAGGGCAGGTTCCCTGAACTCCAGCCCACGACTGCCCCATGGTGCATTTTGCATCAAACGACTCTGAATGACTTTGTTTACATCTTAATGATTTAAAGATGCAGACATTTTGAAAAATTTAAAGTCAGATATGTATACCTCTATGTGTGTGTGTATGTGTGTGTGTGTGTGTGTGTGTGTGTGTGTGTATCTTTCTCCTCACACAGACAGCCCAGTGGATCTTCACTGAGTCCATAGTGTCCCTGTTTGCAGTGATCACAGCGCTCTCCCTCTGCATTGGGCTTACAGCGACACTGTCCAGCAACCATACCCCTCAGAATGTCTGTCACACTGTCACACACACCGCCATTCAGAGAGCCGAGGGGGTCACAGTCACATGCTGCAAGCACACACCAGCACACAAAACAAACTCGCAAATGCATGATATAATACAATCACACGCTAATAAATTATTATGAAACCAATCTAAACATAATAAAAATCTAAATTCATTAACCCTAAGAAGGAACCGTCATTGCGTGTGATAATAAAAGTCTGTTTCTGATTCTAAACTTTCAGTACATACCCGGTTTTTTTTGGAAGTAGAGGTGATATTTTATTAAAATTTAAATTTGATGAAAAGGTATTGTTGTGTATAGAGCCTTATTTTGCAGAAGGAAATATGTCACTGACATCAAAACAAAGGGAGAGAAGACAAAAGGGCAGGTTTCGATCTATCTGTTAATAAAACCTGCCATTTGGCCCGGGGCACTCAAACTCTTACATACAGCTGAAATCAGTTATATAGTTAAGTGCATAATGAATTATGTACTTAATTATATAATTGATTTCAGTTGTATGTAATGACAGGCTTTATTAACACATTCATTACAGATGTGTTACATTTCTGCAAAATTTGCACAAATACTGTTTATTTGCTTTAAATGTGTAAAAAGGTTATGGCACTTCATATTTTATGTTGCATTTTTTCCCAATATGTTTACCTAAAAAAATAGAAACAGCAATACATTTTCCAGACAAATGCCTTATTTGTGCTCCCTGTAGACAATGCGTTAAATTATTTTTAGAAAATCACTGATGCTGACAGATACAGTACGATCAACATTTCAATTTTTGCTGCTTTTTTGCTTTTGCTTTTTTATACTTGTGGATGTTCTTTCTGGTAATGCACCATGGTCAATGATGCAATGGTGATCAGAACACAAAGCTAATCTATACTCTCAGCAAAATGTGCTAGAAAGACAGCAGTGAAACTCTTTTAGGTGCTATACAGAACAACATTTTAAAAGGCTCTTCAAACAGAAGAACCATTTAATCAGCAAGGAACCATTTATAAATCCAAATGGCTCTCTGTCATAATTCTACAGTGACCGTAAATAAGTATTTAGACACTTTTGATTTTTTTTATACACTTCCTGTGCATATATCTACTTCAACCTAACCCACATCTTGTCTACAGATGTTGTAATTAAAAATATGAATACAAAAGTACATATAGACATTTGCATTAACAAGGATATGTTTAAAAAGTAAAACTGAAAGGGAAAAAGTATTCAGACCCCATGTTGTTGTAAAATTACAGCTTTGAGAAGTAATTGGCCTTTTGCAATATTGTGATTTAGTTTTGTTTTTCATTTTGTGGACTGGCAATTTTTAGAATCCTCCATACATTTTCAAAGGGATTGTGAGTATATAAGCCTGATCATGTAAGCATCTTCACATCCTTTTTTTAGATACTAGTCTTGAGTTATTTGACTCTATTTTGGGTTTGTTGTCTTGTTAGGATATCCTTCTTCTACCCAGAAGTTTCTTGGTTGATGAGATTACATTTTCCTCTTATATCTCCCAGTACATCACTCTATGTACTCATGTTTCCATCGATGACAAGTAATGCCTCTTATAGTTTGCAGAAAAGCAGCCCCCATATCATGATGCTCCCACCACTGTGGGTATGGTATCGGATATGGGATCAAACGCACAGCCTTTTTTATTCTCTAAATATGATAAGCTGAATTTCTTAATTAGTCTACACTGTTCCAAAACACTTCTGGTTTGTGTGAATGCTCATGTGCAGAGTGTCTCAGTGTGTATTTTTGGAAGATGAGTTTTGTATGTATGTAAGAATTGAGATGATTGCGGTGCAGATCATTGCTTACTTTTCCCTAACTTACATTCCTGCTGCTTTCAGGTGTATGATACATCGTCTGAATATTTTTTTCCTAGGACTTTTGTGGACATACTCTACACTCCACACACACTTACGTTCGCAGATGTGAGGGTCTCTGAGATGTCTGTTGGGGTGCTGGTAAAAGAAAGGCTTACAGCCCTCACAGTGCTGGCCCTGTGTGTTGTGCTGACAGCTATCACAGACTCCTCCACTCACATTCCCAGACGACAGATACACGGCCATGTCAAAGTGACATCTGTCAGTGTGATGGTTGCACTCACATCCTAAAACAGAGAGAGTTGAAGACTAAGAGGAATAGAGAAACAGACACGTCAATAAAACATCTTTAAATAAATATGTTGTGGTATTGTCTAATACCAGTCAAAAGTTTGGACATGCCTACAGTCAAAGCTAACAGACATGTTTACTTCATTTCCTATGAAATAACACCTACAGAATTATTCAAAATGTTAAAGAAAGCTAAACTTCTATTTCTTCAAATAAAGCCTAAACTGCTTCACCAGGTGCCACTTTTTACAACAAAACCAAAGAAGATACACACATGCTGACACTTTGTTAATTGCTGAAAACAAAAAAAAAGATTTTTGCTAGGGTTGTCAAATGATAACAGCATGTGACAATGGACCACATTCTTTATTCAGGCATGAAAACAACCACGTTCCTAAAAGCAATATATGCATAAACACATTATGTTAACATCAATGTGAGATGCAAAAAGATCACGTAAAAGTACCATGTTACTCATTGTATCTCCATTTTTGCGATTTTCATTTTTTTTATATATAGTTTGAGCACCTGTCCTCTACATTGGCTGAAAATGTTATGATGATTGGACCAACATAAATGCTCCAAAACTGCAAATTGGAATAAAATCATTAAAAGTAAAGAATGTTTTTGCCTTCTCATGAAAAGCTGTTAATATGGAGATACTTTTTTGCTTTGGACAATGACTATACAAAGCTTTCCATTTCTCAAAAAAAAAACCTGACTTTTATATTCTTGTCTTACAAAAATTAAAAGCAGAAAATTGTTGCCATTTGGCAACACCATGCAGTAAATTGCTAAGCATAGGCTGTTAGGTCTTTAAAATAATACAAATCATACTTGCAGTTGGGTTAGGGTTGGGGCTAAACTTTTTACTGGTACTGTAAATATTACATGTATATGTATAAGTGAAAATGGGACTCCTAACAACTACGCAAGACCTGGGAGTTGCACATGGAACAAAGAAGCTGCTGGTGGCCTCAGAGCAATAGACTGACCACCCAGTCCAGACCCAACATCACAGAATGTGATTATGATCACTTGGTATGTAAGAAACTGAAAATTCAACCAATTGATCTTTGGAGGTGTAGAAAAATCAGCAGGTTTCTGCATATGACAGCAGGTTTCCCGAAAAGAATGGAATCTATAATAAAAGCAAAAGGTGGACAAACTGAATACTGAAAAAAAATATTATTTTTATTATTATTATTATTATTATTATTATTATTATCATTATTTTTATCTGTTGAGACTTCAGAGTAAATTTTGTTAATATGCTTTCTGTATTTTTCCTGATGCTATGAAATGAATAACTTTTTGGTAATTTCAACTAGAAATTAAATAAATGAAGTGTGGTCTCTGTAGTTTGCGGTGAAGGTGAAATGACATCAAGACAACATGCTTTGTGAGCGTGTGTGTATGCCTGTGTACATTTGTAAGTACATGCTTGTGTGTGTAAATGTTTGTTGTGCATGAATTGTGTGTATGTGTCTTATACTCTTGCATGCGTTGGTGTTTCGGCCTTCTGCTGGTCTCCAAGGCACATCTTGATAAAACCCCTGACACTCCTCACAGTTCAGCCCAGTAGTGTGATGCTTGCATATACAGAGGCCATGAACCTGTGTGAGCAAACAAACACACACACACACACACACACACACACACACACACACACACACACACACACACACACACACACAGAAACAAAGAGACACAAATATACACACATGTACAGTAACATAGATACATATAGACAAACAATAAATGGTGTAAGAATGCTGACTGTGATGTTGGTCTTTTTTTGTTGTTGGTTGTTACTCACCATCCCTTCCTCACTTGTTTCGATTCCTCTGACTGGCGCACACTCGGAGGCATGACCATAACAGAAGCAGCTGCCACGAACAACCATGTCATAGAGGGCATAGTAATACTTCTGTTTGATCTCCTCACGACCATCCAGCAGGTTATCACCGAGGGTGTGTAACTTTAGCATTCTCACACGGAGGTTTGTTATCCTCAGCAGATCTTCAAATGCACACATATGAACATACATGTAGAAATACACACACACACACCTTTACTGGTGTGTCACAACAACCCAAATATATAGATGCTAAGTAAAAAACAGATGTTGAGTTTCTCTTGATGGGGATGGTGAAAGGAAGAGGTAAAAAGGTAAAATGTGATATTATTGGTTAATTTATTCTCTACCGATTGACAGGCATTTTAGAGAAGAGTAAAAGTCACTTGACTTCAATGAAAGATTGCAGGAACGCAAGAATTCTGTCTTTAAAATGGCATGGTGAGTTGCACGTAATATGACCAAGGACATGAACTAACAAGATAAAAAAAGTAACACACACACAACATAAAGGCACATTCACATGAAAGAATCTAACACCCAGCTATTTTTTAACAATCTATGATTTGACATTTTGACCTTGGTTGGGGACATTAGGGGAACTGTTCATGGATTCTCTCTCTACTTCACATGCACATATACGGACACAACTCCATTGATGTGTCTGAGAGCACAGTGATGGATTCATGCTGAGATGAAAGGGTTGCCATGGTGAAATGATGGCTACTCACTCTGTATATGCTGGCTGTAGGGGTCAGGAATCTTAAACACAGGGTCAAGAGCTCTGAAAATGACCTGTATGCGCACACACACACACACACACACACACACACACACACACACACACACACACACACATACAAATACACACAACAACAAATATTACACAACAAATTCAACCCACAGTATTAAATCCAACTTGGCTGTCATCTGACTTGGCTGATATAAAACAAAACACAGTTGTAGAAAAAAGGCTGGAAACTTTTCACCCACTCCCACAGCTAGAACTAGAGAAGATTATCTCCTCTGCAAATTGCACAACCTGCACACTCGATGCAATTCCCTCAAAATTACTCAAAGAAGTACTGCCAGTTATTATAAACCTTCTTTTAACTATAGCAAACTCGTCCCTTAGCCTGGGCCATGTACCCAAAGCTTTTAAACTAGCAGTTATCAAACCTTTGATCAAGAAACCAAATATTGATGCTAGCGTGTTGTCTAATTACAGGCCTATTTCTAACTTAGCATTTATGTCTAAGATCTTAGAAAAAGCTGTGGCCCAACAACTTAGTTCATATCTACATCAGAACCATATATATGCAAAATTCCAATGTGGATTCAGGCCACATCACAGCACTGAGACGGCTCTAGTTAAGATAACTAATGATCTTCTTCTTGCCTCTGATCAAGGCTACGTAACCCTGTTAGTGCTACTTGACCTCAGCGCAGCTTTTGATACAATAGACCACAATATTCTCCTAGAAAGGTTAGAAAACATGGTTGGAATCACAGGGACAGCCCTATCATGGCTCAGATCTTACCTAACAGAATGTTATCAGTTCATCAGTGTAAACAATTTGTCTTCCAATTATTAAAAAGTAAGATTTGGAATTGGAAAGGCTCTATTTTAGGACCACTATTATTTACTCTATACATGTTACCGTTAGGCACAGTTATAATTAACCATGGCATTAATTTTCATTGTTACGCAGACGATAAGCAACTGTACATATCAGCCAAGCCTGATGACAAATACAGATTAAAGAAAATAGAGGACTGTGTTTAAGACATGAAATGCTGGATGTTACATAATTTCCTCCTACTAAACAGTAACAAAACAGAGGTTCTCCTTCTGTGTCCAAAATTAGCAAGAAATAAATTACCAGATTTAATTTTAAATCTCACTGACTTTCCAGTTACACCTGGCTCAGCAGCAAAAAATCTTGGCATCACAATTGATTCAGATTTATCATTTGATCAGCACATAGGGAGCATCACCAGAACAGCTTTTTTACATCTTCGTAACATTGCCAAGATAAGAAATGCCCTATCCCTGCATGACACACAAACACTAGAACATGCCTTTATTACTTCGAGGCTACATTTATGGCATTTTGCTGACGCTCTTATCCAGAGCGACTTACAATTTGATCATTTTACACAGGTAGGCCAAGGTGGTATTAGAAGTCTTACCCAAGGACCCTTATTGGTATAGTGTAGGGTGCTCGCCCTGGTAGGGGATTGAACCCCAGTCTTCACTAAAACTAGAAAATTTGATCATATCAGTCCAATGCTAGCATCACTTCACTGGCTGCCTGTTAAATTATTTTATTGATATATAAAGCCCTACATAGGCTCGCTCCTGAGTACCTTATTACAAGACCTTATTTCCTATTACGAGACATCACGATTACTCAAGATCACAGAGTGCTGGCTTTTTAATAGTTCCTAGATTTCAGAAGGTTTCAGTGTGGGGAAGAGCCTTTTCTTACAAAGATCCCAAACTCTGGAAGGTGAACAGGTTAATTGGAAACAGGTAAGTGTCATGATTGAGTATAAAGGCAGCATCCCTGAAAGGATGGGGCGAGGTTCACCACTTTGTGAACAACTGCGTGAGCAAATAGTCCAACAGTTTAAGAACAACGTTTCTCAACGTGCAATCACAAGGAATTTAGGGATTTTATCATCTACAGTCCATAATATCATCAAAAGATTCAGAGAATCTGGAGAAATCTCTGCAAGTAAGCGGCAAAGCAGAAAACCAACATTGAATGCCCGTGACCTTCGATCCCTCAGGTGGCACTGCATTAAAAACCGACATCGTTCTGTAGTGGATATTATCACATGGGCTCAGGAACACTTCAGAAAACCATTGTCAGTGAATACAGCTCGTCGCTCCATCTACAAGTGCAAGTTAAAACTCTGCCATGCAAAGCGAAGCCACATATCAACACCACCCAGAAACGCCGCCAGCTTCTCTGGGCCCGAGCTCATCTGAGATGAACTGACGCAAAGTGGAAAAGTGTCCTGTGGTCTGACGAGTCCACATTTCAAACTGTTTTTGGAAATCATGGTGAATCATGGTGAATCATGGTCCTCCGGGCCAAAGAGGAAAAGGACTGTCCGGATTGTTATCAGCACAAAGTTCAAAAGCCAGCATCTCTGATGGTATTGGGGTGTGTTAGTGCCCATGGTGTGGGTAGCTACGTCTTTTTCAGGGACGTATCTGCTTATTTCAGCAAGACAATGCCAAGCCACATTCTGCACATGTTACAACAGCGTGGCTTCATAGTAAAAGAGTGTGGGTACTAGACTGGCCTGCCTGCAGTCCAGACCTGTCTCCCATTGAAAATGTGTGGAGCATTATGAAGCGCAAAATACCACAACGGAGACCCCGGACTGTTGAGAAACTGAAGTTGTACATCAAGCAAGAATGGGAAAGAATTCCACCTACAGAGCTTCAACAATTAGTGTCCTCAGTTCCCAAACGCTTATTGAGTGTTGTTAAAAGGAAAGGTGATGTAACACAGTGGTAAACATGCCCCTGTCCCAACTTCTTTGGAACGTGTTGCAGGCGTCAAATTCAAAATGAGTGAATATTTGCAAAAAACAATAAAGTTTATCCATTTGAACATTAAATATCTTGTCTTTGTAGTGTATTCAATTGAATATAGGTTGAAAAGGATTTGCAAATCATCGTATTCTGTTTTTACTTATGTTTTACACAACGTCCCAACTTCACTGGAATTGGGGTTGTAAAAAGCGCCACACAAATAAATTTTATTTGATCTGATTTGATTTAGAAAGACATACAAGTAGACTAGGGGTGTCCAGTCTTATCAGAAAAGGGACGTTGTGGTTGCAGGTTTTCATTGAAACAAAGCAAGAGCACACTTGATCAGTTGTTTAAAGATTGAGGCTGACTGATTAAATGAGTGAAATCAGTTGTGCTCTTCTTGTCTGGGATGAAAACCCAATCACACTGGCCCTTCCTGGATAAGACTGAACACCCCTAAAGTAGACAATGAGATGCTAAGGCACTATAGGGTAGAACAGTATTTGGAACACTGTAGTATATAAAACATACAATACTGTCTATGTGCGGTTTAGCCAGTTCACCAAAAGTTATTAACTTATACAGTTAATGCCTAAAAATGAACACGGAACGGATAAAAATACTTAATAAACCTGAAATAATGTAAAAATAATAAAGAATTCTTCTGTGTCACAATTGGCCCCTCCTACTCCTCCATGTGCTTTTGTTTACCTTTTAGTCCTGTCATGTGCTTTTGTTTTGATTTTGGTCTGGTCCATGTGTTTCTTTGTTTTTCTTCCTGGTCCTGCCCCCTTGTTTCCAGACCCTGCCCTTGATCGTATCCACCTGTGTTCATCAGCTGTGTCTTATTAACCCCCTTGCTGTCTCTGTATTTAAGCCCTGTGTTTTTCCTAGTTGTTTGTTTGTTTGATGTGTTGTTTGGGCTGTTTGAAGTGTTTGCATTGTTTGGTGTTTGTTTATCCCTGTGTTCATTTTTTGTCATGTCTTTTCCCTGGAATGTTCTGACCCAGAGTTTGGATTTGCCCATAATAAATCTCGCTTGTCTTGCCACATGCATCCGCCTCCTTGTTGCTCCCCAGAGTTACATTCTGTCAGCTGTCAGATATAGTTTAGTTGCCTTAATCCCAAGGACAGCTGCTGTACAACAATTCAAGCGTGCTTTTAGTAAATAGTAAATTTGCAAAGAGGCTGGCCCAGAGCACATCAGGTAGTAACTCTGTTGAATGCAAACTGCTGAAACATAATCATACAATTTGGATTATATGTTTTTGACCCAAATTTATTTATAAGAGAGAAAGAGCTGTCATGGACATTAGGACAGAGGTCAAAGAGGACAGTCTTGGTCAAAGTCCAAAAGTTAACTGACCCACCCATGCTCTGACCATAAATGTATTATTTTTTTGTTAACTGAGCTTATGTTTGCACTGTGGCAAATTTGTTGTTTCCAATTTACCTACTCCAAGTGTTAGCATAGCTTTTTACACTGATAGTTTATATAAAGTGTGTTTTTTGTGAGTTTGGATCATGCCTTGTGGTTCTAGTATGAGAAGAGACTGAGAACTTGGGCTGGAGTTCTGGAGTTTTGAGCTTGAAGCCAAAATTCAACCCCAAACCAAATTCGTTTTCAAATTTAATGTGATATTAGTCCACATTCTGTAAAGAATGATGATAAGTCAGTGAGCTTTGTAAAATATGTGTATATGGGTGTGTGTTACACACCTCTCCTTCTGTTGAAGGCTCCATGTCAGAGTAGCGTGAATCACAGATGACATCATCAACATTGATGACTGGACCCTGGGAGATGTATGGAAAGGATGCGGAGCAATCGAATGCAAAATAACGGTACACCTTCCAGCTCTGGCCATGATCTGCTGACCGTTCGATCACCATTGCCGCAGGACGAAATGTCTTTAAGCAAAATACATCACAGATTAATACCTTATGTACATGGAATGAGTCCAACACAGCAGAACAGGTCATATCAAAACCTCTAGTACATTTAATGGGTAAAGGCAGCATCATCTCACAGCAAACCCCCGATGGCTGACAGCTAATATCCCTATGATGGCTGAGATTAAGCATAAGTAATTTAATGCTATATCATCATTATCATGATAAATTATGTCATGATATGCTTATATGAACATATAATGATGAGTTTCAAAGTGGCTTGCAGAGGAAGCAACAAGAATGGCAGCCTATAGCAGCTTAGACAAGCGCACTGATGAATTTAGCTAATGAATAGTTGGCAATCAGCTGAGCTTGACTTTGTGGTCTGCCTGAACTAATGCAATACTCAACCTATCATTAGAAAAGGTTAATACAGACCAACATGAGAGATCTTGTAACATGACATTGGTATATATGGCATGATATATATACATGTGATGAAATTGTGATTTTTACAATGTATTTTTACAATGTTATCTACCCATAGCTGGGATACATTAATACTATCCACACCCACACCCACCCACACACACACACACCCTAACACATATACACATACACATTCATGTTGAGTTTGAGCAAAGTGACACTGACCTATATGAACTGCCATAAAAAGTTGAAACAAACTTACATGTATGTTCTACATTCACTAGAGGCACTAGATTCCTGAAGTAGAGTGGGGTGTGTATTGTGTGTCTGTGTGTTCGCTGGGTGTTACCTTAAAGGTCATGATGATATGTGTGAAGTGGAATTCAGCCTCCAAGTCCAGCTGAATGGTCACGTTCTCCTCTCCTGAAAGAAACAAAGAGTTCAGTGTCTCTGCTGCAAAAAATGATCTTGGCAAGTGAAATGATCTTAAGTCTAGTCATTTATATTTCCCATTTTGAGACTGCTGTAGCCTTATAAGATTATTTGCCTTATTTCTAAAGGTCCTACTTGTTCTAAGGTGTTTCATTAAGTCAAATTATCTCCTTACAGTATATTGGATAATTTTGCTTGTTGTAAGACCTATGCCTGAAACTCAGTGAGATAATTTCACTTAATAATATCATTTAATATATCTATAAATAAGTTATATGATCTAATAATATGGTTAAGATACCAAGATGCCATTTTTGCAGAGTGAAGCCCAAAGTTCTTTTAAGTGAATACTGATGAGAGTCTATTTTTTCATCCAGTATGAATCTGCAGTGTGTATAGTTTTTACTGTAATATTTGAAAAACAATCATAATTGTGGAGTGATTTTCCCAGTATGAATTGACAAAGTCTGTAGTTTTTCAGCAGTAGACAACAATAACAGTAACAGTAGTCTTGTTCTAGTTCATCTCATGCTAATAGAGCAAATGAACCTGTTAAGGGACACATGCAACATGTTGTTACTGAGTGTGGTGTAACACTGGGCTATCTCTGGGAATCCGGGGAAACAATTTATCATACAAATAAGCCACATGAAGCTTGACAAATTATTTATATTCATGACACTCAGCTGACACTCTCATCCAAAGGAACTTAAAACTGAATCGAGGACGATTGTTGTATTAGGAGTCTCACCTAGTGACACATATGTCATGGTCTGTTTGAGCAGGTGGGGAATTAAACTCCAGTCTGTCACATGGGGGCCAGCAGCGTTACCTATTACACCAGTATTGTGAAATGGTGGATCGTGGTCAGGACCCAGCAAGCATTTCAGCGGACTGAACCGAGCGCTTGAAAATACATTCTGTAGCAAAGCCAATTAACATATTAAAAATGGTTGTATTTCAACAATGTAAAAATGAACTGTAGCAGGCCTGTATTACAGTCAGTCTAATTACATATACATTTAGTCATAGGTGGCCCCTCAGATCTTTGTAAACAATAAAAAAAATGATTTAACTGTACCCTCCCAAGTTTTATAGTAAATTCAAATTATTACTAAAAAGATATAAATAAAAAGATAAAATAGTTTCCAAAACCTGAAAACCAAATGTAAATTATGTTCACTGCATAACTAAATAAAACTAAATAGAATTACTCAGAAAACAAAAATAGTTTTAGTTTTCTTTCATTGCATCAGTGAGAGTTAAAGACGTGGGTCCCGTTTGCGTTCCGTCTTTAAGGAAAGCCGAGCCGATCACTGTTGTGACCATTTTATCCTATCCTTACCAAATACCTCATCATAAAACTAAAAGCAAAGTTAATTCCAAAAAATTTAAGACCAGCTGAAACTAAACTTAAATCAAAAGTAGAATGAAAAATAAAGCAAAACTAAAACTAATAAACTTAGTTATAATAACCCTAATCCTAATAACCCCGGCCTGTACTACGCTACACCAGCCATTTCTATCACACAACCCTCTCTGGTAAAACTAATCCAGCTACAGTTCTCTGGTAAAACTAATCCAGCTACAGTTCTCTGGTAAAACTAATCCAGCTACAGTTCTCTGGTAAAACTAATCCAGCTACAGTTCTCTGGTAAAACTAATCCAGGTACAGTTCTCTGGTAAAACTAATCCAGCTACAGTTCTCTGGTAAAACTAATCCAGCTACAGTTCTCTGGTAAAACTAATCCAGGTACAGTTCTCTGGTAAAACTAATCCAGCTACAGTTCTCTGGTAAAACTAATCCAGTTCCTACACAGATTTTTGAGTTTTTCATGAAGAAATGTGATGAATAACATAGCTGGAGTGTAGAAGGCTTCTCAGCTCTGTCTAAACTTTCTGACATAGCAGATTTAAAATCTGTGCTTTTGCCAGAAGATATGCTAAAGACTGTTAGCATGACAGAAATGAATTCTCCCTGGAAAAAGGGAATTCCAAATTCCAAACACATCATTCATAATTCTCCTCACTTGCAGAATTAGTGATGGAATACCCTGTTTGTGAATCCAACCCATCTGCACAGTCACAACGTGGTCGCTAGGGAAGCAGCAGGAAAGCTAGTTCCCACACCCAGCTGCAGTGGTCATCCTTTCTCATACTGTCTTGCTTTCTCTTGTTCCTTCCATTTCCTCCCTTCTTTTTTTTGGCTGAATTTTCTCTCTCCTCCCCTGGCCAGGGTCACTCTCCAGGGGACACTGTGCATTTCCACAGGAAGTGTACTCTGATCGAACAGCCTCAGCACTGGAGTGTAATGTTGTGTATCTAGTGTTTCATATCAGCGTGTCTAAAGCCCTGTTCAGACCGAATAATTATCACCTATAAAAATAAATTAGAATTGTTTTACACAATTTTTATAATGTACACAGTTTCCTCTTACACCATAAACCAATCAGACAAGACATGTTTGGTGTCTGAAGTTTGCTTATTTAGTTTTGCACTGGGGCTATGAGGCTAATGTGGCTAATCTACCGCAATAATAGCATGATGCTATCTGAGGTCTAAATCGTGCCTCAAACTTTGCCGAATGGTTAAGTTATTTCAAACAGACTTGAATATGTGGTTTCTGACACTATACGACATAAATCTATGAAAATGGACCAAAATTCAGGCTCCAAGATATTTATTACTGTTTCTTTTTCTACAGATAACAATATTTCATCAAAGGTAAGAAACCACATAATCAAGTCTATATGAGCTTATGCAACAAAATGATGCTAATGGTGGTTTTTCGGTTTTTGACATAATTTGAAAATGCCTGTTGCCCTTTACACTGTGTGTAAATTTTATAGACCAAAAGAAATGGCCAAAAATGGCTCTGAAAGAACATTAAAAGCAAAGTATGTTTTTAAAATTATAAATTTAGAGATACGAGGTTTTGCTCCGGCAGCAGCAATATATGTCTAACACATCTTTGAAGATGTTGCAGTATAGTTGTATTAATTAACACAATAATTGTTTGCTTTTAAACATTACATTATTTTAATATGTCAGGAAACAATATATTTTGTTAGATAGCTATTATGCTAATGTTCATGTGCATGTGAAACAAACAATGAAGATGCATACATGTTCTTGCTTCATTTAAAAAAGTATGCCAAAATTAAATGGATTTCATGTATTCTAAGCTATTTAGATTCATATTCAAATGTACAGTCTTATGTACATAAGTTTTGGCAACAAAAACCTTAAATTATATAACATAAAGCTAGCATATAGGAGTAAAACATGCCATCCATATATGAACAACGATTTCTATCATATACGGTTTAATATATGTGTTGCTAATTGTCATGATTGGCTCCTCCCACTCCATGTGCTTTTTTGTTTTGGTCTTCCATGTGCATTTGTTTTGATTCACGCCCCTTGTTTTGTGACTCCGCTCCTGATTGATTTCACCGGTCCCTCGTCTTCCCGCTGTGTATTTAAGCCCTGTGTTTTCCCTTTTGTCTTGGCTGGTCTTTGTTTAATGTATGTTCGTCTGAATTGTTATCTGCTGTGTTGGTGATTCTGGTTTATGTTATGTCTGCACCCCGATCTATCCGTCTTGGCCATTTGACTTTGGACCGTCTTGACCATGACCCTGGATTTGCCCTTAATAAATCTTGCTTACTTCAGCACGTGCGTCCGTCTCCTCGCTCCCCGTTACACTAATATATGTTCAATGTGATATATATGTCACATGTCTCTATGCAACTAATATAAGTTGTACATCCAGCATAATTTAAGGGAAATCCATACATATGCTTATATATGTCACATGTTTGAAATTCATATCTTGCCATTTATCAGATTTCCATGAGTAATTGGTGGGGTAAAAGTTTCCATTACTTGTTAGCTACATTAGTCTCATAGCTCATTGTAGTGTAAAACTAAAGAAACAAACTTCAGACACAAAACATGTCTTGGCTGATTTGGTGAACTGGGGGTATGGAAACATGTTAAACTAAACTATCACTCCAACCCCCACCTCCCCCACAAATATAAACACCAACAAGAGCACTCTCACCGTTCTGGGACTGCCACCATGTTTTGAGCCTGTTGGGAGTGAAGGTTGTGACCACATTGTCGATGGTGTGGCTGTTGGGGTAGGTGTACTCATTGTACTTCTCTCGAGAGTCACACTCAAAACACTTTCCAGCCTGAAGACAGATAGAGAAGTGCATTTATGGATCTGCAGAGTCTGTAGAACAGATGTGTTGGCTTTGCAACTGTTACTCACTCTTTCACATACCATCACATATTTGGAAACACCAGGTTTTTCTCAGTGCTGTGAAACATGAGCATTCGTTGTCAATGTGCAAGAACTTACCATGTCAAATATATAGAGTTGTTTATATCCTGCCCTTTTTGCAGTAACTACAAAACTCAATATTAATACTGAAGTCAATATTGAAACATTGAGTATAGGCTGATCTTGTTCTGATATTTTTTCTTTAAAAGTAAAAAGCTTTATTGAAGCACTTCATTAAGGATGAACATCTAAAAGTAGGCATCACAATTAAACTACTAAATCACTCTGCTACCTCACAGGAAGAAATGCACAGCTAACAACATCGCATGGTGGTGAGTGTGTATTCTATTTCAGGATAGATTTGTTACAGGATTTGATCAGATTCATTCTTTTTTCCCTTTGGTATCTGATGCAGGTTTTGCTGCTGATATTATATAAATACTGATATGCCATCTCTATTTTTTTCCCCTTTGTTGTGTACTCATCAGCATTCAAGCCATTCAGGTGTTTAAGGAAACCACTGAGCCAAAACAGTCTCAGAATGTGCTTTTAATGATAGTTTGGAAAAAAACTGTCAATTCATGATTTAGGCAAAAGTTTAGGAAGACACTTTGATGAACATGAAGTGGACACACTTGAAATTAGCAATGAGCTATAAGGCTATATGTTAACACAGTCTTTCCTGGTATTTCTTCCTTATTTTATAAATAAGAATAAAAATAAATCATCAAAATTTCAGCCACCAAATTTTTCTTAGCTGAAAATGGCTGAAAGCAGCACTTTCAGCTTTTGGCTAAAATCTAACATAGCATCTGAGCTACAGCAGATAAACAGTAAAACGCAAGCACTGTTCACTGCAGCTGTGTTCTATATAGTCTTTGGTGCATTTCAGCATAAACTGATTTATTGAAATTCTTCAACAGAAATCATTTCAGTACCCCTGGTTTTAAAAGTTAATGCAAACATGAGCGTTCGTTAGATCCTGCTGAGGTTTATGGCTGTTTCTTCTTAATATGGTGTTACAACCTGAGTGCTAATAGCACCTCCTAATAGCACCTTCTGACAGGTAGGCATCCAGTTCCAAAGCCTCATCCAGTCCATATACTTTATATATTAAAAACAAGGTGTTTTCTATCATTATAGTAGATGCACTTCGGAAATCAAGCTTGGATGTTTTTTGGAAGACTTTATATACTGAAAATTATATAAAAAGCTGTTTAAAACCCAATTAGTCCTCTAATTCTCACAGTTCTCTTGCCAACATGGCAGCATTATGGGCATTGTTATGCTAACTCAAAGGAATAGATAAAACAGCACATCTGAATCTGTCCTGAATTTCGGGTTTGGTCGAGAGTTGTTTATTTGGTGCATCATTAATGAAAATCAATTACCAATTGGAAGTTTTTAAAATAAGGCTAGATGTCCCCTAACTTTTGACAGGCAGTGCTAATTATTCCACAATTGCAAATGTTCATTTAACAGCTGTTAGCATTACTGCACATGCAGTGGAGAGAATATGGATAGCAAGTGAGTTTATATATGAGAAATAATTTAAAGTATATGCGCATTGCATCTAAGATCAGAGCCCTCTACCCACTCTCTGATCATGAGCCAATCACAAACTGACATTTATAGCTTAGCCTAAGCCTGAGCTTCTCCCCATGCCTTCTCTGCCTACACAAACATACACACAGTGGAACATTCTGGGCCATGTGGGCCACACAGACGTGCTAAAGAAGTCACGCAGATGCCTGAGGGGGCTGGGAATATTCTGACAGAAAGATCATCCTCAGAAAACCTCCCATCAAACACTCTACAAAGGGAGCGATTGTTGGTGAGAAAGCGGATTTTACAGTGGACAGAGACACTGAGGTCTACGCACACACGCACCCACACACACAATGATGCGTTCTGTTTCCTTGCACAGCAAATTAGAGAAGGGAAATCAAAGACAGATTGTTGGAGTGGAGCATATTATAACATAAGATGGGACGATGTCCACTGGCCTCTGCAAACAACATCCAACGTCACGCAAGATCACAGGGGTTACTATCTTTGCCGGGACAAACATCTCCTTCATGAAAAAAGCACAGAAGATTCATACACTGAATCGCTAGAGTTGCTGGTTTATTGACATCTACCTTCTACTTACACTCATTAGCCATTTAATCAGAAACACCTACCATTTTTATGTGCTGTAGGAGTACAGTAACTGACTGTAGCCCACCTGTTGCTGCACAATTTATCACCCCCTCCTTCTCTATTCATCAATGGAAAGAGGCTACCATAGAGCCACTACTGACCAGACAATTGGTTGGTGAAGAACATGGTGTCCATGATCTCCAAGAGATCAAAATGAGCTTGGGCCCAGAGAAGATGGCAGTGTTTCCCAGATCCTATTTATATATGGTTCCTTTTTTGCATGGCAGAGTTTGAACTTTAAATTTGGGAATGTAGTGATGAACTATTTTTACAGACAGTGGTTTTCAAAGTATTCCTGAGCCCATGCAATAATTTCTACTACAGAATTGCTTCTCTGCTTCTGAGGGCTTGAAAATCAAAGCTAGTAAGTGTTGATTTTTGGACTGTCTGTGCAGTCTTTACCAGTCTTTTATTGCCCCATCCCAACTTTTTAGAAATGTGTTGTTGGCATCAAATTCAAAACAAGCATATATTTAAAAAAAAATTCTCAGTTTCAACATCTGATACATTGTCTATGTACTATTTTTAATTAAATTATGGGTTTAAATGATTTGTACATCATTGTATTTGTACATTGTATTTTTACATTTACATCTGTTTTTTACAGTGTTCCAACTTTTTTGGAAATGGGTTTGTAGTTTGAGCATGATAGTCTTTTAGATGCTCATCTTCAGTGAAGTGCAAAAACAGTTCATTTTAAAGTTTAAGTGGTTAAAAAATAAATTTAGGTAAGTATCAGCTGATATTCAAGGCATCAGAACTAAAGATGAAAAAGTGGTATTGTGCTATCTTTAGTTTTTAAACACGGTGTACGCTAATCTTTCCACGAGCAGTTTCTGTCAGTCATCTTCTAATTGTTCATCAGTGGTCAATTTCTGACCACAGGACCACTGTAAGCTGGATATTTTTGGTTTGGTGGAGCATTCTTAACTTAGCAATGATGCTCAGGTGTTTAAATATCCCAATATTACACTTGTACCAGCATCCCTCTCGCTACATTCAAATAACATCTGGCCAGCAGAAGTCTTGTGATGCTCATTTTCGACTGATGGATAGGCTGAACTGCAAGCTACAACAGTAATTATAAAAAGTGTACAAATACAGTATACGTTTCTGATAAAATGCCTGATGAGTGCTGGTACAAAGTAGGTGTACGTTATAAAATCTGTATTTAGAAGTATTATATAGTGCATATATACTGCATGTTGCTTACGATGCAGTAGGTCTCTGGTCCATCCAGGCCACAGGTGGATGAGGCTGTGAGCTTGTGAGCTCTGCCGATCAGCAGGTCTCCAGTGGCTGGGTAACAGCTCCCCTCCGTACATTTATCATTGTGGTCAGGAAAATACTGTGCCAGGACTCCCAAACCCAGAGCTAAAAGACATCAAATATTTACATGCTGTAGTTTTTGGAAACTGAAGGAATAGGATAAAGGGACACAAACGCACAAAGGCATACACATTTTTTTTATGTCTTGGCAGAACATGGGGTCATACATATATCCTAACCATATTATACATTGTCAAAGTCAAAAACCTTGTATCTCCAAAATGGTAACTCGTTCGAGTAATGGTCCATTTCTTGTAGTCCATATATTAAGAGTCTTTAACACAAGGTAAGGGGTAACTGGACTTTTCAAATTATGCAAAAAAATTGAAAGTTTGTGCGCAACAGCCAGAATATGTAAGAACCCATATAAAGCAATGATACGTCCCATATGTACTGAATATATGTAGATAGATATCTACAGGAAAGGTGGACAGCTTTTGCCTGCTTGAGTTAATTATAAACCCCATAGGATCCAGCAGTCAAGAAATACAACACAGATTGGTCCTTCGCAGAATAAGGATGAAAGAACTTGAACAGATAGTCAGTCATACATTGCAGTGAGGTACAGTAAAAGTGCACAGGTATATACACTTACACTGATGGAGCTTTATTGGGCTTTTGCTCCATCAAGATATTCCAGGACTTTTTGTGATTGTTATCAATTTGATCAACTTGCTATACCAAGACAAACAAAAAACTGAAAAAAGTGACTTAAACTAGCATGTACTGCATGCTAATTCCATACAAAGCCAGAGGTCTGAGAGAAGGTCCTCCCAGGCTTTCGGTTTCACTTGCATCAGGGCTGCTGTAAAAGCCAAATGATCTTGTGAAATGTGCACAAGCAGTTGCTCTTCGACCATGTTTTGGTTTCCACAAGCACTTTGGGCGCCAGGCAGAAAACCTGCTTTCAATTTCTGAAATGAGCATCACATGGGCGTAATGCATTTACAACCAGAAGTGGGTAGAGCAAAAAAAAAAAACACTATCCAGTGAAAGTATTCCTACTACAATTAAATAATGACTCAAGTAGAAGTAAAAGAACCAAAAATCAAGTCAAATAGTAGCATAAAGTCATTCAGAGCGGTCTGATGTGAAAGGGCAGACTGTACACAAAATTACTGGCCCAGATTTCTTTACAGTGGCGGTGATAGGAACCATGAACGATGTAAATATAGCCATTTTATTTACCATCCAAAATGCCCTACACACCTACACAAATCTTCTCAGTTTTTATATGTAACAATGATGATGGTAAAATAGTGATGAATCTAAAAAAGTAAGTTCCCTTTGCTGACTATTTTTTCTTACAACGCCCTGCATGTAACTTCTTGCATTGATGTGTTAAAGAAAGAGGCCAAAACTTTAGGATAAAATAGTGACTCTGGCTTCAGACAGTGTATTTATAATCACTTCATATAACAACCTTTAGAGTTATTAAACTATTCAGACGTCTGGTTCCTATCACCACCACTGTGAACTACTCTGACTCTGTAAGCTTCTCTAGAACAGAGCATTTCACACTCTGTTTACATCATAACCATTTAGTTATGCAAAGATTTGGAAAAAATCGGTGACTGGCTAAACGGAGCTGTTTACAGCCAACATCTGTGTACAATGCTTTTTAAAATCAGACATGCGTGACTAACGTGAAACATTACACTCACACCCTTCACGTGCAGAGTTACAGATGTGAAAACAGCATCGCACCTCAGAACGTCAGAAGACTGAGAAACGATCAGCAAAGTTAGTGTCTGGTCACAACGTTAAAGTTGAGGCTGCAGAGAAACTCCAAGTTTGCAGCGCTGCTGAGGTTGTGAGGGCTTATTTTCTAAAGAATGTGGAGATGAGGACTTACTCAGAATGGTGGCAGCCTGTAGCATCCACATCGCTGTTGCTGTTAAAATCTGCCTCTATTAAATCTCGCTCAGTGTGGAGGGATTATTTAGTTAATTAGGCGAATTACGCGGTCCATATGCCATGTAACCGGCACTCAGCGCAGAGGGGCTTTCAGTCACCCTCAGCTTCCCTACAGCTCCAGCCCTGCTCTTCACAAACAGCGCTGCTCCTCACTGAGGGCGGGGCTTGTTCACTAACACAGCTGCGTTTAAACTACCCAGTCGGAGATCTGATGTATATACAAAATTATGGGAAGGTATCAACTATTGGACATATATGCCTAATATATGGATCACACACACCCATCATAACATAACATTATGACCACCTCCTTGTTTTGATGCTCATTGTCCATTTCATCAGCTACATTTACTGTGTAGGTGCGCTTTGTAGTTCTACAGTTACAGACTGTAGTCCATCTGTTTCTCTGATAATTTGTTAGTCCCCTTTTACCCTGTTACTGATCAGGGCCCCTATGGACCCTCACAGAGCAGGTACTATTTGGGTGGTGGATCATTCTCAGCACTGCAGTAACACCGGCGTGGTAGTGGTGGTGTGTTAGTGTGTGTTATGCTGGTACGAGTGTTTCAGACACAGCAGGGCTGACAGAGTTTTTGAGGCTTTCTATACTACTTTCTTCACCAGCTGGGCGACTGGGATCCTCTCTGTGTGGAGTTTGCATGTTCTCTTGTCTGCGTGGATTTCTTCTGGGTTCTCTGGTTTCCTCCCACAGTCCAAGGACATGCAGTCAGGCCAATTGGACATGTCACGTTGCCCCTGGGTGTGAGTGTGTGAGTGTCTGTCTGTGTCTGTCTGTCTCCCCTGCGATGGACTGGCAACCTGTCCAGGGTGTATCCTGCCTTCCGCCCGATGACCACTGGGATAGGCTCCAGCACCCCCTGGTGACACTGAGGGAGAAGCAGCTTAGAAAGTGTGTGTGTATGTGTGTGTGTGTGTGTGTGTGTGTGTATACTACTTTCTGTTATAGATGTCACATGTATGTTTATATGCATGTGCTGTTACACGACTGAAATATGTCCCATATTTCATAATGGCCCATTTCAAATTCGCTGGTATATGTCATACCCTACAGAAAAAACACAACACTGACCAGCATGCATCTCATGCTGGCCAAAGCTGCTCTATGCTAGTTCATGCTGATCTGGTGCTAGTTTAGCATCAGACCAGCATCAAAACACAGGATACGGTGGTTTTGGTGGTGATCAGCTTATCAGCTTCCATAGCTCTTGACCAGCATGCCAGCATCCAAAACATAACATCTGCTGGTTTTGCTAATGATCAGCAATGCTGTTCTGTGCTGGGTTTTCTAGTAGGGAAATATGACAACATAAGTTGGATAAGTATAAGTTAAATCCATTTAAGCTAACTATATGGACAAAAGTATTGGGACACCTACACATTACACCTAGAGGAGCTTTTATAAAATCCCTTTGTAAATCCATAGGAATTAATATGGAGTTGGTTCAAACCTTGCAGCTATAATAGTTTCTACTTTTTTGGGAAGCACTCTACAATATTTTAGAGTGTGTCTGTGGGAATTTTGCCCATTCACCCAGAAGATCTTTGTGAGGTCACCTTTGTGAGGTCAGGCAGTGATGTTGGATGAGAGGGCCTGGCTCACAACCTCTGTTCTAGTTCATCCCAAAGGTGTTTGGTGGGGTTGAGCTCAGGGCTCTGTGTGGGCCAGTCAAGTTCTTCCACACCAAACCCACCCAACCATGCCTTTATAGACCTTGCTTTGAGGTCAGGGCTCTGTGTGGGCCAGTCATGTTCTTCCACACCAAACCCACCCAACCATGCCTTTATAGACCTTGCTTTGTGCACTGGGGCTCAGTTATGCTGGAACAGAAAATGACTTTCAACAAGGTTAGAAGCATACAAACATCCAAAATATCCTGGTCTGCTGAAGCATTAAGATTTCACTTTCAGTGGACCTAAGGGGCCTAGACCAACCCCTGAAAACAATCCTTTCTCCACCAAACTTTACAATTGGCACAATGCAGTCAATGCAGTCACACAGGTAATGTTCACCTGGCATTCACCTAATCCAGACTTGTCCATCAGACTGCCAGATAGAGAAGCGTGATTCATCACTCCACAGAATACGTGTCCACTGTTCCAGAGTTCAGTGGGGCTGTGCTTTACACCACTTACACCACTTCCAATTATAGCATCACAATCAAACTCTGAGCTCTTTAGAATGACCCATTGTTTCACTAATGTTTGTAAAAGCAGACTGCATGGCTAGGGGCTTGACCTTATATAACTGTGGCAAAGTAACTGAATGAAGCACCTGAATTTAATGATTAAGAGGTGTGTCCCAATAATTTAGTCCATATAGTGCATGTCATATGTTTGAAATCCATTGCCATATATCAGATTTCCATATGGTACTAGCTGCTGTGTGCAGGACAAACACAAATCAACACCTGAGCAAAATCCTTAACAGAAATACATACTTCATCATTTAGCAATAATGACCTAAAATGTATTTTTATTTAGAATTATTTTTGAATAAGTATTTAATACCTCTTTTGCTGTTGGGGCTTTGGCATATTTTGAATAAACAATGGCCCGTTCAGGTCATGGCAAAATGCTAAGTAAAAATGAAATAAAAACACAGCTGGCCCACGAATTTGCTGAGATTTTATTTACTATGGTTGACAAAAATGGGAAATATTTGCATTACTACTGTGACGTTTCAAGGTGGACCGGAAAATTCAGTTAAATGGACAAAAGGCCTATTTCAGGCCCACCTCTACTTTAACATTCTCAAGTATATAAAGGTGAAAACAGATAAATTAGCATACAAGGGTCGTTTCATTTTACTCTCTTATAATAGTAGTGCCGCCTGAGGGATCGAAGGTCACAGGCATTCAATGTTGGTTTTCTGCCTTGCTGCTTACTTGCAGAGATTTCTCCAGAGAAGCCAGTGGCGTCTCTGGGTGTTGTTGATATGGCTTTCACTTTGCATGGCAGAGTTTTAACTTGCACTTGGAGATGGAGCGACGAACTGTGTTCACTGACAGTGGTTTTCTGAAGTGTTCCTGAGCCCATGTGGTAAAATCCGTTACAGAATGATGTTGGTTTTTAATGCAGTGCTGTCTGAGGGATCGAAGGTCACGGGCATTCGATGTTGGTTTTCTGCCTTGCCGCTTACTTGCAGAGATTTCTCCAGATTCTCTGAATCTTTTGATGATATTATGGACATTATATTATGCTTTGAAAGACTGGTTCAGACCCACATCAAAGCCACCATCAACGTCACTGTGGATCCACACCAGTATGCGTACAGGAGGAATCGATCCACAGAGGATGCCATCTCCTCTGTGGTCCACACTGCCCTCACCCACCTGGAGCAGAAGGATTCCTATGTTCGTATGCTCTTTGTGGACTTCACATCTGCTTTCAACACCATGATTCCTCAGACCCTGATAACAAAACTCTCCTCACTTGGACTGAGCTCTTCCATGTGCAACTGGGTCCTAGACTTCCTGACCAACAGGCCGCAGTCTGTGAGGATCCACAACATCTCCTCCCCCACCATAACCCTCAGCACTGGCTCCCCTCAGGGCTGTGTGTTGAGCCCCCTCCTGTTTACACTGCTTACATATGACTGCTCACCTATCCTTCCAGGCTGTCATATTGTGAAGTTTGCGGACGACACAGCAGTGGTTGGATGCATCACAAACAGAGATGAGTCCAACTACAGGCAGGAGGTGGAACACCTGGAGGGTTGGTGCAGAGAAAACAACCTCTGCATCAACGTAAAGAAGACGAAGGAGATGATTGTGGACTTCAGAAGGGGCCATCATGACCACCTCCCTCTGCACATTGGAGGTTCTGAGGTGGAAGTGGTCGACAGCTACAGGTACTTGGGTGTGCACCTGAGCAGCAACCTCACCTGGAGCAACAACACTTCCACTCTGGTCAGGAAGGCACATCAGCGGCTCTACTTCCTCAGGAGGCTGAGACGAGCTGGACTCGGGAGGGCAGTCCTCACCTCCTTCTACAGATGTGTGGTGGAGAGCGTCGTGTGCTCCAGCATCAACGTGTGGCATGGAAGCTGCTCTGCTGCAGATAGGAAAGCACTGCAGAGGGTGGTGAAGGCTGCACAGAGGATTGCTGGAGTCAGCCTCCCCAGCACCACAGACATTTACACCTCCAGATGCAGGAAAAGGGCTACCTGCATCAGGAAGGATCCCACCCACCCAGCACATGCACTTTTTGTCCCTCTCCCCTCAGGCAGGAGGCTGCGGAGCATCAAGTGCAAAACAACCAGACTCAGAAACAGCTTCATACCAGAAGCTGTAAGGCTCCTAAATTCCAACTGACACTTACAAGAACAAGTACTGTTACAGGCACTGTCACTTTAAACCGCACTGAGACACTTTATCTAGACACTTTATCCACTGCTCTAAGTCAATATCATGCTGCTATAGCAAACTTGCACTCTGGACTTCATATTGCTGCTAACTTCCTACTCTCCCTCTCTTGTGTACTTTCTATTTATTTATCTATTTTAATAACAGCTCTTGGGTGTAAACTGGACCATGAGATCTTAATTTTGTTCCACTTCATGTACCACGTGATGCGAATGACAATAAAATCTCCTTGAATCCTTGGATCCTTGACTGTAGACGATGAAATCCCTAAATTCCTTGCACTTGCACGTTGAGAAACGTTGTTCTTAAACTGTTGGACTATTTGCTCATGCAGTTGTTCACAAAGTGGTGAACCTCGCCCCATCCTTGCTTGTGAACAGCTGAGCCTTTCAGGTTTGCTCCCTTTATACCCAATCATGAACCTCACCTGTTTCCAATTAACCTCTTCATCTATGGAATGTTCCAAACAGGTGTTTTTTGAGCATTCCTCAACTTTCCCAGTCTTTGGTTGTCCCTGTCCCAACTTCTTTGGAACGTGTTGCAGGTATCAAATTCAAAATGAGTGAATATTTGCAAAAAACAATAAAGTTTATCCGTTTGAACATTAAATATCTTGTCTTTGTAGTGTATTCAATTGAATATAGGTTGCAAAGGATTGGCAAATCATCGTATTCTGTTTTTATGTTTTACACAATGTCCCAACTTCATTGGAATTGGGGGTGTATGTCTTTGCATCTAAAGAAGGAACCATACAATTAAGCTTGCTAATGTTTGGGTAAATGTTATATTCTGAGTTTAACATACTGGCAAAAATAATACATTGAATAATATGGAGTTGTGTTGTCTGTAGGATGTGTAAACTTACTTTCACTTAGAAAATCAACAGAACCTTATTTTACCACGGTGCCAAACTTTTGCATGCGACTAAATAACATCAATTACACGTAAGATCAAACTCTAAATCATGAAACTAGTGCATCATGAAAGATGTTCATATTCAGTAATCACTCCTGTCTTTTTAAAAATAATTATTATTTCAACAATTGCTAGTAATGAATAAATACAGCAATTACTAAATAGAGTTTTCATTGTGCATCAGGGAAACCAGAACTGCCTTAAAGAGAACTCTTGTAATATGGTGCCCTCTGTGGTTCTAACAGACAAAGGCTAGCAAACAGGCTCTCTGGATCACTGGTTCCCAACCCTCGTCCTGGAGCGCCACCTGCTCTGCACCTTTTTGTGTGTACCCTGCTCCCAACACATCCACCTCAAGTCATGGAGAGCTTGTTAATGAGCTGATTAGATCAGGTGTATTGGGAGCAGGGGAAACACTGAAATGTGCAGAGCAGGGGGCACTCCAAGACCAGGGTTAGGATCCACTGCTCTGGAGCAATATGAGCTGCTCAAGGGTACAAGTTGTGAACAGCAGAGTCAAAATAATGAGCTTATGAGAGCGGTCTACAAGGCAGGCAAGAATTCTAGCACCAAATCACCAACGCAAAGTTAACAAAGATATTACAAACCAGTCAAAACCGTCTTTATGTTCTGGTAAACTAGACTGAAAGAAGGCCAGAAATTTTGAGAACAGCAGAGTTAATTTGTGTGTATGTTTTTGTATTCAGATTTTGGACCATTTGTATTTGTTTTTGAAAAATCAGAAATTTTTATTATAGATTAATAGAATAGTAACTCAAATCACCTGACAAAGTTCAACATCTAACACAAGCATGTAAGGCAACATATTACAAAACACAACCAAAGCGAAAATAAACTTTTTATGGTCTTGATTCCTTATTATAAAATATATTTTAATAATCTCAACACTTCCATGATTCCTGGATAAGTTAAAACTGAAAAAATAAAAATAATTACATGAAAATTACAGAAATAGAAATTGCCAATACTGTTCTTCTGAACGGATGCATCAAACACTTAAAGGTCCAACAAACTGAACATCCAGTCAAAACTCCTGAAATGCTTAAATGAATGTTGACATATGGCATTAGGTGTGAAGAGAACAAAAGTTAAAGCTTACAGAAGTCTGTAAAGTGGGTAAGTGTCTGCAGTGACTACAGCAGCAGTGCAGTGACTACACTACTGATGGTTCTGGCCTGGTCAGAATCCAGATTTAAACCCTATAAAGAGTATTTAGCCTCACACTAAACAGAAAATAGCTCAACGTTTTTCAAAGAAATCCAAAGAAGCCCATATTAACCTACTGTTTCTATTTGTTTAAAGATTTGTTGTTAAGACCATTAAAAAGCTTAATGTTTCGCCATGAGCGTGGCCCATTTTCTTGCCTAGGATTGTACATCTTGCCATAATGTTGCAAAAAAAAACAAAAAACATTCAGTGGTTAAAAAAAAACTAAATAAACAATCCTTTAAAGAACATACTGAGGCACTACATTCTTTAAATGGTCTACTGATCATATCACTACAGTTTAGCCTGTGAGCCAGTAAAGTAAAGATGTTGTTGCAGAAAGGCTACAATTTTTTCCCATGAGTCCTCTTGTGCGTCTGCATGTGGTTTGGCCTGTCCACCCCAGAGCATGAGCACTGTTATGAAGAACACAAATACAATCACAAGTTGGAAAAGCAAGATATGGGTTTACACACATCATAACAATACATACAATATTAAAAGGCCTGCACAGCTGCACAGAAGACTGGGCAATATATTGATGCTGTTGGGGCAAAATTATGCATCTCCTTTTTTCAAAATTTTTTACGTAGTTTAAACACTTTGCCCTTTACATTATGTGTAAATTTCATGAGGTATAGAACAAAAGAAATGATCCCAAAAAAGACAGTGTCACTCATCAGAGATGAGCTTCTGAGAATCTTATTAAACTCTGCATCTGCATCATATTTCATTGTCTGAGTGTTAGTCACTGCTGTCATGATTGGCCCCTCCCAGTCCTGTCCATGTGTGTTTGTTTTGGTTTTCTAGTTCTGCCCCCTCGTTTCATGATTCTACCCCTGATTGTCTCCATCTGTGTTTGCACCTGTCCCTTGTTACCTTATGTATTTAAGCCCTGTGTTCTGACTGGTCTTTGTTTGAATCTCTGTCTGTGTTGTTTGTTTGATTCTAGTTTATGTCACGACTAGTCCCCAATCTATCCATGTTGGCTCATTGACCCTGATTTTGGATTTGCCCTTAATAAATCTTGCTTATCTCAACACGTGTGTCCGCCTCCTCGCTCCCTGTCACAGAAAGACCAGTCACTTAAGGACGCAGCGAGTAAGCGAGTTACTGGTTTGTGGTTGTTCCGTTGGGACGAAACTCCGGCTGTTTCCGGCCCATGGTTCCTGTTCCGGCTTCTGTGCCTGTCCCGTGTCCTGTCCCGGCTCTTGTCCCTGTCTAGTTTGGTTCTGCTTTTGGTCCCTGTCTGTTTGGTTTTGTTCTGTTGTGTTTTTGTTTGGCGTGCCTCAGTGTGCGTGCCTTTGGGGGAGGGTACTGTCACGATTGGTTAGGGTTAGATCTCGCTTATCTCAGCCCGTGCATCCACCTCCTCGCTCCCCGTCACAACTGCCTCTCATCCACATCAAACTGCACTAATTCAACATCACAGCTTGTGACTTTTAATGGCCATGATACTCTAAAAAGGCTTCCCAAATTTTGAATAATTTGTAAGGTTCCTCTAGTTGTCACAGCCTTGTGTGCTAAACAAACCATGAAACAGTTTGTACTGATGGCTGTTCAACTGTACAACCCTGTACAACTGTACAACCTGTGTAAAACATTTATAAAGAATACAGAATACAATGATTTGCAAATCCTTTTCAACCTATATTCAATTTAATGCACTACAAAGACAAGATATAATGTTCAAACGGATAAACTTCATTGTTTTTTGCAAATATTCACTCATTTTGAATTTGATGCCTGCAACACGTTCCAAAGAAGCTGGGACAGGAGCAACAAAAGACTGGGAAAGTTGAGGAATGTTCAAAAAACACCTGTTTGGAACATTTCATAGGTGAACAGGTTAATTGGTGTCATGTTTGGGTATAAAGGGAGCAACCCTGAATGGCTCAGCCGTTCACAAGCAAGGATGGGGCGAGGTTCATCACTTTGTGAACACCTGCGTGAGCAAATAGTCCAACAGTTTAAGAACGTTTCTCAATGTGCAATTGCAAGGAATTTAGGGATTTCATCATCTACAGTCCATAATGTCATCAAAAAATTCAGAGAATCTGGAGAAATCTCTGCAAGTAAGCGGCAAGGCAGAAAACCAACATCGAATGCCCGTGACCTTCGATCCCCCAGGCGGCACTGCATTAAAAACCAACATCATTCTGTAACGGATTTTACCACATGGGCTCAGGAACACTTCAGAAAACCACTGTCAGTGAACACAGTTTGTCGTTCCATCTCCAAGTGCTAGTTAAAACTCTGCCATGCAAAGCGAAAGCCATATATCAACAACACCCAGAAACACCGCTGGCTTCTCTGGCCCGAGCTCATCTGAGATGGACTGACGCAAAGTGGAAAAGTGTCCTGTGGTCTGACGAGTCCACATTTCAAATTGTTTTTGGAAATCATGGATGTCGTGTCCTCTGAGCCAAAGAGGAAAAGGACTGTCCGGATTGTTATCAAGTTCAAAAGCCAGCATCTCTGATGGTATGGGGGTGTGTTAGTGCCCGTGGCATGGGTAACTTGCACATCAGTGAAAGCACCATTAACGCTGAAAGGTACATACAGGTTTTGGAGCAACATATGCTGCCATCTAAGCAACGTCTTTTTCAGGGACGTCCCTGTTTATTTCAGCAAGACAATGCCAAGCCACATTCTGCACGTGTTACAACAGTGTGGTTTCACAATAAAAGAATGCGGGTACTAGGCTGGCCTGCCTGCAGTCCAGACCTGTCTCCCATTGAAAACGTGTGCCGCATTATGAAGAGCAAAATATGACAACGGAGAACCCGGACTGTTGAGCAACTGAAGTTGTACATCAAGCAAGAATGGGAAAGAATTCAACCTACAAAGCTTCAACAATTAGTGCGATGGACTGGCGACCTGTCCAGGGTGTATCCTGCCTTCCGCCCAATGACCACTGGGATAGGCTCCAGTAGCCCCCCCGCGACCCTGACGGAGAAGCGGCTTAGAAAATGCATGGATGGGTGGATAGTTTTATGTGCAAAGTTGAAAGAAAAATTAACGTTACATGTGCATATGTGCAAGTATGTAGAGCAGCAGTTCATAAAGTGCATGTTCCAAGTAACAGATGTAAACAGTAATGTTCTGTGCATGTAACAAATGTAAACAGTAGTGTTCTGACAATAGCGGTACAGTGTATGTAAGGTGCAGTTATTGAGTGCAAGGTTGGCCAAAAGTAAAACCAGTTCAGAGTGGGAGGAGGGAAGAGGTAGTGAGTTAGGTGTTCACAAGCCTGATGGCTTGTGAATAGAAACTGTTGTTCAGTCTTGTAGTCCTGGACTTGACACTCCTGTAGTGTCTGCCTGAAGGTAGGAGTGTGAAGAGTCTGTGTTGGGAGTGTGTACTGTCCCTGATGATGATGTGAGCCCTCCTGATGACCCTGGTGTGACAAAAGTTCTGTAGTGAGATGAAGGCTGATCCCGAGATGGACTGTGCAGTTTTGATCACACACACTGGAGAGCCTTTCTGTCCTGTCCAGACTGTGATGGAACTGGTAAGAACACTCTCGATTGTACTCCTGTAGAAGGTGCTGAGAATTTTGGCTGGCATGACAAATTTCCTCAGCCTTCTCAGAAAGTACAGTCACTGCTGGGACTTCCTGATGACGAGGTGTGTGTTGTGAAACCAGGTGAGATCCTCACTGACATGGAAGCCAAGGAATTTGAAGGTTTTCACCTTCACCTTCTGTCTCATCTATGTACAGGGGTGTGTGCAGCTCCCGCTTCCTCCTTGTCTACATTCAAGGAAAGATTGTTGTCATGACACCAGGCCACCAGCTTAGCCACCTCATTCCTGTATACTATCTCGTCCCCACCAATGATCAGTCCAATGACTGTAGTATCATCAGCAAACTTAACGATGCTGGTCATAAGTGAAGAGCGTGTACAGAAGGGGGCTCAGCACACAGCCCTGGGGAACCCCATGCTCACTGTTCTTGTACTGGATGTACGGCTGTCGACTCTGACTGACTGGGGTCTGTCTGTTAGAAAGTTCAGCACCCAGTTACAGAGCGTGGGTGTCAGTCCAAGGGTGAGGAACTTTTCTGAGAGTTTATATGGGATGACCATGTTAAATGCTGAGCTGTAGTCTGACATACATTTCCTTGCCCTCCAGGTGAGTGAGGGCTGTGTGAAGGGCAGTGTTCACTGCGTTGTCTGTGGACCGGTTCCGATGGTATGCAAACTGAACAGTATCTATAGTGTTCGGAATGGTCTCCTGGATGAGTCATGACTATTCTCTCAAAGCACTTCATCATGATTGGGGTGAGTGCAACAGGGTGATAGTCATTTAGGCAGGTCACAACACTTTTCTTTGGGAGGGGCACGATGGTGGTGGTCTTGAAGTAGGATGGCACAAAAGCTTGCGTGAGGGACAGATTGAATATGTCCACAAACACGTCAGCCAGTTCTGATGAGCAAACCCTGAGTGCATGCCCGGAGATGTTGTCTGGACCAGCTGCTTTCCGTGGGTTTATTCTCTTCAAGGTCCTGCACACATCCACAGCGAATGATGTGTTCTGTGTGGCCATACTGTATCTCAGTCAGCCAGGGTTGCGGGCCTGAACTTCACTGTTTATCCTAGGTTTCTGATTGAGTTATTTTCTGCAGTGCTTTGTAGGAACAATGCTTTCAATGCAGCTGCTGATGTAGCCCATTACCCCAGAAGCATAGTCCTCTAGATCAACAGTACAGTTCTCTATCACTGCAGCAGTTCTGAAAACATCCCAGTTTGTACCGTCAAAGCAGTCCTCAAGCACTAGGTCAGTTTCTTCATTCCACACTTTGATAGTTCTACTCACCAGAAGCACTGTAAAGAAGAAAGAAACAGAAAACTCTCTCGGCACCATCAGCAGTGCTAAATTAGCTGAACAGTGTTTTTCAATAGTCTTCACATTGGAACACCACCTGTTGTTCACGTAGATGCAGACACCGTTTGTACTTCCTCGACGCTGCTGTGCGGTCCCCGTGGTGGACGGAGTGCATTTCTAACTGGAGTGCTGAGTCTGGCATGCTGTCCGAGAGCCAGGTTTCTGTGAGAATAAGAGCACAGCACTCTCTGATCTCATGCCGAGTTGTTCTTCTGGTCCTCAGCTCACCCAGCTTGTTTTTTGAGGGCGCTAACATTAGCTAGCAACAGGCTAGGTGGCGGTGGCCGTGTAGCCCTAGCCTTTAGCCTAGCATGTAGCCCACCTCTCTTGCCCCGCTTACGCTTTGGTCTCACTGTTCGTTGGCTGCGCTGCTCACCCGTGGCCGGTGCTGCTGGGCCTTGCTGGCTGGTGCTGGCGGGAGTATGGTATAGGTGTATGTATGTATCCGTAGGTATACTATACATTTAAAATATATAAATATATAAAATATATAAAAATAAGTTAAAATAAATAATAAATAGCGTTGGTTGCAGGAGGAACACACAAAGACATCTGGCACGGTGGGTGCCATCTTTAAATTATTTTATTATTTATTTATATAGTTATATTTTAAAATGCACCATCATATTTGAAATGCACAATTCCTATTGCTCTCTCAGATATGTGAGTAACAGAAGTAAAAGAACTCTTATTAGTCATTATTATGCTTACAACAATTTAAACTGTAATGCACTAAACTATTTTGTTACAGGAAAAAATATTCCATTGTTGTAACAGGTTACTGTGTGCACTGACAGGAATAACAAAATTGGGAAAATACCACAATATTGAAACTGATTACCTTTGTCTTTGCCAATGACGAAATTGCTGGTCCGGTGGTGTGGTGTGTAGGGCGGCTCAATCAGGTGACCTGCTCCAGGATAGGTGAGGACTTGCAGAAGGTGCCGATTCCCTGCCTTTTCCATCATCCTCTCCATCTGAGGGCAAAATAACGGGTGGCAAAAGCAAAAACTCTAATCAGATGATGTTATTAACCTGAGATGTGTACAGTAAACCCATTCTCAAGTAAAAGTGTTGTTGCTTCAATGATATAATGACAGAAGTATAAGTAAAATTAGCAACTCGAGTGGAAGTAAAAAAGTATTAGGTCAAAACACTCCACCATTCTCTAGCAACCAAGTGTAAAGGATGAACATTTAACTGAGGAAAATTTAGACTAATTTCCTTACAAATATACTTGAGCCCAAAATTAGAGGATTTAATGGGGATTACAAAATGTTTGCATAATTCAATTTATGAGAGTGGTTTGAGGTGAAATGGGTCATTACAGAAAAATTGACTGTTTTGGATTTCTTTACTGTGGTGGTAATAGGAACCAGGTGTTGCAGTTTTGTGTGTACTGCTGATAATGGTAAAATTATGGTAAATATTAAAAAATAAGTTTTGTTTGGGGACAATACTGTTTTACAATGTCTTGCATGCATGTTAAAAAATATGTTTTAGGCTAAAGTCTCATCTTAGAACCATCACAAAACAACTTTTTAGCCATCAGGCAGCGTATCCATAACCATTTGTAATTACTTTCTCAGAGGTGTTTTAGTGCCACTAAACTCTTCAGACATCCAGTTCCCAGCAATATAGCTGTGAACAATTCTGACTCAGTTTCTCTAAAACAGTGCATTTCACATTACATTGCTAAGAATGACTTGTGGTTTGCAGGTCTGCGATGAACCAGGAGTGGTTTTGTAATGTGATGAATCTAGAAGTTGTGTAAAACACTCACATCTTCAGCAGACTCAACAGTAGCCAAGTTCTGATCATCACTTCCATTAACCAAGAGCACTGGACACTTTATTTGACCAACCTGGGAGTTAAAGTAACTCATTATGAGCACACACACATATACAAACCAGTACACACTCAGAATCACATAAACATGTGCAACCAAATGCATGTAGGCAATAAAGCAAGCCATGCTAGCCCTCAAATAAATAAAACCGCATTATAATTATCTAACTTACATCTATTTTCATGCTTGGATCTGCTGGAATGGGCAGGATTATGTCTCTCCAGATGACCTGACCGTCCTCTACCCTTATTTTAGAAACATTTCTGAAAAGAATTACAGATTAATGTACAATGGGGCCATCAACTATCCCTCCATTCTTGCATAACCTCGCAAGCTATTAGGACTGATAGTTGTACAGTATTATAGTCTATCATGTGCAGGTTATTAAGAAAACATTCTAAAAGCTCTTAATAACAAATAATAATAATAATAATAATAATAATAATAATCAGAAGAAGAATATGAACAAGAATAATAAGAAAAATAGATAAGAATCAAATATGTAATAATACAATAATAACATTATATAAAATATATACTACAAAAAAATATATATAGTCAATACATTGACTAGATTTAAGATACTTGCACTTGCCAAGACATCATTTTCCTTCTTGAGTGTAAGTGCATTCATGCTTACTTGGCTATCTCTTGAAAGGTTTCACTCAAAGTCCTCTGGACAGCATTGACGTGACTGCCACTGATGCACACACAACATCTGGGCTGTGACAAAATTACCCATTAACACAAAAACACAAGTTTAACCAAATTGAGTCCAATTCGTTTTCTTTAGCCTAAAATGCAAACTGGTTGAACTATTCTTAGGTAAAAAGTGTGTAATAAAACATTGGGCCCGAAGGTGGCCCATGGCCTGTTAAAGGGTTAACAGATAAACTCAGTTAATGAGATCAATTACCAGCCTTCATTAGATTCAGAGATTTATACATTTCAAGCACTGTTGACTTCTAATACATTGTGAAAAACATAGGATGTTTTCTGTTGATTTGAAATGATAAAATGCATAAAAAATGCTTTGTTCCCAAATTGGCTGAACATGTGTAGAGGAAAATAATTGTGATGAGCACTTTAGCTGTTACCATGTAGCCCTGGCATGTGTATGTATTAGGGGTCGACTGATATGCTTTTTTCAGGGCCGATACCAATTACTAGTAACCAAGGATAACAGATAAATAAATATTGGCCCCAAATATCGGTTATCATAAATTTGAAGTACTATGAAAATGTACAAGAATGCAACTCTTACAACACTGACACTGTTGAAAGGACACTCAGGAGTGAATCTTGCCTTTTCAGTATATGGGTGCAAGTGAGGAAAACCTAGATATATAAAAATATATAAACTAAAAATAAGCCTAAATACTATAAGCCTAAATACTAACCAAATACAGAGAATTATACATGTATTAAATCTGAGCAATCATGCAATAAACTGTCAGTACTTTGTAAAAAGCAACAAAAATTAGTTTATTTAATTTGTTGTTCAACTTAAAATGTTTTTTAATGCAATAACAAACAGTATTCAGGCATGTTGAATTAATCAGGTGTATTCTGTGCTACAAGATCTGATGGAAATGTCTAAGTGGAGCGGTGGAATGCCTACAGACAGTTGTAGCTCACTACTTCCACTTTAAACAAGCCAAAATAGGAATGAAAATGACTAAAAATTACGTATAATGTGTAATGATACGTTATGATTTTACAAATAATTTACCACTTGCTGAAGATTTGTCTGCATAGTTGGTAAGCTCCGCTATAGGTGCACACATTGTGAACACATTAAAACTCCTACAGAACAGCATGTGTGCTCCCACACACAGAAACCTCACTCTCATCAAACTAATGTGACACACAAGTCACATTTGTCTGGCTAATGTGAGTGAAATATATGAGCTTTTTGCCAACTATTATGTTCAACCATGTTTGATTGGATTTACTTGACACAGGACTGGACACACAAACAGACTACAGAAGCATTGGCTGCTTGTACTTGATGCGTCATCCACATTTCAAGCAATCCAGTGTCGCTGTAAGTGGGACATTGGGCCAGACTACAGAGGTGAGTTTTGTTGATTGCGGTTGCTTTAGACATGCACATAAATAACAAAATTAAATAACAAAATAAATAACCGATTCCAATAATTGGAAAAACACCGGTTCTGATTATTGGCCCAGTCATTAATCTGTAGGCCCCTCACGTGCGTGTGTGTCAAACAGCAACTCACCTTAATGATTTTGGAGTATGCGGCCATGGACAGTGCTATAGTTGACCCAAACGAAAGGCCAAACAGAGCCAGTCTGTCCTTCTGCACCATGGCATGGCTCTTTAGGATCTGATACGCAGCCTACAATGCACCCACATACACATGCAAAATACACAAAAAATTGCAGAGTTCAACAGGGTTATGATCAGGCCAGCATAAAAAGAATATAAGATCATTTGGCAAAAACAGATGTTCACAGCCATCAACATACAGTATCTTCATGTAAATTTGTCAGAGGTTCGCAGTTACAGTGAAAACGAGAAGTGCTAAGGGACATATGAACACTGACTCTGAAAATAATTCCAATTAATGAGCATGACTGATTGCTTGCTAGGGGAAAACTCCCACAGTGATGTTGCTACTTGAGTTCATGCCAGCAGCCCTACAGCTATGATAAATTTCATTTGCAAGGCAATTTTTTTTTTTATCACTACTTAGCATAGATTTACGGACAAACTTCACAAACAGGTCTGTCTAACCTAGCTGTACTCTCTGTCCTCTGGCAGCAGCTTTGTAACATGCTCTGTATGTGTTAAGAGCAACCCGATGGGGAAAGCAGCTCACACACAGAGGCATCTTGATTTCTTGCAATAATAGATGGGTTAATATGTCACTGAATGTTTGTTTTTTTAGTTATAAATTAAAACTAAATTCAACTCAACTGCAAACTAACCTACTGCAGGAGAACGAGATGTCTCTCAGTAAAATCCAACAGTATTCAGTGTGAGCTTATTTTGCACTTGCCCTACACAAATCCATAGAGAACAATTCCTGTGCACTCAGCTTTTTAACCTGATAGTGCATGAGTTTGTATGTGGAGGAAAGAGGTTTGTGGTGTAAATGACCTCAAAATACTTTACATCAGTCGTGGGTGCATTTATTTCCTCTGAGGAGAGATACTCCAGAGCAAAGGACACAAAGCCATGTGATGCCAGGAGGGCAGCTCTGTACTCCACGAGACCTCCACCTCCACCCCACAAGTCCAGCAGGCCAGGAAATGGTCCAGGACCTCAACCAAAAACACATACATTTAAACATAGTGTACATACAGTTACATGCAAAAGTTTGAATACCCCCAGTCAGTACTTTTTTCCACCATTTTCATTTGAAGAGGGGTGCCCAAATTTTATTATATCTTTCATACTCTTTTTTTCCTGCATATTTATGTGCTGTTTTTAGAGGTGGGCAGTATTGTTTCAATTAGTTATTAAATTTTTATATCGCTTAGCCCTACTATATTTTTGTACCCTAATTTAGAGAATTGCACTGAATTGTCTGTTTTAATAGTGTTTTCGGTGGCTTGGTCACTTGAACTCTGCTGTCCTGTAAATATTGGCCTTGATAGAATGCCATCAAGATGGGATGACTAGGCCTGCCAATCAATGGTGTGTGAATAAATGTGACTGCCTGTTTAACTGTCTTTCTTGTTCAGTGTGTGCAACTAAAGCAAAAGACGGTGATTATAGGATGTTTGCTAAAATCCTTCAGGTCACTCGACCCGTCTCTGGGTTCCAGAGGTAGAAATGTTAAATGACCCCTCTCTGGGACTTCTAGTGTTAAGCAAGCCTAAATTAGGCAAATTAGTTGATTAGCTATCTTGATTCCAACTGAACAATTGTGAAAAAAAATTGCTCCTCATATATTCATTTACTTGCAATCTATTTTTATAACTGTGATTCTGTGGTTATGCAATACCTGTGACAGACCTAGGGATGACATAGACCTTACTGACTCATAACGTCAATGTGCATCTGAACATATGCTGTGTAATGTATTCTGTAAGGATTTGGACAGGGACATAACATTAAGTGGACAGTGGCTCCATATTTGCTCCACTCTCCACCACGTTGGGAGTGCAGATTATGAGCTTTGATTTGGGAATATGCATAGCAATACTGCGGTGTACAGGCATAAATATTACAGACATTAAAAATACTTTAGGGGACCAAACATGATTGGACACACTGCCTGCTCAGTTGTTTCTTGGCTGGGTAATTAAAGACAGAGCTAAGTAAAGATCTAGAAGATTCTACATGTGCATTTGCATCTGGATTTTTCTGCTATTGTCTTTCAACTGATTTTCCACTGAAATGTATGCCAAATGAAATGGTTAAGATGTAAATAAAGTTATTCAGAGCGGTTTAAAAATGAAATGCACTGTTCTGGACAAAATTACCAGGCAGAACTTTTCATAATAAAGGTGACAGGAATCAGACATCTGAAGCATTTAAACCTTCCAAATTGAAATCAGATGTACCAAAGTCAGTAAATCCCTCTATAATGTCCCATTTCATATCAAACCACTGTGAATGATTTTGTTTAGATCTTAACAATTGAATTATGCAGAACTGCTGAATCAGTGAAATGTCGGTAAAACAAGCCATGGTGAGGTTAAAATAAGAGGCACAAGACATAATAAGCCAAAATATCTTCAATCATGAAGACAAAATTGTTGATCAGTTCAACACTATCCTTGAAACAGGTACAGACATCAAGATCAAGATAAGATACAACAGAGTGACCCAAGTGTTTTATTAGAAGATAGTAAACCATTAGTTTTACAACCACTGATAAATCAGGGCAAACGGAAAATGCTAATTATACAATAAAATATGATGATTCCACATGAAGCTGTGTTAATAACATCCTATTACAGACACATCAAAGAAACAGAGTGTGTGTGTGTGAGTACCTGGAGGGATGAACAATGTTCCTTGAACTCCTTTCTCCTGCAGATAAACTCTTTGCACACCTGGAGCCACATACCAACGCTCTACGGCATGGGTCGCTAATGCTGTGAGCTGGCTAAAACCCTGAGTAATGTGTCCATCAAACACAGAAATGTGGAAGACCATCGGTGAGAGGACATGTTTCTTTCGCAACCTAAATTACAGAAATAAAACGATAAGATGACTAAGAGAGAGACTGAGAGAGAAGCACAACGTTAACCCTTCAAAGTCTCGGTTATTGCTAGCAACGACAAAAGCATGTAATTTAGTATTTTTAATATTATTTTTAGTTCACTGAAATATGCAGAGACATTTTGTTGAAAGTGTCAATTCTAAAGTTTCAATCAATTGGACATTTTCAATCAATATGAATTTTTCATCATATCACTATAATCTCTAGCTATACACAAAAATAGATAACACAGCATGTCACCTCAACCCTTTTCGGCTTCCTGGCACCGGCTGCATACTCCACATCAGCCCCATGGCCTCCACACCTTTATAAGTTCCTCCCATGCTTGCATCCTTTGCCACTGCACAAACACAAACACACACACACACACACACCACAACTTAACACCCTATTCATCAATGTCATATTAAACAACCAGCAGTCTCTACAAGCAATCATCCACTGTCACAGGCACATCAAACAGTTATAAATTTTAACGCTGAGATACCAAATCCTACTGAGCGTGTGCACTCATGCTATAGCTACACAGTGCAGTATTCTATCCTCAACCTCACCTGTTTGACCCAGCACGTCTTATAAAATCATACATCACACAGCCATCGGGAATCCCTGTGGAGTCCTGACTGCTAATAATAGCACAATATAATAAACACAACCAAGCTAGCACTAGTGTAATCTTTACCTCGGCTTGTTAATAAAAACAACAACAACAACAACAACAACAACAACAACAACAACAACAACAATAATAATAAGCGGTCTATAATGTATGTGTTAGTTGTAGTTTTTCCAAATGATTCTCCCACCTTTAAGATAGAAGGAAGTTTCTGTAGTCTTTAAACTCGAACATTTCATTCAACTAAGTGTGTTTACAACAGATCTAACCATTGTATTTTCTTTTTCTTTTTGGCCCTTTAAGACACCTTTATGCCACTGATTCACTCAGTATTGTGTGTTTGTGTGTCAATTCTTAACTTGTGTTATTTACTAAGTTTTTAAAGCAGAGAAGTGCACAGTCCAAAGCTGAATATTCACCTGTTACCGTGCCATGCTGGTCGCTGATATAGTGTCCAAAGCCCTCCCAGACGTCCTTGTCCTCTGACTGATGCACACAGCGAAGGGTCACCTCCTGTCTGGGGTTCAGATTCCTCACGATCACTTTTAGCTTCTCGTCTACAAGACCTCTTGTTGGCTTGACTAAGAGTAAAGGCCAAACCCTGGTGCTCAGCGTCCTGTGGACATAACAGCGGCAACTTTGTTAACAACTCGCCGCGCACAGGACGGAGGCGCAGAGGGTCTAACTGCGTCTCAGAATATTCAGCTAAAAGCGTAGGAAATGACGGCGACCTTAATTCTTACCTGCTCGTGGCCACCATTGTATTATTTCATGTCGCTGTGACCTGCGCCTGTGCACACACTACAACTACAAGCTGGTTTATATACTTTCCAGCGTCAGTTCAACGTCCATGCGCAGAGCGCTCAGTGCTCGTATCCTATTGGGTACCGGGCTGCCGCGTCACGCAACCCCCTATCAGCCCCGCCCCACAGAACTCGCTGTGCTCGGTCTCACAGTCAGAGCAGACATAAACTGCGCATGCCCAAAGCAGCCGCTGACCCCGCCCCCTATTTACAGAGCGGGATGTAAATACACTGCTCAAAAAAATAAAGGTAACACTCAAATAACACATCCTAGATCTGAATGAATGAAATATTCTCATTGAATACTTTGTTCTGTACAAAGTTGAATGTGCTGACAACAAAATCACACAAAAATCATCAATGGAAATCAAATTTATGAACCAATAGAGGCCTGGATTTGGAGTCACACACAAAATTAATTAATGCACACACTAATTAATTAGTGGAAAAACACACTACAGGCTGATCCAACTTTGATGTGATGTCCTTAAAAAAAGTCAAAATGAGGCTCAGTATTGTGTGTGGCCTCCACGTGCCTGTATGACCTCCCTATAATGCCTGGGCATGCTCCTGATGAGGTGGCGGATGGTCTTCTGAGGGATCTCCTCCCAGACCTGGACTAAAGCATCCGCCAACTCCTGGACAGTCTATGGTGCAACGTGGCATTGGTGGATGGAGCGAGACATGATGTCTGAGATGTGCTCAATGGGATTCAGGTCTGGGGAACGGGCGGGCCAGTCCATAGCTTCAATGCCTTCATCTTGCAGGAACTGCTGACAAACTCCAGCCACATGAGGTCTAGCATTGTCCTGCATTAGGAGGAACCCAGGGCCAACCGCACCAGCATATGGTCTCACAAGGGGTCTGAGGATCTCATCTCGGTACCTAATGGCAGTCAGGCTACCTCTGGCGAGCACATGGAGGGCTGTGCGGCCCTCCAAAGAAATGCCACCCCACACCATTACTGACCCACTGCCAAACCGGTCATGCTGAAGGATGTTGCAGGCAGCAGATCGCTCTCCACGGCATCTCCAGACTCTGTCACGTCTGTCACATGTGCTCAGTGTGAACCTGCTTTCATCTGTGAAGAGCACAGGGCGCCAGTGGTGAATTTGCCAATCTTGGTGTTCTCTGGCAAATGCCAAGCGTCCTGCACGGTGTTGGGCTGTGAGCACAACCCCCATCTGTGGACGTCGGGCCCTCATACCATCCTCATGGAGTCGGTTTCTAACCGTTTGTGCAGACACATGCACATTTGTGGCCTGCTGGAGGTCATTTTGCAGGGCTCTGGCAGTGCTCCTCCTGTTCCTCCTTGCACAAAGGCGGAGGTAGTGGTCCTGCTGCTGGAATGTTGCCCTCCTACGGCCTCCTCCACGTCTCCTGGTGTACTGGCCTGTCTCCTGGTAGTGCCTCCAGGCTCTGGACACTACGCTGACAGACACAGCAAACCTTCTTGCCACAGCTCGCATTGATGTGCCATCCTGGATGAGCTGCACTACCTGAGCCACTTGTGTGGGTTGTAGAGTCCGTCTCATGCTACCACGAGTGTGAAAGCAGCACCAACATTCAAAAGTGACCAAAACATCAGCCAGAAAGCATAGGTACTGAGAAGTGGTCTGTGGTCCCCACCTTTGTCTGTGGCAAAACCACTCGTTTATTGAGTGTGTCTTGCTAATTGTTGCTTCCTAAGTGGACAGTTTGATTTCACAGAAGTTTGATTTACTTGGAGTTATATTGTGTTGTTTAAGTCTTCCCTTTATTTTTTTGAGCAGTGTATAAATTTTTAAAAAATATTTAAAAATTGGAAAAAAATTAACTAAAAAAAAAGAGAGAAACAAGGAAAACAAACAAACAAAAAAAACTATGTGCCTCTGCCAAAGTGTCTCTTTCAAGGTCACTTTGCTGTCCCAAGCTCGGATAAAGGAGGAGGGTTGAACGTAGAGTAGCAGTTCCAGCCCACATAACAGTCTTTTCATTAAATTTGATTTGCTAACATTTAACAACACAGGACAAAATTGAGTTATGTAATTTACGTAAAAATGATTTATGTAATGTGGGTCTAGACAAAGCATTAAAGTCATAAAGTTATTTCAAAGGCAAAAAAAAAAAATCACCACCTTATCATGGTGGAGGGGTTTGTGTGCTTGAATAATCCTAGGAGCTATGTTGTCTGGAGCAAAAGCTCCTGGTAGGGTCTCCCAAGGCAAACTGGTCCTAGGTGCCAGGTCAGACAAAGTGTCATCCAAAAATACCCTTATGAAAATAAGAAAAAAGCAGGACTTGTGTACCTTGCCTGGATTAGGGTCACCGGGGCCCCACCTTGGAGCCAGGCCTGGGGGAGGGGCGCACCAGCGAGCGTCTTGTGGCCAGGAATTTACTCATGGTGCCCGGGCAGGCCCAGCCCAAAGGAGCTACATGAGTCCCCCCTTCCATCGACCAGGCAAATACAAGCAGCCGAAATGAGTTTCCTCCGCAGGGTGTCTGGACTCTCCCTTAGAGATAGGGTGAGAAGTTCGGTCATGCGGGAGGGACTCGGAGTAGAGCTGCTACTTCTCCACGTCGAGAGGAGCCAGCTGAGGTGGTTCGGGCATCTGGGAGGTGTCACAGGCAAGTCCAACTGGGAGGAGACCCTGGGGAAGACCCAGGACACACTGGCATGACCATATCGCCCAGCTGGCCTGGGAGCGCCTCGGAATCCCCCTGGGGGAGCTAGTGGAAGTGGCAGGGGAAAGGGAGGTCTGGGCCTCATTGCTTAGGATGCTGCCCCTGTGACCCGAACCCCGGAGAAGCGAAAGATAATGGATGGATGGATGGATGGATGGATGGATGGATGGATGGATGGATGGATATTTCTTTAATCTGTTGGCCAGAATTTACGATGACAGTAAACACAGCACTTAAAATTGCATTGTTTGGGTAGAGTTACACAAAACAGAAAGAAAAGCTGCATGGTGGGTGGGGACATCACAGTTATCTTTCCTCTATATGGCCCAATATTAGTTGCCATATTTTGGCAAAAACCTCTGGTCTTTTGGTTAGACTGTATCGTAGCTGCTCCAAGTGGAGCACATTAGCAAAATCTTTGATCCACGCTACAAAAGACGGTGCAGCTTCCGATTTCCACTGTTGTAATATTTATCTATTTGCCAAAAGCACACCAAGAGAAATTGCTTGTTTCTGAAATTTATTCAGACATAAATTAGAGTCTCTTCTTCCCAATATTGCAACTACGGGGTCTGGCACACAGGTTCTACCGAATGCTACAGAAAAGAAGTCAAAAACAGACTTCCAAAACTCGTGAAGTCTAGAGCACGTCCAAAATTGATGAAGCAGCGTTCCTTCTTCAGTATTACATTTACTGCATATGGGGGAAATCTCAGGAAAAATCTTATGTAATTTGGCCTTTGAATAGTGAACTCTGGATACCTATGAATTATTTTAAACTGTATCAATGTGTGTCATGTATTTATTGAACATTTGTTGATATTCCTCACGGCATCTTTCCATTGTTCATGGGTAATCTCTATAGCAAGTTCTTCCATCCATGCTTGTTTGAAAGAATTGGACTGGATGGTAATGTGATCACATAAGATGTTATAAAAAGTAGAAACCATTCCTATTGTATTAGGACAGATAGAAAGAATCTTTTCCAAAGGTGAATGATGCGGTTTCGTTTCAAATTCAGCTATATGTGTTCTGGTGAAATGCCGAATTTGTAAATACGCAAAAAAATGTGAAGAGGGAAGTTTGCAGCTCTGTTTTTCTATTGCAAGAAGACAGCATCCTTCAGAGCTGCTGGAAATGCATGGTTGTTACATAATGGATTATCTATGTACATATCGGGCACTTTTAAGTATGTTTTAATTTGTCTCCAAATAATGGATCATGAAATTTTTGCTGTATAAAGATTTCTGCATTTGAATCAGACTGTTAAGTAAACATAATAGAAGGTATTTTGGCACATAGAATGTTCAATGGACAGCCAAGAGGGAATTTCACATTCTTGATCTGATGGATGTTTTCGCCAAAGAGAGAGGATGTTTAAATTGGCTGCCCAATAATAAAGTCTAAAATCAGGTAGACCGAAACCACCTGCTGATTTTGGTTTGCATAAATGCTTCTGTGAGATTCTGGTGGTTTTATAATTCCATATAAATGACTTAATGACACTGTTCAATTGTTTGAAGTAACTATGTGGGATGAACAGAACCTGCGGATTGAAACAAATAAAGAAATCGAGGAAGGGTGACCATTTTAATGGCATTGATTCTGCCCACCATTGATAAAGGGAGAGTTTTCCAAGCCTCTATGTTCTCCTTCAGCTGTTTAATTTTGTTCTGCCAGTTCACCTTAATCAGGTTTTCTGCTGTTTTTGTTACCTCAATGCCCAAATATGTGAGATTTTCAGGTGCATTAGAAAAGAACTCCATATCGATCTTTTTACCAAGGAACATCAATTCGCTTTTGTCCCAGTTTATTTTGCAGCCTGAGAAGGAGCCAAATGTATTAATTAATTCAAGCAAGGGAGTCATTGAGGTCCTCGGATTAGATATGAATAATACCACATCATCTGCGTACAGGGAAATTTTATGTACAGTGTTACTGATTTTATGGCAAACTGGTCCTAGGTGACAGGTCAGACAAAGTGTGATCCATAATAACCCCTATGAAAAGACAAAAACAGGACTTGTGTACCCTGCCCGGAACAGGGTTACCGGGGCCCCACCCTGGAGCCAGACCTGGGGGAGGTGCTCGCCAGCGAGTGCCCAGCCCGAAGGAGTTACATGAGTCCTCCCTCCCATCGACCCACTACCAATGGGAGGGGCAGCAGTAGGGGTTCGGTAGGGGCAGTGTCCGAAGGCATGGGCCTTGGCGTTCTGATCCTTGGTTGCTGAAACTGGCTTTTGGAACTTGGAACGTTACCTCACTGGCGGGGAAGGAGCCTGAGTTGGTGCGCGAGGTTGAGAGATACCGGCTAGATATAGTTGGGCTCACCTCAACACACAGCTTGGGCTCTGGGTCCAATCTCCTGGGCTTTCTCATAGCCCCTCGACTTGGTGCCTGTATGTTGGGGTTTTCTCCGGTGGGCTAGAGGGTAGCTTCCCTACGCCTTCGGGTTTGGGAACGGGTCCTGACTGCTGTCTGTGCTTATGCACCGAACAGCAGTTCAGAGTACCCAGCCTTCTTAGAGTCCTTGGGAAGGGTGCTTGAAAGTGCTCCTCCTGGAGACTCTATTGTCCTACTGGGGGACTTCAACGCATAAGTGCTCATGGCACCAGGACACCCTAGGCCGCAGTTCAATGATTGACTTTGTAGTCGTGTCATCGGACTTGCGGCCATGTGTTTTGGACACTCGGGTAAAGAGAGGACCTGAGCTGTCAACTGATCACCACCTGGTGGTGAGTTGGATCAGGTGGTGGGTGAAGATGCCGGTCAGACCAGGCAAGCCCAAACGTATAGTGAGGGTTTGCTGGGAACGTCTGGCAGAAGAACCAGATTGATCTTCAACTCACACCTCCGTCAGAACTTTGACCAGATATCGGGGGAGGTGAGGGACACTGACTCAGAATGAGCCATGTTCCGTTCCTCCACTGTTGAAGCGGCTGACTGTAGCTGTGGCCGTAAGGTAGTTGGTGCCTGTCGGGGCGGTAATCCTTTAAGTTGGCTCCGAAAAGATTCTGGCAAACCGTCAGGTGACTCAGAAGGGGAAAGCAGTGTGCCACTAGCACTGTATATAGTGGAGATGGTGTGCTGCTGACTTCGGCTGAAGACGTCATTGGGCGATGGAAGGAATACTTTGAGGACCTTCTCAATCCCACCGACACGTTCTCCAGTGAGGAGTCTGAGTCTGGGGACATGGGAATAGGCTTGTCCATTACTGAGGTCGAAGTCGCTAAGGTAGTTAAGAAGCTCCTTGGTGGCAAGGTTCCAGGGGTGGATGAGATCCGCACTGAGTTCCTCAAGGCTCTGGATGTTGTCGGGCTGTCCTGGCTGACACGCCTTTTCAACACTGCGTGGACGTCGGGGGCGGTGCCACTGGATTGGTAGGCGGAAAGGGGTGGTGCCCCTTTTTAAAAAAGGGGACCGGAGGGTGTGTTCCAACTACAGGGGAATCACACTCCTCAGCCTCCCTGGTAAGGTCTACGCAGGGGTACTGGAGAAGAGAGTCCGGCTTATAGTCAAACCTCGGATCCAGGAGGAGCGGTGCGGGTTCCGCCCTGGTCGTGGAACACTGGACCAACTCTTCACCCTCTCCAGGATTCTGGAGGGTTTGATGTAAATTGAAGATTCCCAAAACTAAAATGTCTTGTATTATGTAGATAAATCATAAATAAAGCACAATATGGCCTAGCACATTGGAGCAAGTGCCCTAAAACAGGCTTCCTCAGTAGGGCGTAAGAGAGAAGACAAACACTTTATAGGGAGTGAGTGAACTTGTGAACCTTTCAAGGTCAAAACCCGAGATGGAAAAGTACCAGCATGCGCTTGGCACAATGTTTTTTTAAAAAAAGATTCAGACTAGACTTGGAGATAATGGTTCACACAAGACCCTATTTGATAGACATATGAAGGTTAATTTGGATATAATGGTGGTTTTGTGAAACCAGGAGATGACAAAAAAGAGGTGGGGCGATGTCACCCCACCTTCACCAAAGGTATAAATCATGTGCTCAAACTCTCTATATTTGGGAGTGTCATCCAACGGCCTTTGGAATACATTCTCCATGCTCAAAAGGAATAAAGAACCTGCACTTCTGAATTCTGAAAAGTCTTCTCGTATTTCTTAGTTCGTTCGATTCTTTTTATTTTCTTTCAACAAACAAATTGAATTCGTTTTATTTTACAAACCATAGATAGAACTTAGGCTTGGAGGTCAAACAAGTGTCGAGGAACGACAGGTTCAAGGGAATTTGCCTAACCAGTCCACATGTGCTTTGTGGATCTGGAGAAGGCATTCGACTGTGTTCCCGGGGTATTCTGTGGCAGGTGCTTCGGGAGTACGGGGTACATGGCTCTTTGCTACAAGTCATTCAGGCCCTGTACAAACAAAGCTGGAGTTTGGTTTGCATAGCCGGCAGTAAGTCACCCTTGTTCCCAGTGAGAGTTGGACTCCGTCAGGGCTGCCCTTTGTCACCGATTCTATTCATAATTTTTATGGATAGAATTTCTAGGCGCAGTCAGGGGATGGAGGGTGTCCGGTTTGTTGACCTCAGGGTCACATCGCTGCTGTTTGCAGATGATGTGATCCTATTGGGGACATCAGGCCGAGAACTTCAGCTTTCGCTGGATCGGTTTGCAGCCGAGTGTGAAGCGGCCGGGACGAGAATCAATACCTCTAAATCCGAGACCATGGTTCTCAGGCGGAAAAGGGTGGAGAGCCCTCTCTGGGTCGGGGATAGGCTCTTGCCTCAAGTGGAGGAGTTCAAGTATCTCGGGGTCTTGTTCACGAGTGATGGTACAAGATCTGTAATAAGATTGCCATTGTTAGAATTAATTTTATGTATAGCTCGAGATGCTTGCATGTGATGCAACTGCCTTGCCAGCAATTACTCTTCGTTCTCCTGGATACCTATGATGCGTATGTTTTGCCTTCTCGATCGACACTCCAGGTCCTCCATTTTAGCCAACAGGCGTTTATTGTCTGCGGCAAGTGAGGAACATTGAAGTTCCAATGCCTGAATGAGTTTGTCATGGTCATCAACAGCTTGCTCGGTTTCCAGTAGTCTAGTGTTCACATTCGCCATCATCTCTTGAAGATTAGAGACAAAGCTTGACATTAAGGCGAATTTATGACTTTCTCACTTAGTTGCTGTATGGCTGCCATGATGTCCGCAGACAAGGGAGAGCTTCCATCTCCGGGAGAATTCACTGACTCGTCGCTTCCATCATCGCCTTTGTCTGCATTTTTTTTTTTGTTTCGGCATACTACAGCAGCCTTCCCACACACTTTTGTATGAATTTGCAAAGTAAATTTTCGTGTGTCAAGGAAAACAAAGGAAATTGGGAACTGAGCGAAGTTAAAACATGACTAATCCATGTGAGCTCACTTGCACCCCCCGTTTGTTTGTTCTTAATGGTTAATATTTATGTATTTCTTGTGGACTATTGTTTGATTTGAGATTTATGAACCACTAAGTCTTCCAAAGTCATGTGACTAATTAACGGAGGGTTTTCAGAACACCTGTGTAGAGCTTGTATTGTGACTTTCCCTGATGCTGTTGAGAGATTTTTTAGTCCAAAGCTCAGTCACAATAAACGATTTTTAATTCGGTGAGGAGTGCCATAAGACCAATGTAGATTCACTGGTCAATTTGGATGCTGAATAAAATGGCTATGTTTGTGTTATAGACATTGTGACTCCTGGTTTACCACCACCACAAAGAAATATGCCAATTTGTTAAAGCTGGACTATGTTAGGCAGCTGGACTTTGTAAGGCGCAGTGAGTAGTGCTGTCGCCTCACAGGTGACCAGGGTCATTTCTGTGCGTTTGCATGTCCTCCACGTGTCTGTGTGGGTTCAGAATCAGAATCATCAGAATCCTTTATTGATCCCAGAGAGAATTTGCTGATTTCCTCCAGGTGCTCTGGTTTCGCCCTGCAGTCCAAAGACATACAGTCAGGCCAGTTGGACATGGTAAACTGACCCTAGGTGTGTGTGTGATTGTATATGTCTGTGTGTCTGTGCCATAGACTGGTGACCTGCCCAAGGTGTTTCCTGCCTTTTACACGATGACTGCTGGAATAGCTTCCAGCACCCCCTGTGACCCAGAAAGGATTTTGAGACCTCTCTTGTGTAAATGCATGCAATGTGCTGAAGAACATTTTGTTGTGCTCTGGACCTTCACAAGTGGATGAATCTGACGTTTGAGAGTACTGAAAGAAAACTCAGTCCAAACATGGTGAAGGATGTGTCTACTGAGGATGTGAGTGTATTATCTACTATTGTCATCATATCTTCATCAGTATAATGTTGATTTTGCATTAGAGACCTAAACAAAAAACTGACCAGACCTTCTTTTTGAACCTGTGTGACATTAAAATATAATTCAGAGATACTTACAGAGCAATTTTCATGATAAACAATGTCACATTTTCAGACATCTGATCACAGAAAAGAACTAGTAGTGCCCACATTCAAACCTCTTATTCTCCAGGGCATACTTCAGGTTTACATCTGAATTTACATGACCAAATCGTAAGGCAAATTATTCATTAATTATTCGGTTATTGCTAGCAACAACAAAAGCATGTAATTTAGTATTTTTAATATTATTATTAGTTCACTGAAATATGCAGAGACATTTTGTTGAAAGTGTCAATTCTAAAGTTTCAATCAATTGGACATTTTCAATCAATATGAATTTTTCATCATATCACTATAATCTCTAGCTATACACAAAAATAGATAACACAGCATGTCACCTCAACCCTTTTCGGCTTCCTGGCACCGGCTGCATACTCCACATCAGCCCCATGGCCTCCACACCTTTATAAGTTCCTCCCATGCTTGCATCCTTTGCCACTGCACAAACACAAACACACACACACACACACACACACACACACACACACACACACCACAACTTAACACCCTATTCATCAATGTCATATTAAACAACCAGCAGTCTCTACAAGCAATCATCCACTGTCACAGGCACATCAAACAGTTATAAATTTTAACGCTGAGATACCAAATCCTACTGAGCGTGTGCACTCATGCTATAGCTACACAATGCAGTATTCTATCCTCAACCTCACCTGTTTGACCCAGCACGTCTTATAAAATCATACATCACACAGCCATCGGGAATCCCTGTGGAGTCCTGACTGCTAATAATAGCACAATATAATAAACACAACCAAGCTAGCACTAGTGTAACCCTTACCTCGGCTTGTTAATAAAAACAACAACAACAACAACAACAACAACAATAATAATAAGCGGTCTATAATGTATGTGTTAGTTGTAGTTTTTCCAAATGATTCTCCCACCTTTAAGATAGAAGGAAGTTTCTGTAGTCTTTAAACTCGAACATTTCATTCAACTAAGTGTGTTTACAACAGATCTAACCATTGTATTTTCTTTTTCTTTTTGGCCCTTTAAGACACCTTTATGCCACTGATTCACTCAGTATTGTGTGTTTGTGTGTCAATTCTTAACCTGTGTTATTTACTAAGTTTTTAAAGCAGAGAAGTGCACAGTCCAAAGCTGAATATTCACCTGTTACCGTGCCATGCTGGTCGCTGATATAGTGTCCAAAGCCCTCCCAGACGTCCTGATGCACACAGCGAAGGGTCACCTCCTGTCTGGGGTTCAGATTCCTCACGATCACTTTTAGCTTCTCGTCTACAAGACCTCTTGTTGGCTTGACTAAGTGTAAAGGCCAAACCCTGGTGCTCAGCGTCCTGTGGACATAACAGCGGCAACTTTGTTAACAACTCGCCGCGCACAGGACGGAGGCGCAGAGGGTCTAACTGCGTCTCAGAATATTCAGCTAAAAGCGTAGGAAATGACGGCGACCTTAATTCTTACCTGCTCGTGGCCACCATTGTATTATTTCACGTCGCTGTGACCTGCGCCTGTGCACACACTACAACTACAAGCTGGTTTATATACTTTCCAGCGTCAGTTCAACGTCCATGCGCAGAGCGTCACGCCTATCAGGCTGTGTGTGTTCCAGTGTTGCGATCTTATTTAGCCACTTTTCAGACCCTCTAGCGACCTTTTCTGGTGTTACTGGAGAAAATCCCCCATATATTTGCTCTCTTCAGGAAACACCTGCTTTCTTGGACCACACTGATCACCTGGTGCATCCTCATCGTGCCTTTAATAGTTACAAGTGGAGGTCCGTTCACAATGTGTTGTTCCATTTTTCCCACGTCTTCTGGTGACACAAAGAACAGCTCCACTGAATACGTCTTTTATTTGAGGTGAAGGAACAGAGATTCAGCATCTGGAATGTCTGTTCCATGGTGCACTAGACTGTCTGCAGTTCTTTTCAAGGAGCCACCAATGCCATCTGGTGCACCTTTACCGTGGCTGGCCTCAAAGAAATGCCAGCTTGTTTCCGTAAAGCCCATCTTAAATGGACAGCATGTAAAAGTTAGCCTTCTGCTTATACTGCATGGCTGGTCCGTCGCTGAAAAAATGTAGTCTGGTGACACCTGGACAACGCTCCCTCAGCTGGGTAAGAATAGGTGAAAGATGAGCCCAGATGGCTGGAGGATCATGTTGGCAGCTTGGCGAGATGGAGCAGAAAGGGATGATGGGCTGTTCCGCTTTGATGTAGAGAACTCCAGTGTGCAGTGTAGCCTGCTGGTGGGATCCACCAAAGTGCACAGACTGAATCTCTTGTGAGTATTTGCAGTTGTAATTCTCGCTAAAGTCGACATGGATTAAAGTGTCAGTTTCTTGCAAATTCTCTCTCACCTGCCGATATGTTCCATATTGCCATCTGATGTTGAAGAGGTGTCGTCTGTAATGAGCAAGCCTCTCCTGGAACTGTGTCACCAGAGCATCTTCTCCTTTTTAACAGAAACGGTCATTTTGTCATGGCCAGCATCTCCAATCTTTTCAAGGACCCACTGTGTTACTGAAATGCTTTCATTTGATGGACACTTTATCATTTGAAATGTTGTCACACGGCATTCTGGACACTCTCCATCTGCCATCTCATCCAGATTTTTAGTTTGTAACAAGCCTTGATTGTAAAGACCTTCTGCCACGTATTGGAGGTTTTTGTGAGTTTTACACTGACAGGTGTTCCTGTCAGCTTCAGTTGGATGCATGACCCAAAAAGGTCTTTGTCTGCAAAAGAAGGGATAGGACACTGCGTCAGGACTTTCTGCCAAAAATCTCCTTAGGGTAATTGTGTTCTTTGTTCCAGTGGTCATCCTGCTCACATCATCACGTAGAAAAAACATCTTCACTGATCTTTTCTTAGCCTGAGAAGCTGTATTTCTAGTCCTGGGAAATTCTGCACTTTCCACATTTCCAAATTTCCATTGTCTGTAGGAGAACCCTAGATTTTTCTCACACAGAGATTGCATGCGATACATTTTCAACAAATTGGAAGTAAACAATCGAGCATAAAGTTGCTTTTCTTTTTCTTGTTTTGCATTGCGATACATTTCCTGCAGACTTCCTACAAGGGCAAAATGGAAAGGTAAGGTCCTCTTCACAGGAGAATGTACAAATGACCCCTTTAGTAGAGCTTCTGTGTTCTTCTGTGGACTGTTGTGTTTTTTTCCTTTTTAGTATTTGTAACTGCACGGCGGTATCTCTGCCTAATTTTGGCATAAAGTTGAGTGGTCTTCTTCAGTTCTATTTCCAACTGTTTTATTCTTTGATAGCACTTCCACTTTTGCTTTGTAACTACTTTCCTCCCATAGTGTTGCTGTCTATTGAAAAAAGAAGTGTTTAGTCAACTTTAAACACAAACAAAAGCTTAACTTAAACTTGATCTGAAGATTTTCAATCAAATTGTCTTGTTTGCATTAGAAATAGTTACACAAAATGTATGGTTGCAAAAACATGTAATAATAACTGCAATAAGAAATAACATCTATCCATCATCCTTCCAATTCTTCCTAGTCAGGGTCTCAGTGGGTTTGGAGCCTACTCTGAATTATTGGGTGCAAGGCATGAATACCCCTGAACAAGGCACCAGTCCATTGCAGGGTCATAATTAAATACTGACATATAATACAAACAGTCCTTAATCTTGCAACTAACCTTGAGTTAGGTTCAGCGTCTGGTGTGGCTCGGGGGTTGGAGTTACAGTGGCTGGTGCTGGCCTTAACTGTGCTCTATGCCTTGCCTGCCTTTCTCGCCATCTTTTTCTTTCTTGACGTTTCCCCCTTTCTGAGAGATCCCCTATTAGTTTGCTTTTATTCTGTTCAATGTCTCTCCTGTATTTCTCTTGCTTTTTTACCAGGTAAGCAGCCCTACGTTCTGGATCTGCATCTCTACGCTGCCTATACAGCCTCTGTCTCTCTGCTGCACTCTGTCTGGCCATACCTAGCTATGATAGCAAAATGACAAAATAAGCATTAACAGACTTAAATACTTACCAAAATGTTTTATTTTTTAAATAAAATATTGAACACACTTTCATATAGTTTTTCAAGTGTTGTGATCATTCATGAAATTAACAATAGTCACTGGTGCCACAACATGTCACTGGTGTTACATGAATATGACATAACACCAGTGACTGTGACACTAGTGACATTTTAGTTAAAATTGAGGATTTTGTGAAATGGCTGCCTCATTGGCAGTCAAGAGACCATGTGCAACTACTTAAAATCAATGAAATAAAAAATAAAAGACATATGGTGATATATTTGACAAAAAATCAATTTGTTAACAATTAAAGCACATAACACCAGTGACACAAAGAAGTTATGTGCTACCTGATGAACAGAATTATCATTGAATTAATAAAATAAAATGAGCAAGTATGGACTCACCTTCTCATGCCTTGAGATGCTTATTCTTTGATGACCTGTGACCCAGGGAAGCAGTTTAACAGAGCTAAAAATATCTATGATAAAATATAATAGAAGAGTCTTGATAACACCAGTGACCAAAATCTTTGTGATAAAAATATTTTTAAAATAAAATACATATTTCTTTAATGTAGTATGATGTTAATCATGTATATAGTAAAGCTGGATCTGTTTTATGAAATGTCAAAAGTTAAACCTTTTAAAATATTTCTTTACACTAAAAATGTTTGCTCAAGTGTTGAAAATTGGTTATGTGATGAGCTATTTTACATATGTAAAGCGCCTTTGAAATATGATTTAAAAAAGGAAAATCAAAGAAATCATAAGGAAAATGTGGTTTTAATCTTAGGTTAACTGTGAAAATGTATATACTGACTCTTGGAATTGTCCCTAATATTTTAGGCTTTTTTTAGCCTTCCAACCTTTTTGACATGGTTTCCCACTCCAAATTTTAATCCAGCCATTAGGGGTGTACTTTGTGTACTTCTGGTGCCGGTCTCAAGCCCGGATAAATGGTGAGGGTTGCGTCAGGAAGGGCATCCGGCATAAAACTTGTGCTAAAACTATCATGCGGATCACAAATATGATTGCCATACTGGATCGGTCGAGTCTTAACAATGACCGCCTCCGGTGCTGTTGACCAGCAGGGTGCCGGTGGAAATTGGACTACTGTAGGTCGAAGACCATCAAAGAGGAGAGGAGGAAGGCGGGTTAGAAGGCAGCGAGAGAGAAGGAAAGGCAGGAGTGTGGGGATTAGGTACTCTGAACATAGGGACAATGACTGGTAAAGGCAGGGAGCTTGCAGACATGATGGAGAGAAGGAAGGTAGATATTCTGTGTGTTCAGGAGACCAGATGGAAAGGTAGCAAGGCCAGGAACATTGGAGGTGGATTCAAACTGTTCTATCATGGTGTAGAGAGGAAGAGAAATGGAGTAGGGATAATCCTAAAGGAACAGCTTGTGAAAAGTGTTCTGGATGTAAAGAGAGTGTCAGACAGGATCATGAGCCTGAAGTTGGAGGTTGATAATTTTATAATTTTATATTATAGGTTTATAATTTTGAATGTGGTCAGTTCATATGTACCACAGGTTGGTTGTCAGTTAGAGAAGAAAGAGGAATTTTGGAGTAAGATGGATGAAGTGGTAGATGGTGTCCCTATAGAGGAGAGATTGGTGATTGGTTCAGACTTCAGTGGACATGTTGGTGAAGGGAACAGAGGGGATGAAGAGGTGCTGGGTATGTATGGTGTGAAAGACAGAAATGCGGAAGGTCAGATGGTTGTAGATTTTGCAAAGAGAATGGAAATGGCTGTGGTGAACACGTATTTTCAGAAGAGGGAAGAACACAGGGTGACATACAAGAGTGGAAGGAGGTGCACACAGGTGGATTATATCCTTAGCAGGAGATGCCACCTAAAGGAGATTGGAGATTGTAAAGTGGTACCAGGGGAACGTGTAACAAGGCAGCATAGGGTGGTTGTCTGTAGAATGAGATTAGAAACAAAGAAGAGGAAGAGAGTGAAGACAGAGCCAAAGATTAGATGGTGGAAGCTGAAGGAGGAGGATGGTTGCAGGCAGTTCAGGGAAAATTTGCAACAGGCCCTTGGGGGCAGTGAGGAGCTATCTGAGGACTGGGAAACTACAGCTAAGGTGGTGAGAGAAACTGGCTAAAATGTTTTGGGTGTTTCGTCTGGTCAGAGGAAAGAAGACAAGGAAAGTTGGTGGTGGAATGAGGAAGTCCAGGAGAGTATTCAGAAGAAGAATGCAGCTAAGAAAAAGTGGGATAACCAGAGAGATGAAGGAAGTAGGCAGGAGTACTGTGAGGCTAGACGCGTAGCGAAAAGAATGGTGGCAAAGGCAAAGGCTCAGGCCTATGATGAGCTGTATGAGAGGCTGGACAGTGAAGAAGGAGTAAAGGACTTGTATCGTTTGGCTAAACAGGGAGATAGAGCTGGAAAGGATGTACAGCAGGTTAGGCTGATAAAGGATAGAGAGGAAAATGTACTAGTGAGTGAACAGAGAGTGTTGAGTAGATGGAAGGAGTACTTTGAAGAACTAATGAATGAGGAAACCGAGAGAGAGGAGGACAACGGGGGGAGAGATAGTGGATCAGGAAGTCGAGAGAATTGGTAAGGTGGAAGTGAGGGCAGCTTTAAAAAGGATGAAGAATGCAAAGGCAGTTGGTCCAGATGACATACCTGTGGATGTATGGAGATGTTTAGGAGAGAAGGCAGTGGACTTTTTAACCAGGTTGTTAAACAAAATCCTGGAGAGTGAGAGGATGCCTGATGAGTGGAGAAGCAGTGTACTGGTCCCCATTTTTAAAAACAAGGGTGATGTGCAGAGCTGCAGTAACTACAGAGGTATAAAGTTGATGAGCCACACCATGAAGGTATGGGAAAGAGTTGTTGGAGCAAGGCTAAGGCGAGAGGTTCAGATCAGTGAGCAGCAGTTTGGAAATTTGCAGTTTGGCAATTTGCAGATTTCCTCCAGGTGCTCTGGTTTCGCCCTACAGTCCGAAGACATACAGTCAGGCCAGTTGGACATGGTAAATTGAACCCAGGTGTGTGTGTGATTGTATACGTCTGTGTGTCCGTGCTATGGACTGGTGACCTGCCCAGGGTGTTTCCTGCGTTTTACCCGATGACTGCTGGAAGATGAGATACTTACAGAGAAATTTTCATGATAAACAATGTCACATTTTCAGACATCTGATCACAGAAAAGAACTAGTAGTGCCCACATTCAAACCTCTTATTCTCCAGGGCATACTTCAGGTTTTCTATCTGAATTTACATGACCAAATCGTAAGGCAAATTATTCAGTAACTGCATGAAATAAATGCAAATTTTTATTTTATTTATTTGTTTTTTTTTTTGTAAAAGATCCCATCAGATTAACAGAGCATGTGTTTTATGATCATATGCAAAGAGTTATTGTTATCTCTTTGTGTTATTTTGTGAAAATAATTTTTACAGAACAGATCACTGAAGAGACGTCACCTGTTCATAGTTTATAGTCCAGATTTGTGGAAAAATGACTGGCACAGAGGTAAAATAACAATTCACCATTCCGGTTTTGATCGGGCAGGCCGTTCTTCCCAGTGACACCTCTCCAGGTCTCCCAGTCATTGTCAACATGAGCATTGAAGTCTCCCAGTAAGACTATTGAGTCTGTAGGTGGGACTCTTTTTAGAACCCCGCCCACTCACTCCAAGAAGGCCGAATACTCTGACCTGTTGTTTGGTGCATAATCAGAGACACAGAGTTTTCCTCTGTGTGATTCGCATTGAGGCGACCCTCTCTTTCCACTGGGACAAACTCCAACTGCACAGTCACCAACCTGGGACTTGTGAGTATCCTCAAACACCCATCCTCTCATCCTGTGCAACCCCTGAGTAGGAGAGGGACCAATACCTATCCAGGAGATTAGTTCCAGCGCTGACACTGTGGGTGGAGGTGAGCCCAACTATATCTAGTTGGTACCTCTCAACCTCCTGCACAAGCTCCGGCTCCTTCCCTCGCAGTGAGGTTACATTCCACGTACCAAGAGCCAGTTTCTGCCGCAGGGGCCTAGGCCACCAAGAGCCTCCCTGAAATCTCCCATTGCCTATACGGCACTGCACTGCTCCCCCATGCTGGACCTTGCAGGTGGTAGGCCCACATGGTTTCCCTACGTTGCCTCTTCGGGCTGCCCGGCCACCAGGCGCTCTCCGAGGAATGCTACCCCCAGGCCTGGCTCCAGGGGTAATCCTGGTGACCCTCTCCTGGGCAGGGTACATGATTGTTTGTGTCCGTTGTGCATGTAGTTTCTGAATGATTTTTAAATTATGTAAAATGATAAAACAGCGCTGATTATAACGAAAGAAAAGAGCACAGCAATGGAGCCACCTAACTCTTGATATAAGAATATCATGTTTTCTCAAGAAGTATAAGATCAAGAAGTGTATTATAAATTGATAAATTAATAATACAAAGTAACACACATTTAAATATGTCAAGCAAGCATGTGAGGTAAAACAATACACAACATGATCCAAGACTTCAGCCACTGAATTCTTATGGAATGAAGGAAAAGGCCTTTGCTTTATTGAGCATCAAATGGCAAAATGGTTTGCGATCAACCACAATGAAAAAAAAAACATTCCAAAACATCCCTTTTTATTCCCTTCTGGGGTGATGAGGTAATCTCCCTACATCAGGTACACAGTTCCATACCATTTTAATCCCCATTATGTCCTTACACCTTTTTGGTAACCTTTAAAAACAAATGCATGTGATGTCTTAGGGCATCTCACACAACCCTCCATATACATACAAGAGTGAACCTCAGCTATAACTTAAACCGTTATCTGGGACAGCTCCCTTCTGTTGGATCAGAAACTCTTTTCCCTTTAGAGAGTCTACTGCATGCAATCAATAGCCTGCTGCCCTATATTACCTTATTAGGAGGGGTCTCTAGTCAGCCAATGTTTAGTTTATTAATTACCAACCAATTATATTTTTATTCAGTATTTCCCATCAGTTCCAAGTTGTCACACAGTGAGAAAAAATAAATTCTGTATTGAAAAGAAATTATGTATCAAGATGCATCGATAATCATTTCATAATCGCATCGCAGCCCTCTGAATTGTAATTGAATCTAATCGTGAGGAGTTGTGTTTACTTGTGAGTACACAGCTAGCTGGTCAGGAAGGAAATATTGAATAGTTGTCATAATTGTCATAGTTGCCTTCCAAGTTTGTATGACTTTATGAATGCTGAAAGATGTCTTTCTGAGGATAATAAATGCATATCTTTACCAGTTTCTGGGTGTACGTTCTGCTACAGTGTTGCAAAAAATTCTTAGTGCAAAAGCTACAACTAATATATAGGGTAGTGAATAAAAGTACTTAAATGAACCTTCAAAAAATATAGAGGTAGTACATGGTGGCTTAGAAAATAAATAAATAAAAGTAAATAAATAAATAAAAGAGAGGGAGAACTAATTTCAATAGTTTTCAGTGATTTTAGTCTTAGTAATTAGTTCTAATTTACAATAAGGGAACATAAGGGAGCCATTATAATGTCAAAAAAGGACACTAAAGTGTCAAAAGTGATTAATCCTGTTGATGTGGTACAGAAGAATAATCCTTTAATGAAAGGCATTACAAAGGTATCAGAGAAATGGCATAAGCGTTGGCCTGACATTGAACAACCTTGGCCAGTGGAGGGGACCCTTAACCCAGATGTATCCAAGTTCCAAAAGTAAGAAGGAAATGGTATGTTTGGAAACTAAGGATGAATTGAGAATCAGGAGAATGGAATTTGGAGATAAAATATGAAGGAAAGAGGATTCAGGAGATGATGGTTCTAATGAAAGTGAAAATGGATGTCTCGAAGGTCACACAAGGGAATAAAGCGGCTGATGAAGCTGCAAAAGCAGTCACAGGAGCAGACAAATTGGGTGAAGTTTTTCTGGTCACTCATGAAGTGAACTTAGAAGATAAAATTATTGTCAGGGATTTGATTTTAATGCAGAAAGCTGCTCCTGCAATGGATAAGCAATTGTGGCTAGACTGAGGCGCTACCCAAGTTTCTATTGGTCTTTGGAGAAATCATGAGGGGCTGATAATAGCACCTTCAGACCTGTTAGGTCTGATCATTCAGGAGGCATTTTTGTTAGCACATGTTGCAAGAGGGGAAGTTAGGAGAAAGATTACAAAGGAGTATTGTTTTTGGGCACCATGCTTGCTTGAACAGATTGATTGTCATAGGCAGGTGCACAATCTATCTGAAAAATAATGTTCGGAGGGGTGTGATGGTTCCTCCTGATTACATTTCAACTCCGAGGGGTCCTATGTGTGAATTAGTTGTGGACTTTCTTGACATGATGAAACCAGTTGAAGGTAAGAGGTACATGTTAGTGTCACGATTAGCCCCTCCCAGTCCTGTCCATGTGCTCGTGTTTTGGTTTTGTAACTCCGCCCCTGATTGTTTTCACCTGTCCCTTGTTGTTACGTGTATTTAAGCCCTGTGTTTGCCCCTTGCGTTTGCCAGTCATTGTATCGTTGTTTCATTGTACCTGGTCTTTGTTTGTGTGGATTCTAGTCTTTGTTATGTCATACCCTAACTCTGTACGCATCGGCTTTATGAACCTGGACTGTTCTGACTACAACCCTGGATTTTCCCCTAATAAATCTCGCTTATCTCAGCGTGTGCGTCCGCCTCCTCGCTCCCCGTTACAGTTAGTTGGGAAAGATTTGTGATGGCACGAGGCCTGTTCAACTAAGCAGATGGACGTTCAGTCTGTTGCCAAGTTTTTGTGTAGAGAAGTCATAAGCAGGTGGGGAGTTCCAGATCGGATACCCTCATATAATGGGAAGGAATTTGTGGATAAGACTGTGAAATTGATTTTGCCAAAATTGGGAATTAAATAGTGTTTTGGAGCAGTCTATCATCTGGAAAGCCAAGGGAGTTGTGAAAAAATGAATGGTGTTTTGAAAAATCACATTGTTAAAATCTGCCAGCATATAGGTCTTAATTGTATAGAGGGCAAACTGGTGAAGAAATACCCGTTTTGATTATCTACTCTTATTATAGTTTTAACATTTATTTCTGTTATTATTTTGTTATTTAGTAGTCTTTTATAATAGAGTAGTATGATTAAAGGGGGGGGGGCGTGGGGATGGGAAAGGTGATTTATAACTTGGAATAATGTGAAGGTATAATATTGTGAATTTCACATTTACTTATGAAGTATTAATCTGCATTTGATGTTTCATTTACATCTGTGCTTTTCCAAAAGATACTGGTTGGTGATTTATTTTCTTAACTTCTAGAACGGTATTGCAGGAAGACCACTGAAAGGGTGGTTGCTTATTCAGCAACCCCCATGTGTTGAAGGGATTCAGACACTCAAAGTTGGACAATAAGAATGGACTGGAAGACTCTGTATAAGGACACTGTGATAAAATGTCTGGATTCAACACATCACAGACACTGCCCTGAGAGTCAACGCTGCCAAGGATGCAGTAAACCCATTCACATGTAGACTCATGCATGACATGTATGTCAAACTGGGGACCTTCCAGGCCAAAGTGCTACAGAAGTGAACGTTCACCTCTTTTAATGCTCTGAATTTAAAGTGTTCATTAAGGCCTTGCTAATTAGCTGATGAGATGAATCAGGTGTGTTTAATAAGGTAGTTTTCTTAAGTCTGTTTTGGCCTGCCAGGACTGTAACCTGACACATGTGCTCTAAGTTCATAGTAAAGCCATACTCATTTAAAAGTACTGTTGCTTCAGTGAAATAATAACTCAAGTAGATGTAAAAGTAGGCTAGCAAAAAGCAACTTGAGTGGAAATAAGAAAGTATAAGGTCAAAACTCTCCACCACAAAGTTCCCCTATAGAACTGCAGAGCAACATTCAGCATCTGTCAGCATAGGAGCTAAAGTTTGTTATGCGCTGTTCCTCTCTTTTTGTTCTAAAATAAAATGCCAATGACTTTCTGTGCGCGAGCTTTTAGAGGCTTCAGATGTTTAGTTCATACACTCACCGGCCACTTTAATAGGTACTGTTCAATTGCTTGTTAACACAAATTGCTTATCAGCCAATCACATGGCCGCAACTCAATGCATTTAGGCATGTAGAGGTGGTCAAGACAACTTGCTGAAGTGCAGACTGAGCATCAGAATGGGGAAGAAAGGTGATTTAAGTGACTTTGAACGTGGTATGGTTGTTGGTGCCAGACGGGCTGGTCTGAGTATTTCAGAAACTACGGATCTACTGGGATTTTCATGCACAACCATCTCTAGGGTTTACAGAGAACGGTCCGAAAAAGAGAAAATATCCAGTGAGTGCCTGTTGTGTGGACAAAAATGCCTTGTTGATGTGAGAGGTCAGAGGAGAATGGGCAGACTGGTTCGAGATGATAGAAAGGCAACAGTAACTCAAATAACCACTTGTTACAACCAAGGAATGCAGAATACCATCTCTGAATGCACAAAACGTTGAACCTTGAAGAAGATGGGCTACAGCAGCAGAAGACCACACTGGGTGCCACTCCTGTCAGCTAAGAACTGGAAACTGAGACTACAATTCGCACAGGCTCACTGAAATTGGACGATAGAAGATGGAAAAATGTTGCCTGGTCTGACGAGTCTCGATTTCAGCTGCAACATTCAGATGGTAGGGTCATGAACAACATGAAAGCATGGATCCATCCTGCGTTGTATCAACGGTTCAGGCTGGTGTTGGTGGTGTAATGGTGTGGGGGATATTTTCTTGCCACACTTTGGGCCCCTTAGTACCACTTGAGCATCGTTTAAATGCCACAGCCTAACTAAGTATTGTTGCTAACCATGTCCATCCCTTTATGACCACAGTGTACCCATCTTCTGATGGCTACTTCCAGCAGAAAATTGCACCATGTCACAAGGCTCATATAATCTCAAACTGGTTTCTTGAATATGATAATGAGTTCACTGTACTCCAGTGGCCTCCACAGTCACCAGATTTCAATCCAATAGAGCACCTTTGAAAGTGGTGAGACGGGAGATTCGCATCATAGATGTGCAGCCGACAAATCTGCAGCAACTGCGTGATGCTATCATGTCAATATGGACCAAAATCTCTGAGCAATATTTCCAACACCTTGTTGAAAGTATGCCATGAAGAATTAAGGCAGTTCTGATGGCAAAAGGGGGTCCAACCTTTTACCTTGTACCTAATAAAGTGGCCGGTGAGTGTATGTCCAATACTGTGAACAATTCTGACATTTGTTTTGTATCAAACCACTATGAACACAGCTGGTTGGCCCTGTACACTCGCATTGTGCAGGGCCCTCATGTCACAGCTGCTTCTTGTTTAGAAGAGTATGAAGTGGAACTGTCTATCTGGTTAAACAACAATCAGCCAAAATTATGTTCTCTCCAAGGTTGTTGTTGGCAAATAACAGTAACATTTAACAAATAAAAGCTTCCATGTTGTACAGTGCATCTTTCTCTAGTCTGTGAGAGTGAAAAACAACTATGTATTGTGTTTGATGAACACCAATGGGCAACAGTGTTTACAACTTGTGGCTCTGAAAGATAACCATGTCAAGCATGTATGTGTTTATATGAAAGGAAACTCGTGTTTTGCAGCAGCAGCCTCTGTGGAAATCAGTCCAGTATATACAGGATATGGGCATGATGGCATATTCCTCATAGGAGCACATCATTAGTTGTTGATTAGATGGGCATACTGGGCAGTATGACTGCACATCTCTCATTAAATAGAAAATGGCCTGATAGAAAACTAGAACACCAGACAAGCCATTGCAGTGTTTGCGCTGATACGCATACTAAGGTGTAGAAGTTGCAGCCATTTAAAAACATTCTATTTTAAAACACCAGACATATCCAGAATTGATTGTACAACCCCTATTCCAATGAAGTTGGGACGTTGTATAAAACAAATAAAAACAGAATATAATAATTTGCAAATCCTTTTCAACCTATATTCAATTGAATACACTACAAAGACAAGATATTTAATATTCAAATGGATAAACTTTATCGTTTTTTGCAAATATTCACTCAATTTGAAATTGATGCCTGCAACATGTTCCAAAGAAGTTGGGACAAGGGCAAGAAAAGACTGGGAAAGTTGAGGAATGCTCAAAAAACACTTGTTTGGAACCTTCCACAGGTGAACAGTTTAATTGGAAACAGGTGAATGTCATGATTGGGTATAAAGGGAGCATCCCTGGAAGGCTCAGCTGTTCACAAGCAAGGATGGGGCGAGGTTCACCACTTTGTGAACAACTGCATGAGCAAATAGTCCAACAGTTTAAGAACAATTTTTCTCAATGTGCAATTGCAAGCAATTTAGGGATTTCATCATCTACAGTCCATAATATCATCAAAAGATTCAGAGAATCTGGAGAAATCTCTGCAAGTAAGCGGCAAGGCAGAAAACCAACATTGAATGCCCGTGACCTTCAATCCCTCAGGCGGCATTGCATTAAAAACCGACATCATTCAGTAACGGATATTATCACATGGGCTCAGGAACACTTCAGAAAACCACTGTCAGTGAACACAGCTCGTCACTCTTTCTACAAGTGCAAGTTTAAACTCTGCCATGCAAAGCGAAAGCCATATATCAACAATGCCCAGAAACGCCGCCGGCTTCTCTGGGCCCGAGCTCATCTGAGATGGACTGATGCAAAGTAGAAAAGTGTCTTGAGTCCACATTTCAGATTGTTTTTGGAAATCATGGACGTCGTGTCCTCCAGGCCAAAGAGGAAAAGGATGTCTGGATTGTTATCAGCGCAAAGTTCAAAAGCCAGCATCTCTGATGGTGTCGGGGTGTGTTAGTGCCCATGGCATGGGTAACTTGCACATCTGTGAAGCCACCATTAATGCTGAAAGGTACATACAGGTTTTGGAGCAACATATGCTGCCATCCAAGCAACGTCTTTTTCAGGTACGTCCTGCTTATTTCAGCAAGACAATGCCAAGCCACATTCTGCACCTGTTACAACAGCGTGGCTTCGTAGTAAAAGAGTACGGGTACTAGACTGGCCTGCAGTCCAGACCTGTCTCCCATTGAAATGTGTGGCACATTATGAAGCGCAAAATATGACAACAAAGGGCCCAATCTCTCAACATAGGGCCCAAAAATGTTTTAAACAATAATTTGACCAACTTTCCATATACATATTGTTAATTTGTACATATAGTTGAATTGTTATGATGCAAATAAAGCTTTTTCAGAATAGTCTGAGATGAAATGCTCCATTCAAGAGAAAGGTATCATACAGAATTGTGTATAACAGTAATGATAGGAATCAGATATCTTAAGCATTTAATGCCTCTAAAATGTAAACCACAGAAAGTTATTACATGGTACATAATGGTAACTAACACACTGCCTTCTGCCTGAAGCATTGCTTTATTATAGTTTGCGATACAATTTTATCCTAAAATTTTTTTATAACTATTTTTTAGTTATAAACCCAATTCCAAAAAGTTGAAACAGTAGGTAAAAATGCAAATAAAATGTCATGTGTGGAGAGCAGTGATGCTGGATTTAAGCATGAACATACTTTAATAAACAAAAAATAAACTAGAACAAACACTGAGAATGATAACAAAAGGCAAACTACAAGGATTTTAACCAAGAAAAAACATTGAACAAACCAAACACAGGGCAGACACTTAAACATTACATGTAACAACGCAGACAACCAAGGACTGAAACAATGGGCATTGGGGAAACTGACATAAAAACAGAAAACACTTGGGGTTTGTATGGTCATGGCAGAGAAGTACATGCAGGGTGGAAGACATGTTTTACCACTATTTTACTATGATCAGAATTGCACATAAAACTCAGAAGACTTGGCAGGTTGACTGGTTGTTTTGGACAGGATCAAGAATGTCCTGTAAAACAGTAGTTTTACAACCACTGGTAAACCAGAGCAATGAGAAATTCTAATTGTGCAATAAAATATGCTTGCACTTGAAGCTTTGGTGAAAAGTTCTCAGTAGAGACACATCAGAGAAAGAGTGTGTGTGTGTGTGTGTGTGTGTAAGTACTCAGAATTTTCTATTTTCTCCAGGAAACTGACTTTTCGCACACCTGGAACCATGTGCTGAATTGTAGTTTGCATTGGACATTTTAGATTAGATTTTTGTTGATCCTAATATTTGAGTTGCATTTGTTGTTTGGAATTCTTAGTATGTTAAACTTTAATTTTTACATTTTACACACACACACACACACACACACACACACACACACACACACACACACACACACACACACACACACACACACTTTCTAAGCTGCTTCTCTCTCGGGGTTGCGGGGGCTGCTGTAGCCTATCCCAGCTGTCATTAGGTGGAAGGCAGGATACACCCTGGTCAGGTCACCAGTCCAACGCAGGGCAAACAGATATACACACACATTCACTCACACTCACACCTAGGGGCAATTTAGCATGTGCATTTTATACATATGAAACATAAAATTATCTGAACAAAAGACAATAAGTTAGCACAACTTTTGTTGTTAATGCAAATTTTGAAATTCTTATACATAGGAAAGATAAACAAATCTGAACAAAAGCTAGTTAGTTAGCACAACTATAGGTGGTTTTCTTTAAAACCTAACAGTTTAAGTTGGCCTCAAAACTCAAAAATGTTGTGCAGTAAGTTGCTCTGAAATTGTGAGTTTTCTTAACTTTTTCATTTTTACAGTGCAGCAATCTATGACACGTTGTGAGCTGGTTAAAGCACAGAGCAATGTGTCATACATGGTGATACAGCAATATGTTCCTTTAAAACAGAACCATTTACAGCAGAACATAACAAGGGGAGCTTACATTCTAAAGAATACATACAGTGCACATTACACCTTGACATATTTAGTTCAGCAGAAAAAAAATCGGGCCTTATAGGTTTTACTCAATCCATTTTGCCCATAACTGGTTAAAATTTTGCATATTAATGGAGGCAGAGAGCTTTTGCATTATACCATGTATTATATCTTTCCATTCATTCACAGTAGGTGGCTCTGGATTTAACCACTTTCTAGTGATAGTCTTTTTACAAGCTACAAAAGTATGAGAGCCAATTTCTTATCCTGCTGTTCCACATCCAAAAGGAATGTGACTCAAATACATAGAATCACATTTGAAAGGTATAACCTTTATATATATATATATATATATATATATATATATATATATATATATATATATATATATACTGCTCAAAAAAATAAAGGGAACACTTAAACAACATAATATAACTCCAAGTAAATCAAACTTCTGTGAAATCAAACTGTCCACTTAGGAAGCAACACTGATTGACAATCAATTTCACATGCTGTTGTGCAAATGGAACAGACAACAGGTGGAAATTATTGGCAATTAGCAAGACACACTCAATAAAGGAGTGGTTCTGCAGGTGGGGACCACAGACCACTTCTCAGTACCTTTCTGCTTTCTGGCTGATGTTTTAGTCACTTTTGAATATTGGTGGTGCTTTCACACTCGTGGTAGCATGAGACGGACTCTACAACCCACACACCTGAGGGTAGTGCAGTTCATCCAGGATGGCACATCAATGCGAGCTGTGGCAAGAAGGTTTGCTGTGTCTGTCAGCGTAGTGTCCAGAGGCTGGAGGCGCTACCAGGAGACAGGCCAGTACACCAAGAGACGTGGAGGAGGCCATAGGAGGGCAACAACCCAGCAGCAGGACCGCTACCTCCGCCTTTGTGCAATTAGGAACAGGAGGAGCACTGCCAGAGCCCTGCAGAATGACCTCCAGTAGGCCACAAATGTGCATGAGTCTGCACAAACGGTTAGAAACCGACTCCATGAGGATGGTATGAGGGCCCGACATCCACAGATGGGGTTGTGCTCACAGCCCAACACCGTGCAGGACGCTTGGTATTTGCCAGAGAACACCAGGATTGGCAAATTGGCCACTGGCACCCTGTGCTCTTCACAGATGAAAGCAGGTTCACACTGAGCACATGTGACAGACGTGACAGAGTCTGGAGACGCCGTGGAGATTGATCTGCTGCCTGCAACATCCTTCAGCATGACTGGTTAGGCAGTGGGTCAGTAATGGTGTGGGGTGGCATTTCTTTGGAGGGCCGCACAGCCCTCCATGTGCTTGCCAGAGGTAGCCTGACTGCCATTAGGTACCGAGATGAGATCCTCAGACCCCTTGTGAGACCATATGCTGGTGCAGTTGGCCCTGGGTTCCTCCTAATGCAGGACAATGCTAGACCTCATGTGGCTGGAGTGTGTCAGCAGTTCCTGCAAGATGAAGGCATTGAAGCTATGGACTGGCCCGCCCGTTCCCCAGACCTGAATCCGATTGAGCACATCTGGGACATCATGTCTCGCTCCATCCACCAACGCCACGTTGCACCACAGACTGTCCAGGAGTTGGTGGATGCTTTAGTCCAGGTCTGGGAGGAGATCACTCAGGAGACCATCCGCCACCTCATCAGGAGCATGCCCAGGCATTATAGGGAGGTCATACAGGCACGTGGAGGCCACACACAATACTGAGCCTCATTTTGACTTTTTTTAAGGACATTACATCAAAGTTGGATCAGCCTGCAGTGTGTTTTTCCACTTTAATTTTGTGTGTGACTCCAAATCCAGGCCTCCATTGGTTAATAAATTTGATTTCCATTGATGATTTTTGTGTGATTTTGTTGTCAGCACATTCAACTTTGTACAGAACAAAGTATTCAATGAGAATATTTCATTCATTCAGATCTAGGATGTGTTATTTGAGTGTTCCCTTTATTTTTTTATATTTATATATATATGTGTGTATATAAAGCTTTTTATGTTTTTTAGGGTTTTTATGTATCTCCTTCCAGAAGGGAGAAAGAGCATAATTTTCCCCACAGTATCTCCAGCATCCTGTGCCAATACCTGAATGTTGTTTTTGCAATGTTGTGACAAAAAGTGCATAGAAAAGGCAGAAGGATGCTTTATGGTATATTCTAATGTTAGTGATGCATTGAAATCAAAATTCTTGGCCACACCCAAAATTCAGGGCACACTCAGCCAAAACTCTAAACCAAAACCAAAAGAATAAAGTCATTTACATCCTTTATATTTGCTGTTTAATTCATGCTCCTGAATTAACATAATGATGCTGATGATGCTTTAATGGCAATAATCACCATGTTGGGACAAGATAACTGAGAAAACTAGAGGACTAATTTAATTTTAAACAGCCAGAAAAATGATATTGAAAGTTGTAAAATTATGAAAATTTATTATTTTATTATTTCCCAAAGGCATCAAAAGCTGTATAGTATTTACTGGCTCTGTATAATGCACGCTGCTAGTGTGTGTACACCACTAAGTTACCAGATCTAACATTTAAACAAAGCGTCCTTTTTTGGCTTCCTGTCACCAGCCACATACTAAACATCAAATTACATTTTGCTCAGCGTCCCAACTGTTTTGGAAATGAGTTTGCATCTTTTTATAGCCATCTATATAAATCTTAAATTGAATTCTGGCAGCAACAGAGCTGAATCCACCCTGCCACCTTTTTTTGTTTGTTTGTTTATTTACACACGTGAAAATAACTTTAACTACAATGACTGTTTGGTTTAACTCTGCTGAGTAAATTATGTGTTTACATAACATTGCTGTACTTTTCATATTTTCCCTTAACAAAAACAAGGCAGCATTGGGAGTTTGAGTAAGGTTATTTAGTATCGAACAGAACATAAGTGATGAGTACAAACTGAGTAAATGAATAAAGTACAGTCTAGGACAATAGAACAATGTTAGGTGTTATGGTAATATGGAAAATACCACTTCTAACCTGGGAAAAGGGAACTGGCATGACATTTCCCATAGTAACAGTACTCACCACTGTTATTTCAGATCACTTCAGAAACCCCTGAAAGAAGAACGTTCCTTGTCTGAAAACTCAGAGTGAATGTATTATGTCTCATGATTGGCCACTTCCTGTCCTGTCCACGTGCTCGTGTTGTTTACTTCCCAGCTGTGCTTCTGTTTTGGTTTTAAGTCCTGCCCTCTTGTTTCATGGCTCCAGCCCTGATTGTCTCCACCTGTCCCTCGTTCTCCTGGTTTGTATTTAAACCCTGTGTTTGCCCCTTGTGTTTGCTGGTCTTTGTTTGATATGTTTGATTGTGTTGGATGTATTGTATTCTCGTGGTGTATGGTTCTTGTTTGAGGTTCTGTGTTTATTTTGCCATGTCTGTCCCTCCTGCTTTTCCCGTAACTGCTTTCTGAAACTGGACCGTTTTGACCATGACCCTGGATTTGACCTTAATAAAAGTCGCTTATCTCCGCATATGCTTCTGTCTCCTCGCTCCGCGTTACAATGTGTTTATCTAAAGGAATGTCCACAATTATTGCCTTTATAAGGACCAATTGCTTTATTAACTGTAGATTACAAAACCGTGTTCCTACACTCTCAGAAAAACGGTACAACACTGTCACTGGGGCAGCACCCTTCTCATCACTGGGGTGGTACCCTCAGGGGTACATCTCAGTACTGTTGGTCAGGGAACATAACTGTACCATAATCCACTGAAATTATATTTTCTAATATATACTGACTCCACACACACTGTCTCGCCTCCAGGCTTTTTATTAAATGGTTCTGTTTTAAAGCATTAGTTTATAAAAGATACAAAAATCTACTTTTCCACAAGGAAAAACGTATTTAAGGTACACAATTGGACCTTAAAACCACTGTTGTACCTTTGAGGGAACGTTTAAAATGTTTGTACCTTGATGAGCGAATCATGTACCTGCATGGTACCTTTATTTCTAACAGTGTAGTTAATGCCAAAAGATTAAAACAGGCCTGTCTGAAATAAATAATGAAACTTTTTATGGCTAAAAGATATATGAGCTCTAAAAGCAGACGTGTTCTAGAGCTTATAGATTATGGAGTTTTTTGGATTTGGATGGTATTATATTGTTTTTAGATCTCTACAAACTTTAGGACAGTTTAAAAGGCTTTGGTGCAAATTTCATTAATGTAGTTTTAATGTTTTATAATGATATTAACCATTCGGTTATCCTTCTGCTTGGTAATGCAAATAGATTTCACATTAAAAGTGGAGTACAACTGGATATCACTCTTTCTTGTTGATATTTGGAAGGGATTATAGAACATTTCATTAATCCTGATAAAAAATAAATTTGCTTTAAAAATTGGCTTAATAAAGGCACATATTACAGGAATCTTTCCTGTTGTTCATAAGGAATGTAATTCTGTTATAAAAGCAATTATTCAGCTTATGAAGAATCACTTGTTATATGAAAATGCATCTATCAAATGTATGATAGATGATAGGAAGCTCTATTTTGGTTTAATTGACATATTGTTGTTTGACACTAAAAGACTGGTTAACGGGAGTGAAGAAAAGACTACAGGCCTGAGCAGTTTGACATGAGCGTATGGGCTCGGGTGACTGACAATTCAGCTGAAGCATGCCATCTGCCCCTGAGAATGGGGATTGAGTTCTGTGTATGCTATCCTTGTGAGGACTAGCGTGGGACGAGTGTTTGGCTAAAGCACATGCTGCGCCGGCCACCCTCCTGACTGACTCTTTAAGTCACCCAGGACAGGATGTCCATTACCAACTATTCCAAATGTATCATTGCCATCCTATTTGGATTGTGTACTGACATATTACTACTAGCTTCCTGTAATATCATACAATATATTGATCTTTTTCCCTTTTTAGCAGACTTGGGAAAGTAGATGTATTTGGGAGGAATGATGTAAGCAGTAGTAAACAGTATTTATCTACAGAACCATTTATCTACAGAACCATTTATCTACAGAAACATTTATCCAATAATCACTTGATAGCTACTATAAGCATATAGAAACACAGAAGATGTATGGTTCGTGACTATTTGTCGCGAAAGGGGGGAATGATGTAAATTAAAGATTCTCAAAATTAAAATGCCATGTATTATACAGGATAGATCATAAATAAGGCCTAAGCACATTGGAGCAATTGCCCTAAAATAAACATCCTCAGTAGGGCGTAAGAGAGAAGACAGACACTTTATAGGGAGCGTGTGAACTTGTGAACTTCTCAAGGCTAAAAACCAAGATGGAAAAGTACCAGCATATGCCTGGCACAATGTTTTTAAAAAAAAAAAATTATTCAGACTAGGCTTGGAGATAATGGTTTACACAAGACCCTATATGATAGACATATGAAGGTCAATTTGGATATAATGGTGGTTTTGTGAAATCAGGAGATGACAAAAAGAGGTGGGGCGATGTCACTCCACCTTCACCGAGGGTATAAAACATGTGTACAAACTCTGCATATTTGTGGGTGTCGTCCGAAGGCCTTTGGAATACATTCTCCATGCTCAAAAGGAATAAAGAACCTGCACTTCTGAATTCTGAAGAGTCTTCTCGTATTTCTTAGTTTGTTCGATTCTTTTTATTTTCTTTCAACAAACAATTGAATTCGTTTTATTTTACAAACCATAAATAGTACTTAGGCTTGGTGGTCAAACAAGTGTCGAGCCACGACACCTGTCTGAAATAAATAAACTTTTTATGGCTTTATGGCTAAAAGATATATGAGCTCTAAAAGCAGACGTGTTCTAGAGCTTATAGATTATGGAGTTTTTTGGATTTGGATGCTATTATATTGTTTTTAGATCTCTACAAACTTTAGGACAGTTTAAAAGGCTTTGGTGCAAATTTCATTAATGTAGTTTTAATGTTTTATAATGATATTAACCATTTGGTTATCCTTCTGCTTGGTAATGCAAATAGATTTCACATTAAAAGTGGAGTACAACTGGATATCACTCTTTCTTGTTGATATTTGGAAGGGATTATAGAACATTTCATTAATCCTGATAAAAAATAAATTTGCTTTAAAAATTGCCGTAATAAAGGCACATATTACAGGAATCTTTCCTGTTGTTCATAAGGAATGTAATTCTGTTATAAAAGCAATTATTCAGCTTATGAAGAATCACTTGTTATATGAAAATGTGAGGGATGAGTACCAGTTTAAGTGGAAAGTGTAAGTAGACCTACTCATCATCTAAAATGGAGTAATTATTCAATAGGAAATGTTTTTCACTTAAGAAAACATTACAAATTCTTATGGAATGCTTTAAACATAGATAAAAATGGGAAAATATCTCTATTTTACTCCATAAAGTTTGCTATTCGAATTTATGATGTCATGACTACCTCAACCTCATCCCTTTTTCTGCTTTTCTTTTGTTTCTCTCTTACCTTTGTAACTTGTATATAATTTATGTCCATGTTTTATAGCATTCATCACCTACACAAGCCACAGACGGTCTAACTACATCCCAACATATTCAAATAATTGCACAAGAAATCAATGACATTTCAGTTCTAACCTGTTTGTAACCTTCTGCACCAGTGAGTTAGAGTTGGTTTATATACTTTCCTGTGTTAAGGTCAATGTCCGTATGCTGAAGTTTCAGTGCCCGTATCCTAACATATCCTATTGGGTAGCACAAGCTGATTTGTCACACCCTCTGTTTGGCCTGTTGACTGTGATCATAAAAAAAGCTACAGTTACTCTGTATTGTACAGTTATATCTGCTATTCTGGGTTATAACCTGCTATTCTGAGTTAGACCATCCTATTTGGAGCACAGCTCCAAACAGCATTGCAAAACTCAAGTTGTTGTTGAGAAGTCTGTTTATTTTGGACGTTGGGTTCCATGTGTACTATGTGTAGATAAAAGGATCAGATCTAGGTTTGATCCACACTGATCCACATTTCAAGTGGATAAGAATTTGTGTAAATGTTGAAACTCTTACTTATTTCATTTTAAATTGAAATTCAATTCTCAGAACACATTCAATTTATTTTTTGCTCCTTTTAAATAGTGATCCGACCTTGGGTGTGTGAAAGGCACTATATATAAGTCTAACTTATTATTAATCAGGTATCCTCAACAAACAAAGGCATCCATAGCCAAATAATTTAGTGTGTATGAATTTTAGGTTTTACATCAGAAAAAGTAATTCTCTGTCAAGCATGTAGATGATTTATATTTGCTATATATAAAACTACAGTTTAGGTTAAAAGGTAAACATTTCATAGCATTGAGAAAATACATAAAGCACTGAGTTTTTAACAAGTCAAGCACAAAAAGTTCTAAAGTCTACAGGACCTCTTAAAGTGAAGTCTGTTTGCATAGATTTGTATTAGACCAATCAGAAAGCATTTAACAGAACACAACCCAATTTGTTGGTAAGAACAAACAGGTAACAACCTGTTGTTAGGGGTTAAGTTCCTATGAGGAGTTTGTCCAGCCTGCAGGAATACATAGTCAAGTAATACAATTAACACTTTAACCAATCAAGAGGAAAATTTTAATAAACTATAGTCTTTATTTTCTGTTGCTGACACTGTACCAGGTCTAATAAAATGCGTGTATAATCAAAGCCTAATCTGATCTGGCATTCCAAACTTTCTAAATTCTAAATTATTACTCAGTCGTTCCATTATTTAAATATATATTGTACGTTAGTTTTAGCAGCTTTGCTGCCATTTTGCCAAATTATGCCAATTTTTACTTTCAAGATTAACTTGTGTTGGTATTACTAAATACAGGTGACTTTATATTTCTGTAAAAACCAAACAAATAAATTTACAAACAAATAAAATAAATAAATACAAAATAAAAACTTGGAATCTTGTGGGGAAACTCTTAAATGAAAAGACAGCCTTCTAGGCAAAACGCTATTTAACTGTTAGTAGACATCTCAGAAAATGGTCATTGGGTCAGTGAGCCAACGGTGGCCTGATATCCTCTACCTGGAGCTGTAATACCACCACAGCTAACCAGGGAGCAGAGCATGCCCTGGGAAACAACAGTGTAGGTACCAGCATACCAGCATCCAAAACATCAAACATGATGGTATTGTTGGTGATCAGCTATGCTGATCTATGCTGGTTTTTGGATGCCAGTGAACCAGCATGACCATGGTATGTGGCCAGTTAAAGTAGCATCAGACCCGAATTAGACTGCCTTAAACCAGCTTAGACCAGCATGGAATTCATCGTATCTCAGTCCGTATTCTCTGGGTTTGTCTGTGCACCCTGTTAAAGTAGGTTAGTATCACCAAGCATGTTTTCCAAACCACTTTTTTTTCACAAAACAAGAATGCAACAACAAATTAATTTTTCTTGTAAAATTTATTGTTCTGAAAGAAAAAGGCCACTTTGGCTACATGTCTTAAGGATATTGTAAAGGAATGTGTTTACATTCTGGTCACTTTTTCTATATGAATATTACTTAAACACGGTTTGTGACCTGACAAGGATGGGTTACACTTTTTTCCACTTTCTTTGTATCATTTAATTTCATTACATTTTGTTTCGAAGAATAGGAGAAGAATGTGGGGGTGCTAATATTTATGAAATATTTATTTTTGTTGACAAAATGCTCATTGTCCTATATTTATATATTTACATATATCTCATATTTTCTGTTAAAGATCAAGCTGGCAAGCAAAACACACTCATTCCTCTCACTCAGTATACATATACATACACACACTCACACATAATATAATAATATATTAATATTTCTCAGCTTTAACAGCTCAGGCATGCTGGACAATAAGAGTAGGAAGTGAGTCTGGATTTTGGACAGAATCTGAAAAGCTCGTACTGGTGGCCAGTTCTAACAAGGGCTTATCTGAGCTGGGGGCCGGTGATATCATCTCCTCCGCAGGATTGAGCTCTCGTTTCCTTGAACTGAGAAAGAGAGAAAACAGCCAAAAAGGGACAGCAAATGTTATTTGATTACATTAACTGCTGTCTACACATGGCATTTACTTGTGTTTTGTAGCACTTTACCTAAAGGCTTGTACATTAATAATTTATTACACTGTTAGTAAATCATGGATTACACACAGCTAATACACGATTTTGACTATTCAGTTTAGTTATTGCGTTAAATGTTGCAAATTATTACAATATTAATGTTATGATTTCTCAGCATAATGTAATTGTTTTGTTAGACTATTCATTGGTATCAGACACTGCTAATGTCTCAGTCTCAATACAATTTACAGTTATTTAAATTTATAACTTTAATCCCCTCCCTATCTTCTGAGGGTCTCTGTCTTTTGTGAAAGCCACTATCAATAATCAATAAATTGATCAATTAATTGACATAAAACCATGAACAGCAACCATGAACACTTAAAATACAAATAATTACATTGAAAACCTCAGAATTGAAAATAATATAGAACTTATAAACAAGTGTATATTTACACCCCAAGTCACTACCAAGTAAGTAAGTACAAGTCCTTCCCAACAAGACGGAAAACTTAAGGTGTGATCCAGAGGTCCAAACCTTACCGTCGACACCAGAGAAAAACTCCTACTGCTGATGCCACGGCGACAATCAAGATCAATACTGTCCCTGCAGCTATTCCATTTTTGGCTAAAGTTTGGGAAAAGAAAAAAGAATAAGGAAACTTTAAGATGGAGTGAGAGAAAAATGTAAAAAGGCTCTTTTTGTAGAAAAACTCTTCTGTCACCACAAAACACAACTACTAATTATTATTTGTTGCAGCAGAAGTGTAATATAAATACATAGTGTTAAATATATATGAGCAATCAAGTAGCCTTTGAACAAGGCACCCAACCCCCAATTTCTCCCCGGGCGCCCGTGGATAGGGTTCCCCACCGCTCTGGGTGAGTGTACTCACTGCCCCCTAATATGTGTGTTCATTAGTTTGCATGTATGTGGGTGTTTCACTGCACAGATGGGTTAAATGCAGAGGTCTAATTTCACAGTGTGCAAACACAGTTGGCTAATGGTTCTCGATCCAAGTAAACTTTTTACAGTAGATTTGTGACTTTAATCTATCTATCTATATATATGTGTGTGTGTGTGTGTGTAAACATTAACCAAAAAACATGCTAGTCAGATTCAGGATAAGTTGTAAAAATATGTGACAGGATAGTAGTGGGTTGGTAGTAGAGACCACTGTATTACATCAAAACACCAGTCTGCCAGTGAGGTAAGTAAACGGAAAATAAAACTGCATTGAGGTAATATATTTCATTCCTGTGGAAATGATTCACACAATGAATCTAGTCAGTTCAAGGCAGCACCTTTTTATAATGCACAGGGAGGGAGTCATCAGTCACCTGAGTGGACAGAAGCTGATGTACTAAAACTACAGATGCACCAAGACTTACTTGGATCTGAAACCGGTGCTTTGCTCTCTCCATCGACTTCTGAAAGAGAGAACAAGAGAGTTGTGAGTAGTGGGTGGGGTGTGTGTTTTGACAGTGAGACACAGCTGTTGTTGGCATGTGTTCGGCATTCTGACACACACACACATCTTTAATTTGGGCTCATTTAAACATCAATCAATCTGTGGTGCATAAATGAAATCTTACAACACAGCTGACAGTTTCAGTTCAGCTGACTTGTTGATGTAATTATTCATGCACCAACTAAAGGTTTTTGAACAAGTAAACTAATTAAACATCATATTTTCCATGCAGAGAATACTGTGTGAGACAGAATTGAGTCTGTGTGTATCAATCTACATTCAAGTACAGCACTGCAATGGAGATGGTGGACAGCTGATGAGTGAACTAGAGGAGAAAAGGAAAGGTAGAGGAGACACAGGCATTTCCCTCCAGCTCATGCACCACATGCGAATCTACCTTCTCTCCTCCTCAGCCTGATACCCAAGTTATTGTTAGCTTAGCCAAAACACCATGTTACCCTACGTTTGCTCCCTCAGACATTAGTTTTCATCATTTACACTTGTTTTAGTAGAGCACCAGTTAATCAACCTATACTGTGGTGTGTGGCACTGTTTGGGTCTATGGCCTGCTCGCTCAGCCGATTAGGCTACAGATCCAAACACCCTGAAACAGGTTTAACTTCGCCTTTCCCTCCCTTCAACGCTAGTTGCTCAACTTCACTCCCTTAGGTCTCATGAATTATCATCTAAACTTATGTCGGTGCTTTAGTTAGCTAGAATCAAACATGTTCTAAGCTAATGCTAACCAGCTCGTCTCTCCTAGGTAGCGGCACTGTTTAATATATAGGAACCATTAGATAGATGGCTTGATATTTATTAAATGATTGGTCTAACAATAAGGGTTTCTGTTGGTTCCTGATGGTTTTGCAATGTGTTTTGGCTGGTGTTATGGTTTGATATCACAATGTAAAAGATCCTAATGGTTTAACAGGTGACTCATTTAATGGCTGGTTTAATGGCTCATTCTAAATGCATTTGATGGTTTCCTAATGGGATCTAGGTGAGTTCTACAGGAAGCGAGCGGTCTCTTTTGGAAACCCTTGAGCCAATTCCCATTAGAAAGCAAAACCATTGGGTTTTAATCCCAGTGGTTACTGATTTTCAGCAAGGTATGGTGTTTTTTTCCTGAAGAGTTACATAGCAATTCCATTCAGTGGTAATATTTGAAGACAGTTTCAATGTACCACATTAAAAGCAAACATCTGAATATCTTCAAGTGATAAGATTATTCATATCTGTTTCTATGTTTACTGAGAGAGTGAGCGAAGGGCAGGGTGAGAAAATCACATGCAGGTGGCAAAATGATGAAGAAGGATGTGGTGGATGGCTGTAGCTTTCAAGTGCTTCTGAGTTACGTAAAAGGTAAATTTCTGGATAATTCAATAATTGAAATATAAACAGTGCCATTCAGAGAGCGTAGATGTGGAACCGTGCATTGTAAAAAAAATAAAATAAAAAAGGCAACACAGATTTCTTTATAGACACAAATGTCATGATGTGTACAATGCAAATACTATTTTGGTACTAATTTGCTATACACAGCACTTAAGTTTGTAAGTAATGGTAGAAATGAACATCAAATTTAACTAAAGGTCTTTACACTATAGAAAGTTTCAGCAACCCGTCATTGTATATTCCATTCATATTATGAACTTTTCAATTTTCTACTTCAAATACTCTCTGTTGACTGGTCTCACACATCAGTACTACATTCCACAGCCCATACGAGGAACGCTTTGTCATATCTCAGCACACTAGTACAGTTCGGTTAATGTGCTTTCTTATAAATGTGTGCATATTAAGTACATTACTGTGGTTTTGAACGTGGCTCAGCCAAACATTTCAGAACTAGAACTGTTGGTTTTAAAATTTATATTTGGATGGGTGGCCACACTGTATGAACTTTACAGGATAAAATACTCCTTAGAACTTCAGTGTGAGTTACCCAAAGCTACCCTTGCTCAACCAGACTACAGGACAGTAAGTAAAAGTTGGGCTACGTCTTCATGCATGCAATATTAATTATACTGCCTTCCTGTTCTCTTCTTTACTCTTTCCTGTACCTAAAATTAAATAAACAACAAAAAAAAAGTACTGAAAAGAGGGAGCAACCTTAAATAACTACGTATGCAGACTTCAAAGTGCCATCTGAACATCCATATAAAAAAAGTTTTTGAAATGTGCAGGATGGCAAAGCTGGTGGATCATGTTCAGTCTTGTGAAATTGAGTCACATGACAGTCATGCGTACATAAACGTATAAAACCTCCACACACCTAAACTTTAAAGGAAATAAGGGCTTGACGTAGTACTGTTCAGAAGCTTGGAATGTTCCCAATAAGATAAATGCCTTTTGGCTGTAGATAAACGTACAAATGAATTATAATACTCTCGTCCTGTGGAAATAGTAGAAAAGTGGAAATCCAAAAAAAAAAAAAAGACAAATGTTAGTTGTTTCTAGAGAGATTTTAGGAAGCTCTAGAATGTTCTAAAATGATAAAACAAACTTTGGAACAGATTCTTGACCAAATCAAGCCTCACTGCTCACTCAGAAAACAGATAACCAAATTAAAGCTCTCTTATATTGGATATATTGTGAGACAGTCTAATGCACTGGAAAAGGCAATTATGCTTGGAACAGCTAAAGGTTAAAAAGGAAGAGGTGGGCCAGCAAAAACATGAGACAATTAGGAATCGTGAACAAGCCATTAAGAAGCCTGAATACCCAAACAGAAGATGGGATATTCTTGAGAAACACTATCCATATAATCGCCAGCAGTCTGGATCAACTGACCCAACTTAATAAATAACAGATTTAAAGAAGGATAATGAATGAAGTTTATAAATGCATAAAATTAACATCTAGAATTTATTATATTTGAAAAAAAGGTAATTAAATCTGGAAGGTAATTTGAAATTTACCTTCAAAATTCTAAATAGATAACTGGGTAAATGACATCACATGCATTATTTTCCTATTAAATATAATAAGGTAACACATTACTGTAGGTCATATTCCTAAGGCTACAGACACATACATGAGCCCTTCATAACAGACCCTTATTACATTATTACATTAGGCGTCATTTGTCAGAAAGGTCGCTTTCGCCAACTTTGATGTGAAGTTGACATTCTATGTCTACTGATGATTTTTTTCTGGACAGTCAGTGCATGTTATATATAAATTTGGGTGTCCCTGGAGGCAGGAACACTAGGACACTAACAACTCTGTTATGTGTGACATGGATTCGGAAACATCACTCAACAATGTAGTACCAACAACATTGACTGGGAAGCTCAGCCACTGTGCTGTGCTTAGCCATACTGTTACTTTCAGTCATCTGATTTTGTTTACACCGAGACCCAAATACAGCTGTGTGCTAGTCATACATAGAAATCTTTCTTTGTGTAATTAACATTACTAGCATCAATCTTAATTTCCATTAGCACCTCTTGCTCCAAGCTAAACATTGTTCATCTAAGCAATTCTGGTGGGTTTTTTTCTGGGTGTGAAAACTGATGATCCTGTTTAAAACAAACAAAAAAGGAATTTATACCATTAAAAAAAACAAAACAAATACCAACACATCAAATAGATCATTGCAGATATAAAATGCACATCATCTCCTTTTAAATAAGATCATTATTATTATTATTAAAATATTACTGAACACAAATTGATTTCAATTATTCACATGGTAACTGATTCTAAACTTCTGAACGGCAGTGTATTCTATTCAATTATTGAATTCCACCTAAGCCTTGATTATGTAGTTTTTATCTGTAAACTCAGGATTTAAGAACATTCTATGAAAATAAATTCAGGCTTAAATTTACATTCACATTATGGGGTTAATTGTTTTGGCCTAAATGTGACACAGTATTTCTTCCTCACTGTGCAAACATAAAAATCATGTACATACATATACGACTTCAGTCATGTTTGTGCACTAATGTCTTCACTTTGCATTAATGTGTGCGTTCAGATAAGTGACAAACTAAAAGAAAAACTTGAATAAATAGAAGCAGATGCTTCTAGACTGGTGTACAATTAGGCAGTTAATATCCTATCACACTCTGTGGCATGCATAAAAATGCTGAGCAGGCCCAGTTGTCCTTGATTTTGGATCAAGACAGCAAGAGGAGAAGTGATTTTGAAAGAGGGTTCATTATTGGACAGCTGGAGCTTAAGTCACAAACAATGCTCAACTGGCTAGTGTTTCCATAGGAACAGTGACTACAGTGCCATTTGCAGTTAGATCTATGGAAAGATTGTGGGTGATAGCACATGTTCAATGACTGTGAAGAAAATCAAAAGAGCAGCTGCTTTTTGGGTGACTGAGAATGTTAATGCAGGACGTGATCAGACTGTGCCAGCATGAGCTATCCATCCACAACCACATACAGAGAGATGTTATAGTAGGGTTGCAATGGATTATCACCCTTATTACAAAGATTAATGACCATCTGAGAGGTCAGCAGCATAAAAACTATAAGCACAGAGATGTGGAAAAAGTGAAATGGTCAGATGATCATCTTCACCATCTTCCTCAATGCACACCAAAATAACGGCACAGGACTGAATGGTTAACCCCTACAGTGAGTGGGTTTGTGCTGTGGAAAGCATTTTACTTGGGTCCACTTGTTCCCTAGAGGGAATGGTCGCTTCTGATGCACACATCCGAATCAGGTAAATTCACAGCAATGTTATTTTTTCAGCATGGACAGTATTTGAGTTAGGCAGTGATTAGTTTGGTTTAGTTCATGCTGACTGGAGATCAAACGGTTGTCTGCTTTCACCTGTCGTGGTGGTGTTGATGCTTGAGTGTGTGAACTGTGGAGAAACTGTGGTCAGATTTTCTCTGATTGTCAAGGTAGAGGAAGATGAAAGTGTATTCCTATTGGTTGTGGTCTCCTCCTTCGTTGTTGTCCTGTGGACGAAAGTCCCTGTTGTTGTGGGAACTGTGTGTGTTGTTGTTAAGGCAGTCTGTCCTGTCAGCAGTCAAAAGGAGCGTATCATACAAGAAATATCAGACATACAGGCACATACATACGAACCACACCCTGAAAAAAAGGGATGCATTGAAGGCACTGTATTCAAATGTGTAAGGGAGAGCGGGGCACAACTGAACATGGGGTAAAATTTAACAAGAATATTTCATGTAGCTAAATCGGCCAAAATAAAATCTGCTCGTATTCCCATAGTATTCCACATCATCTGCAAATTTACACAGCGACTGGACCAATATTTCTAGAGATTTACTGGTACTGTGATGACTGTTTAAAGTAACCATTAAAGTAACTTTTTTCATTATAAGCATTTTTATAAGTCACATAATTATTATGAATTTTAATCACCCTATCAGGGGCTATAATGTAGGACCACTCTGAAGCATTTAAACTAGCAACAAAGCTAAAGAGCAGCCTCCCCACGGAGGGGTTAGTTTTGATTGGGTTAAATTATGAGAGAAGTCTATATACCCCTTATATAAACCATTATGAAACCATTCATACCAGATGTTGTAGAAGTGCTCTGTGTTTTTCCCTTGGTGGTACAATAAGTCGTCACTGGTGCACTGGATGTTGAAAGAGTGAGATTTGGGGCTGGTGTGTGGGCCTGTGTGTTTGTAACTGTAAAAGAATACAAATATTTAAGATTTCTCTCCAAGAACATCTTTCCATGAAGCATGATGCTATGTGGGAACATTTGCTTTGGCATCCTACAGTCTGTCACCTTTATCAGATGGAATCAGTGAGGCCTACACCAGGAAGCAAAAGCCAGCATGAAGAAACACTGAATAATATATAGTTTGAAAGCACTTGATTCAAATGTGTACATCATTTACACATTAAATCAATGACCTCAACACAATTCATGCCTAAAGTATGCAGGGCAAAACTGTGTTGATGTAATATTTAAAATTCATGTGGACATGATATACAATTTGAATCAAGTGATTTCAATGCACTGGCGACCTGTCCAGGGTGTATCCTGCCTTTCGCCCGAAGACTGCTGGGATAGGCTCCAGCACCCCCCCCGCGACCCTGACGGAGAGGCGGCTTAGAAAATGGATGGATGGATGAATGGATGGATGGATGGATGGATGGATGGATGGATGGATGGATGATTTCAATGCAGCACTTTTTTTTTGACTAACTCAAAGAGAGAGAGAGAAATGTGCAAAAAACAGACAGCCAACTTTATAACTGATTCCTTTAAAGGGGCTTTAAGGGAATACTTTTTCCAATGTTTTAAACTGATCTGTGTCAACCACATCCGTAATGTAGGATTGATTGCCATGGACAACAAGGTTGGTGTGTTTCCCTGTACTCAGGAAAAAACACAGAAAACTGTTGACTCAAAAATGATTTCATAGGTGCTTTTCTGACAAATAGTAAATATTTTCTGGTCTTTGTAAGCATAGATAAATGCCTTTGTATGATGTGTCTGTAGCCAATATGTCCCTTGGCGAAATCTTGCATGTGTTCTTGCAATTGATGTAGCCATGCGTTCTTTAGTAGCAACTGCTGCTATTGGACAAGGTTGGACAAGCTTTACAAAACACTGGCGAAAAATATCCCTTTCAAAATGAGAAACTGCAGCACACAACTACAAATACCTAACGTGACAGTGTTATTCATTTCAAGTTACATTTATATTGTATGTTTGTGAAAGGCTGCACTTTTAAGATAGATCTGGTCTAACATGTCTACCATGCAAAGGTTAGCATGGTGCAAATCTGACATGGTTTCCATCCTGCCTAGTTTCAATTAGCAACAACAACACAGTCCAATTCTGTGGCATAGCATTTCAAACTGAAAAATCATCGTTATGTAGAAAATCTGAGCGAAGATTGTTTGAATTCCTCATTAATTATGAATATGATTTTGCCAACATTCTGTAAACCCATCATAACCCCATTTGTCAGTGCACTGACCCCTTCTGTACTGACCATGACTTATGGAAAAGCCTAAGCCCATCAACTCCCATTTGTTAGGCCACAAAGAAAGCATGACAGTGAAATCCAGCACCTGTGGTTTTTCCATGAAAGTTAGAAATGGAAATGAGGTAATATGAATTGTTGGCTGGTCATACTGGTTGATCAGTTTTTTTTTTTATTTGCACTGAAAAAATTGTGCTGAATTATACTTGATTCAAATGTGTACATCAATTCTATGGGAACAACTCATATTACATCCAAGGTCTTGTCTTACAGTCTTTAAGTGCAGAATGTGCTTTGAACTTGTATGTTTCAGCAAATGTCTTCAGTCATGTTTGTGTACTAATGTCTTCACTTTGCATTAATGTGTGCGTTCAGATAAGTGACAAACTAAAAGAAAAACTTGAATAAATAGAAGCAGATGCTTCTAGACTGGTGTACAATTAGGCAGTTAATATCCTATCACACTCTGTGGCATGCATAAAAATGCTGAGCAGGCCCAGTTGTCCTTGATTTTGGATCAAGACGGCAAGAGAAGTGATTTTGAAAGAGGGTTCATTATTGGACAGCAGGAGCTCAAGTCACAAACATTGCTCAACTGGCTAGTGTTTCCATAGGAACAGTGACTACAGTGCCATTTGCAGTTAGATCTATGGAAAGATTGTGGGTGATAGCACATGTTCAATGACTGTGAAGAAAATCAAAAGAGCAGCTGCTTTTTGGGTGACTGAGAATGTTAATGCAGGACGTGATCAGACTGGGCCAGCATGAACTATCCATCCACAACCACATACAGAGAGATGTTATAGTAGGGTTGCAATGGATTATCACCCTTATTACAAAGATTAATGACCATCTGAGAGGTCAGCAGCATAAAAACTATAAGCACAGAGATGTGGAAAAAGTGAAATGGTCAGATGATCATCTTCACCATCTTCCTCAATGCACACCAAAATAACGGCACAGGACTGAATGGTTAACCCCTACAGTGAGTGGGTTTGTGCTGTGGAAAGCATTTTACTTGGGTCCACTTGTTCCCTAGAGGGAATGGTCGCTTCTGATGCACACATCCGAATCAGGTAAATTCACAGCAATGTTATTTTTTCAGCATGGACAGTATTTGAGTTAGGCAGTGATTAGTTTGGTTTAGTTCATGCTGACTGGAGATCAAACGGTTGTCTGCTTTCACCTGTCGTGGTGGTGTTGATGCTTGAGTGTGTGAACTGTGGAGAAACTGTGGTCAGATTTTCTCTGATTGTCAAGGTAGAGGAAGATGAAAGTGTATTCCTATTGGTTGTGGTCTCCTCCTTCGTTGTTGTCCTGTGGACGAAAGTCCCTGTTGTTGTGGGAACTGTGTGTGTTGTTGTTAAGGCAGTCTGTCCTGTCAGCAGTCAAAAGGAGCGTATCATACAAGAAATATCAGACATACAGGCACATACATACGGACCACACCCTGAAAAAAAGGGATGCATTGAAGGCACTGTATTCAAATGTGTAAGGGAGAGCGGGGCACAACTGAACATGGGGTAAAATTTAACAAGAATATTTCATGTAGCTAAATCGGCCAAAATAAAATCTGCTCGTATTCCCATAGTATTCCACATCATCTGCAAATTTACACAGCGACTGGACCAATATTTCTAGAGATTTACTGGTACTGTGATGACTGTTTAAAGTAACCATTAAAGTAACTTTTTTCATTATAAGCATTTTTATAAGTCACATATAAGTCACATAATTATTATGAATTTTAATCACCCTATCAGGGGCTATAATGGACCACTCTGAAGCATTTAAACTAGCAAAAAAGCTAAAGAGCAGCCTCCCCACGGATGGGTTAGTTTTGATTGGGTTAAATTATGAGAGAAGTCTATATACCCCTTATATAAACTCAAAGCAAAGTTATTATTCTTGCATGTTTTTATGTTCAGATTTGTCAAAAATATACTACTGAGGTCATGTATAAAATATTTCTATTGGATTGTTCTGATTTTTAATATAACTGTATTCTACTTTGCAGACAACTTGTCATTTCTGACAGCCTCTTTTTTTATATTTTTATGTAATTACTTTGGAAAGCTCAAAATGTTCAGACAACATAGAAGTGCAATGAATTACTTGTGCTTGTGTTGATATCCCAGACTAGTTGTTATCAGACAACTAATTCCTCTGTCTGTTACAATTAATCTCACATATGGGGTAAGTTGTAACATCTGCACTCTCGGGTGAATCATTCCTGGACAATTTGTGCTGGAAACAAAGTTTATGTTTTCATTTGTAGCAGAAACGTGTAGGTACAGTATCAAAAGAATATTTTTTTATAAAACATACTTTTTCTCAAACATTTTGAAATTTTTCATTAAACACCAAAATGTTGTGTCCCATTCTCATTTACATCATTTCCATTTGAATAAAATATAGCTAACAAATTATTGTGAAAAGTAAGTAACCTGAAATAGCGATCTATTTTATTCAGGTGGAAATGATGTACACGTCTGAATCAAGACAGTTCAGTGCATACAAACACACATTATGAAACCATTCATACCAGATGTTGTAGAAGTGCTCTGTGTTTTTCCCTTGGTGGTATAATAAGTCGTCACTGGTGCACTGGATGTTGAAAGAGTGAGATTTGGGGCTGGTGTGTGGGCCTGTGTGTTTGTAACTGTAAAAGAATACAAATATTTAAGATTTCTCTCCAAGAACATCTTTCCATGAAGCATGATGCTATGTGGGAACATTTGCTTTGGCATCCTACAGTCTGTCACCTTTATCAGATGGAATCAGTGAGGCCTACACCAGGAAGCAAAAGCCAGCATGAAGAAACACTGAATAATATATAGTTTGAAAGCACTTGATTCAAATGTGTACATCATTTACACATTAAATCAATGACCTCAACACAATTCATGCCTAAAGTATGCAGGGCAAAACTGTGTTGATGTAATATTTTTAATTTTTAATGATTTTTAATGATATACAATTTGAATCAAGTGATTTCAATGCAGCACTTTTTTTTGACTAACTCAAATATGGACAGCCATCCATTTATAATATTTCTTGCACCTTTTCTTTTATACAATACAGAGTTTCACTATTCACTACAATTCACTATTTCTTTGAGTGTTTCTGGCTCTAGAGCAAGCAACAGCTTATCAGGACATTTTGTGTGAAAAGAAAGGGAAGAAGCAGGAAGTAATTTAGCTTGTTTATGTTTATAAAAGAATGCATGCAAATTGTCCTTGTAATGTATACTCTGCATATAGGCATCAACAAGAACAAATCGATGGATTTCAGCATGCACATCTTTATATTATGTATGTAACCCGTACACTGTTGACATCAGGGACACAGACAGACGGGGAGAGGGGGAGAGAGGAGGAGGAGGAGGAGGAGGAGGAGAGAGAGAGAAATGTGCAAAAAACAGACAGCCAACTTTATAACTGATTCCTTTAAAGGGGCTTTAAGGGAATACTTTTGCCATGTTTTAAACTGATCTGTGTCAACCACATCCGTAATGTAGGATTGATTGCCATGGACAACAAGGTTGGTGTGTTTCCCTGTACTCAGGAAAAAACACAGAAAACTGTTGACTCAAAAATGATTTCATAGGTGCTTTTCTGACAAATAGTAAATATTTTCTGGTCTTTGTAAGCATAGATAAATGCTTGTGGATGATAATCAACCACAGATGTGTCAGATAGAGATCAGATTGAAAAATGCAGGCAGGATGTGGAAATGGTGCTGAGGGGGTTTCAGATTAGATGCCTTTTCTTGGAAGGGCATTGGGTTTTTTTTTTTTTTAATCAGATAGGCACCTGCAGGCAGTGTCAAGTCTATCCCAATGAGGGTACCTATATGGCACCTTACAGGGCATTGCATCATTTTTTCTCCACTAGAAGGGCTCTCATTAAGACACAATATGAAACTTTCTTGCTCTAGAGCACGCATCAAAAATTATTGCATGAAAAGACACCCTTATTTATTTCCTACGTGAAGGCTGACCAGTAGGGCATTTCCTTCTTGTTTTGGCCACTCTATTGGGCATCTTAGCAATGCTTTTTGAACCATGGGATCACTAGGTTATGTGATAAAATGCCCTGTCTCATTCCACTACTTCAGTACATGTTCACACTGACCTACTTAAAGGAAAGAGATATTAATGTTTGTCCCACTAATGTTTGTGTTTTTTATTTGCCTTAATTAATCTTTCAGTTAATTTCCACTTTGAGTTTCAGTTAGTAAACATGGTTTACTGGTAACCATGGTTTACATGGTTAATGTATATGAATAACATGCAAATACACATTTATATTATAAAAATATAAATTGTATTCAGAGAGTGTACCAAGACTACTTTTGAGCACTGTACTTCTTCTTACTTTGAATTTCAGTATCCCAACACAAAACACCCTCCCACATCCCTAGAGCCTCTTACATGCACAATGACAGGCCATAAAGGAGAAAGGAAAACTGTACTTACGTGCTGTTGATGTTGGACCTTGCAAGACAGAAATATATAAATTTACATATTAATATTAATTGTCACTGATCAAACATGTTACTAAGCTTAACAAAAACTGCAAATGAAGAGCCATCAATACGTAGGTATTCTGACAGATCTGCTGCAAGAATGACATATTGAAATGTTAACGTCATACTCAATATTGGTGATCTGGCAATCCTCACAATCCATCTGTCTGGCCTATCTTTCAGCACTGTAGTCTTATGATAATCCTGCTCACTCACAGGACAAATGCTGTGAAGAATAGTGAAAGCTACAAGCCTCTCAGTTATTTGTTTATGCTGAGCAAGTGAACCATTATGAAATAAGTGGTTGATATACAACCTCCTTTATCGTAGGGATCAAGGCTGAAAAAAGATCAAACCTAAAAAACATGACTCAAATCATGGCTACTGCATATATATAAACACTGCAAATGATGATTTCTCATTGACTAATCAATGCTGAGGAATCATACAGAACAAGATAGCATATGAAGGCAATTTAGATTTTGCTATAAAATAGCAACATCATAAAGTAATCTACTGTCTAAGTTCTATACGTATACAGTTCAGAAATGGCTCATTCACCCATAAATATGAGTTTTAACATCATTTATATAAATTTTATTTATAAAATAACCTGTGCATTAGTTTGTCCTGCGCTCTAAACTCATAAGTGGGGCTTTTGTCATTTTTCTGACCACAGTTTTGTTTTGCATGAAGCAATAACCACCTCTCACAATGTTTTTATTTTGTATTTTATTTTTGAATTACATTCAGTTCAGTTCAGAATACTTTATTAGTCCCAAAAAGGGCAATTTATTTGCAGCCTTCTCGTCCATACACGCGACTGTACATATATACACACACATACATAGGTAAATACATAAATAAATGCACGGAGACAACAAATAACAATACTTTTAAAAGACTATTATCTGCATTTAATAGTTTGATAGCAGAAGGAATAAAAGACCTGGAATAGCGATTTGTTCTACTGAAGGGAGTAATATAACACAGACCTGACAGCATTACAGTAAATTCGCTGGAAAAAATATTATCAGATTGAGTGATAATTCCTCTTGCCTCCTGAGCCACTTGTTTCTCCCACAGGGAGCCCAGGTCTCTCTGTTGGAGTCCAATTATCTTGGAATAGATTTTTACAATGCCCTTCAGGCTATTCTTGTACCTCACCAACAGTCCATTGAACTAACAATAAACGAGTAAGTTAAACACTTTCAATAAATGACTTGTAGAAACTGCACAACACTGTATGACAAACATGAAAATAATTCACCTTATGCAGTAAATGAGCTCTTTGTTGACCCTTCTTAACAACTAGTTCTGTATTCGTATCAAATTTAAGCTGGGAGTCAAATACTGTTCCTAAGTACTTATATGTATCCACAATCTGTACCTCTTTTCCATGTATGACATTAGCTTTTGGTTCCTTTTTATCTTGCCTGAAATCAATGATTAATTCCTTAGTTTTTAACACCATGTAACAAAAGCAGCAAGAGCAAAACTATGATCTGACTCTGAACCCTGAAGAAGAGACAATAATACAGTGTTGTCAGAAAATTTTGCAAGACAGCTGCCCTCTGTAGAAGTCCTGCAGCTGTCCATGTACATAATAAAAAGCAAAGGGGAACAGGACACAACCCTGAGGTGCCCCCGTATTTGAGACCACGGTGCTGGAGGTACAGCCATTTACCCGGACTTGCTGAATTCTGTCGGTCAAAAAATCTAAAAGCAACACCAGCAGCTGTTTAGGTAGTTTAAAAGCCAGTCGCTCAATCAAAATATGAGGCTGCATCTTATTAAAAGTTGAAGAAAAATCAGCAAATAAAAATCTTACATGAGACTGGGGTCTATCAAGGTGCTTATATATACCTTATCAAGGATAAAAAGTTTTGCATCCTCTACACCCTTACCAGCTTGGTAAGCAAACTGCAAAAGATCTAATTTGTTACCAATAAGAGAGACAATTATATGTTTTAAAATCTTTTCAAATGTTTTAATAACAAGGGATGTGAGTGCAACTGGTCTAAACTCCCTTAATTCCCTGGTGTTTTTTTCAGTTTTGGAATAGGTATTATCATGGATGTTTTCCAGATTATAGGTATCTGACCACATTTAATACACAACTGGAAAAGTCCTGCGAAGACCCCACTAAGCTGATTAGCACAATGATGCAAAATATGCCCACAAATGGCATCAGGACTGGCAGCTTTGTTCATGTTCACCCTCCCAAACAGATACGTAACATATTTCTGAGTTATCACGATCTCATTCAGAGATATGAGAGACCATCTAAGCTTACAAACATCCTCCGAAAACTCAGGCCTTTCAAAACGAGAAAAAAAATGATTGAAGGCATTCAAAATTCAGAATCATCCACTCTGTTATAATAAACTGTCATGTCTCATTTACTCCTTGGTTAACAGAGGCCATTTTTTAAACACTTTCCCAGGCTTCTCTTAGATGTATATATACATATACATATATACTGGTATACTGCATTTCTTTCTTTTTCCTATATTTAATTTTTGCCCTCCTAATTTCATTTCGTACTTCTCTGGAGATAAGCTTCTTCTCCAGCGGATTTCCGATAAAAAAGATCCTTATCTTTTTATTTTATATCGTTTTAAGCTCTTTCGTTACCCAAGGTTTATAATTTGGATAAATAACAACCTTTTTAGTTGGAATAGTGGTGTCAGTGCAAAATGTAATGTAAGATGAGACTGTGTCAGCTAGTTCATTAATATCATCACAAGCATTATAGATAGATAGATATTTTATTGATTCCGAAGCAAATTTAGCAACACTGCCAGTCTGCACAATCAAAACATGCCTGGAGAGAGAAAATACTGTCTTCTGACCAAATCTTTACTGTTCTCTCCTTACGCTCAAGGCATCTGAAGGAAGGTTTGTACATAGGCCTCAGACACACTATTGTGATAGGATTCACCTAAAGCAGGTGGATTTATAAGCACCAGCCAGAGAACCATAACAAAGACTAATCATGGAGTTATTTCATGTAGTGGCACAACTCACATACTGTTCACATGTCCTAAGGATTTTGTCCAATTTGCAATGGTTAAAAACACTGATAATAAATTTGGGAGCATCCGGACAAATTGAGTCCAACCTATGCATTACATCAGCCATCAGCTGGGCAGCTACCGATGCATTCGCTTGCGGGTGTATATACACTACTGTGAAAAATACCTGTTGAAATTCATGAGGCAAATAATGAGGGTGAAGTGAAATTGTCAGCAGTTCAATATCCGGCATACACATCCTCTCCTGAACCACCACAGTATTACAGTACCTCTGGTTAACGTAGAAGCACACACCTCCTCCACGGTGGTTATCTCAGGAGACTGGTCTATTTCGAAATGGGCTACCTAACCCACTTATTAACAGTTCTTCATCCCAGTCTGATTCGCTAAGCCATGTTTCAGTAAAGGCCAGAAGACATGCTACCTTCCCTTCATGTCTGAATTTAACCCACGCTTCCAATTCATCCATCTTGCTCTGGATAGACTGCATATTTGAAAGAAGGAGTGTCGGCAGTGCAGGAAACTTGCAGCGGTCACTGAGGCCCGCCCATACTTCAAAGTTTGAGGTGTATTCCACCCCTTCTCCCCCTTTTCCGATGATTCATCTTAAAAACTGATCTGCAAAGCTCCATAGGAGTGCTTGCTGGCACAAAGCCATTTGTTGAAGCCCATAAAGATAGGAGAAGCTTGCGGGTAAGAATGATTCTCCCCGTGGTAGTGCGGCGATATTGGCCCATGCCATGGGCAGTTTCCTAACTAAAACAAGACATTGCGCATAAAAATATCCAAAAAAGTAAAAAAAACACCACAAACATTGCTACGTCCATGTCAATAGGTCCGATATACCAAACATGCAAAGAAAAACACATAAAAAAACCAAACAAACGAGCCGCTACTCAAGTCGCACACTATGAAGCGCCCCGGAAGTTACATTCTCTCTGTGCTGCTCTTGTTGGAAAATGGATCCACAAACACTTCAGTCAGAAACTTTATGTCCTGTCTGAGTGGTCGTTCCTTGGGAAAAGATCTTACTGAGTCGGTTTGACATATCAGTGAAATATAATCATCTATCCAATACCAAAAGACACCTAAACAGTTATCCGCTGATATGGATATGATTGCGATATCACTGTGCATCCTCAATTGTGAATCACACTATTTAGTAGGTATTTGCTTTAATTTATTGCTAAAAAGATTAGCATGTTTGAACTATGGTTGCATATTTGAACTACTGATACCGAACTATTCTCTCTCTATATATAATTCCATAATGAGTATCAAAAAGAGGTAGACAGAAACATAGTTTATAAAGAAAGATTCTACCTACCAGCAGTTGGTATCGGCTTTAATGGATCAGCTGCAAGAAAGAAATACAGAAATATTAGCATCATACTGAATGTTGGCGAATTGGCAATCAGTCTAGTCTATCTTTCACCACTGTAATATTATTGAAAGCTTGCCTACATACAGGATACAGGCTATTATTTGTTTATGCTGAGGAACTTTTAACTTAGTGATCTATGCTAAAAATAAGATTTAAAAAAAGATGAAAAGAATGACTGAAATCAGGAAAATCAGGACTACAGCATATATAAACACTGCAAATAATTATTTCTCATTGACTAATCAAAGCTGAAGGGTCACACAGAACAAGATAGCATGTGAGAGCATTTAAGATTTTGCTGTAAAATATCTTAATTATAAAGCAATCTATTGTAGAAGTTCCTTACGTATACATGTCAGAGATGGGAGGTTCACCCATAAATACGCGTGGTTTTTTTCTTCACATCTGTAAAGGTTGGATGTCCCGGCCTTCCTTACATAGCCGTCTATACACTGCATACGGAACCGGGACTCTAACTTGTCCGGTGTCTTTGCATTTTTCGGCGGCTCAGGAGCCTCACACCTAACTGAGAGAGTAAAAGCAAAGCACTTTAGACATTGGTAATGCACACGTGCATGCACACATACACATAAACATACACACACACACACACACACACACACACACACACACACACACACACACACACACACACACACACACACACACACGCACACACACACACACAGAGACACACACATATACATGCACACTTCAAACCACTTTACAAAATAGAGATGTCATTTAAACAAGGTCATTTTGAGTGGTTAGGTGTAGAAAGGTGCATTCTGTAGAAATGTATTGTCTCAAGGATTAATTATAAAGATTTTTTTCCATTAATAAACAGGCTACCCATTTAATAATTTTGGAAAAAGCTGTTTCACAACAACAAGTTCCTATTTGCATAGGAATTGCATACATTAAGAATTCTGTCTGGATTTAGGCCTCATCATAGTACAGCACTAGTGAACCATTGTAAACAATCTTATTCCCTATCAAGGAAAAATATATTTGCTGGTTTTGCTTGATCTTAGTGCTACTCTTGACACAATAAACCACTCTATCTTAATACATAGACTAGAAAACCTTGTAAGGGTAACAGGAATAGCTCTTTGCTGATTCAGATCTTACCTGACTGATCGATATCATTTGCTGAATGTAAATGGCGAATCATATGAAAGTAAAGCATGGTGTCCTGCAAGGCTGTTTTAGGACCTCTATTATTCACATTATATATGCTAGCACTGAATACCATTATCAGTAAACATGGCATCAATTTCCACTGCTTCGCTTATGACGCACAATTGCATCAACCAAACCAGCATTTCTTTGCTGAGCTGAATAATTGCCCACCCTGTGTGGTCTAATTGCTGTTGCTTCATCTGTCTTGATCGGGTGCCCACAGCTCACCAGCCTTCTGGACCAGTCTGACCACCATGGAGTTTCCTGCTGTACAACACTGTACAAACCTCACCTGCATGAACTAACCCTCCTGATGATATTGCTGCACAGACTCCTAACTATTTGATCATAACCATTGCTTCACCTTCTTTTACCCTTTTCCTTTCTTTTTTTAAAATATTTTCTAGTAATGGTAAAACCTACTCTCTGTTCATATTGCTTTTATGTTATTGTATTGCTATCCAGTGTCTTGCTCATGGTGGCTCGGACCTGGATTTTTCTGTAAAAATGCTTTGTGTCAACAACTGTTGTAAAACATGCTTTAACAATACGCTTTTACTTAACTTAATTGCTTAGAGTCCACTGACATGAAAAAAGAGTATAATCACTCCTCATGAGATATCACTGTGCTGTTTCATATTCTTTGCCTTTCAGTAAATCTCAAGTTATTTCTAAGACAAAATATTCACTGTAGAAAGTCCACAAACAGATATTAAGCTAGGTGTACGTTATAAAGTTGATGCCACATATAGATAGCGTATTTTTTAACTGTTAGCAACATTCACATATTTGAACTATTGATGGATATTCGAACTACTAATACTGAACTATTCTTCAAACTCCACACTAAGTATCAAAGAGGGGTATACAGAAAGAAACTACTTACCAGTGGATGACACCGGCATTGATGGACCAGCTGCAAGAATGAAAAATTAAAACATTAACATCATACTGAATGTTTGAGTTGTTTAGGCATAAAACAGAGAGAAAGAAGCACTCAGTATGCAAACAGATGGAGCCAGGAGCCACTAGTTCTTGACATATTGTATGCCGTGTTCATTTTAGAGGGGGGCTTATTATATATGTACTTTTTGTATACTTTTATATATACTTTTTGATATTGCATTGCTAGAAATACTGGCAAAAACAAATATAGCAAAAATAACATTGTTATTATTAACAATCCCAGATTCTTATTATTGGCCCCAGTTGTGGACCAAAAACAGTACATTAGCTTTTTTTTTTTTTTTTTTAGTACATTTGGTTTTTCACAGTTTCCGCCCTTATTTAGTCATAGCCAGTTCTTCCTGCCAGCTAGCTGAATGCTAGGGTGTATAGGTGTGGGGGGAGTTTCTGCTGCTGGCGTGAGGACTAGCAGAGATTATTCAGAGACGTGAAGCTCCACCACATCTTTTTAACTGCTTGAAAGAGAATGCTAACTGCCCATTCTATCCCATGCCTACATGACCACATCATCTGCAAAAAGCAGACGTGAAATCGGTTGGTGGGATTGAGAAGATCCTTGAAGTATTCCTTCCGCAGTCCAATGATGTCCCCAATCAAAGTCAGTAGCCCCCCAGCCACACTGTATACAGTGTTTTCAGAAACCGCTTTCCTCTCCTGAGGCGCTTGACGGTTTACCAGAACCTTCTCGGTGCCTGTCGACAGTCTTTCTCCATGGCCTCACCAAACTCTTCCCACACCCAAGTTTTTGCCTCAGCAACCGCCGAAGCCGCGACTCGCTTGGCCCTTTGGTATCCATCTGCTAGTTATATTTTCCAATTAAGTGAGCAAATTCTCATTACTGCAACACAGTGAGGTTTGAAGATAAATATGTAATTTCTTACAACTTTTATTTTCACAGTCCATATACTGCTGTTAGGCTGTCTGCTAAAGCTAATTATTAAATTATATAAATATTTTGCAAATTATAGTGTTCTGCAACTTTGTTCCATTGCCACAACACATTGACAGACAGCTATTGAGGTTTTCCTTTTTACCTGTGCCATATAATATTCTGTTGCTTTGGCTCACATATTTACGGTTTACAAGGAAACATTAGAGAGTAGTGAGATTCAATAGTTAAAAATATACAACATCATGTTTTCCTTTTTTAGAGATTTAGATTTTTAAAAACTAAATCCATGTGCATTGTTTTTAAGTGTTTTTAACTGCTCCAGTATTCAGAAGATATAGACATATCATCACTACTGAAAACAGCCAATGATGCAATTATGTATGTAGATCTATGTTTTAGCTGTACAGAGAAATGCTAATTGCTTGATGCCTCAGTCAATGTTATTAGCCTAGTCATCATAATTTTCTTCACCTCAAAGCTTTTAGCTGGAAAAATGTGACCTATAAAGAATTAATTACCTATCTATACATTCAGAGTATAAAGAGTGCTTGGGTCTGATGAGCTGCATCCAAACAGGTGAATGTTTTTGCTGCTTTTCTCTGATGTTTGATCTGGTAATGACATAGATCCACTTGCTAGTCAGCTCTGTCAATGCATTTAGTAAATCTATGGGCTTCAGGTCAGTCAAAATCAGGTACAGAAAGCAGGTAGGATCAGCTATTCAGAATCAGCTTAGACTGATTAACCCTAAAACAATGGTGGGTTGCTCATAAGAAACTTTCTTGATATTACTAGAAAGCAACACTGCAAATTATTGTTACATGTAGAAACACTACTATTTCTATATGAGCCAAATTTCAGTTTGTTCTGTTATGAGTACAATTTGTTAATATGCTCTCAATAGACAGAAAACCACTGCGCCTTGTAACTGCTGCCCTGATATTTCTCAGTAGGATGACAGAAGACCACAGTGTAATCTTAAAATACCACATAATTCCATAGATCTTCAGATGGTTAAGCATTTTAGTCACTGAAATACACCCACACATACACAGTTTAAAGTTTAAAGATGAATTCAGCTGATATTTCTGTATAATGCTTAAAATGTCAGTCAACCAAAGTCATTTTGGTTTTGTTGTAGAGAAAAGTCTTTACAGTAGTGGTGGTAGGAACCAGGGATCACAATGTTTTTAATGCAAATATTACATATTTATATATGTAATGTTGATCATATTAAAGGATCCACTGCCCAAATAATGCTAGTTTTGTGGTGATCTTGTGGGGGTCCTATCCATTAAATAAGAGGGTAAAACAGGGCTAACTAATCATGCCAAACAGATGGACTACAGACTGTAATTATAAAACTACAAAGTGCAATTATATAGTGAAAGGACTTGATCAAATGGACAAAGAAAGTGTAAGTGTATTTAAGTGATGTGGCCAGTCAGTGTATGGTCCATATAGGTGTATCTGATATCAACTCCTAAATCAGCTTGATATTATGGTCCATTCAGACGGTATCCAATATCCAGTACTGGTACTGGACTTAATCCAAACTTGGCTGAATTTTGCCCCAAATAAGCAGTTGGCTAGCAATAAATTAATAATATTGATTTTGGCTGTTTGACAGTTTAATGATAATTAAAATGCACTTGTGCTCTATTCGAACGCTGCTGCTAATTGTGCATGATTCATTGTGCTAAATAGCCAATAAGTCATGCACAGTGTAACATTATGTGATGTACATGCCAGTTTGGCCTATTGAAGAGCAAATACTGTTATTGTGACTCTGGCTAAAAGAAAGTACTGAAAATGTGATTGTTCATTAGTTCAAACAGATGATTTCCAAAAAAACATCCATTGGCCAATTTGGCTATAAAGAAATTGGAACCAGGTACAAAAAATAAAATCATAAAAAAACATGCATCATGCAGACACCATTACAAAATGCTGGATCAGAGATTGGATGGTAAAAAAAAGATAAATCTGACTCAATGCTGTAAAATCTAGGCTGAACTACCACAGAGTAGCATGAGTATATACTAGAATTTCATTATTTAGTATTGTCTATTTTTGCACACATCTGTTCTTTCATAATTAATAATAATAATAATAATTTCAGCACTGAAAAATCTGCGACCCATAGTAGAAAGTCTAGCTGAGCATGAGAGGGACAACATAATGAAATGAGATCAGAAATGTATGTTGGAGCTAGACCACATAAAACTTTTAAGGTAAGAAGAAGGATTTTCTACTTAATCCTAGAACTAATAGGAAGCAAATGCAACTGTTGAAGAACAGGAGTAATATGAGCTGTGCACATGGTGGAGGTAAGAACCCTGGCTGCTGAGTTTTGGACATATTGAAGACGCTTGATTAGTTTAGCTTGAAGGCCACAGAAAAGTGAGTTACAGCAATCAACGCAAGATAAGATGAAGGCATTGATGAACATTTTATCATCAGCATCACTAAGCATAGGGTGTAAGCGTGCAATGTTAGGCAGATAATAAAATGCAGGTGACTAGCTTAATGTCAGACTCAAAAATAGTGAGAGATGAATCAAGAAGACAGCCAAGGTTTGTAACAAATTGGGCTGGCTTAATAGTGACACCATCAATGTCGACTGAGAAGTTCAGAACTTAGGAAAGTGAAGTTTTAGCTCCAACTAACAGAAGTTTTAACAGCGTTTAGTTTCAGGTAATTGAGTTTTGAATCTGTAACACAAGAACTTAAAGCTTGGGTGGAGGCAGAGAGGGAAGTAGTGCTATGTTATCAGCATAACAGTGAAAGTTAAAACCATGGTTGCGGATGATCTAACCGAGTGGGGAGATGGCCTGAGAAAGAGAAGTGCAGGCTGCAACAGGGAAATCCAGATAGACCTTATTGAATTTATCCAGAAAATAATCAAAAAATGCTTGACAGAGCATTGGACAGAGGAATTCTGGGCAGAGGAATTCAAGTTTTAAAATGCATTAAAAACCAGCTAAGGAACCACAGGACTAGCTGCCTAGCTGAGTTGTAGACTGTGTTCGTCTTAGGGGGGCCTTGCTATCAGCTGAAAAACTTTTGTTGTTGCACTGTTAAAAAGATGGGCAAGAACAAATGTATCCATCTCCACGGATATGACCTCTCAAACACAACCCTGGTTATTTTCTCATTGCATTACTGCATTCACTTCCCAAATTCTTATATTTAGCCCAAATGAAACATCAGTAGCTGTAGCATAGCTAAATCTGTCTAAGCTAAAACAGACTTGCTTTTTGTTCTTCACAAATTTACTATGTAGCATTATTGAGACTAGTGCTCTTGCTTTAACATTTAACACGCATTGGTCTCTTTCCACTGTGTCCATCAACCTACCCTCCGTCTGTGTTTTTTCTTTGTTCAGAGCTCTTTACTGTTCCTTTTCTCCCATTTAGTGTCTTTCATTTCCTCTCCATGTTCCCGCTTTCATAAACACGAGATAAGGAAAGCTGAAACTTCTACTGCAAGCCTTATTTCACTGGATCCATTGGCAAGAAAACCTTTATGCCTATTATGCAATCTTTAACCTGATTCACTGCCAAAAAAACACTTATGTCTACTAGGCCTGTGCTCGATGACTTATCTGCAATAAAACTCTGACATGTGATAAAAAATTCTTCTATTGTTGGTTTAAAGTAAACAGTGTTATGATGTTCATTTTCGCACAGCACTGGATGGTAAAACATTGTGTGACATTCACAATTCAGTTCTTAGTTTAATTACTAGAACAATGCACTTAAATGTCAAAGATGACAGTATACTATAACCACAACTTTTACTGAACTGCATCTTTATTACGTTTCTGTTTGTCAAAGTTTAAGCTTCAATTCACATGCCATCACTGTGCTTCCTTCCGTGTTCACTTCAGTGTTTAGGAACCGTATAAAAATTAGCTGACGTACTTAAATAAATCATTATGATGAAAAATATAGCAGCAAATGGCAATTCAAGGGTCCAAGCACTATACTGGAAGTAGGCCCAATGTTTTGGGAGCTTTTGGAAGTGGTGACTGGCCAATTCTAAGGCTGCAAAATGTCTGCTGTTTTTTCAGATATGGTGTCAGCGTCACAGAACCCAGGCCAGGATGGCACAAATAGCAGCATGTAAAATGTCACATCAATTTGACAACCTGTTACATAATGTTTTGTTGTCACATAATATTTTCTTGCTTGTTAAAGTGCACCCTAGTAATGTGAACATGGTATATGGCTCTACTAGGGAACATGCTTGAGAAATTTTGATGTGTCACTACAACACCCCCTTAAGGCCAATTTATCTCAACTCATGGGTTTGAGTAGCAGGAGGAAATGATGAAGTTTCATGTTTCATGAAGAATTTGTTTTAGCAGAATAAGAACAGCAATGCTAACAATTGCAATACTGTTTCAGTACTTTGTGTTTGAACCCCTAATAATAATAATAAAAATAAAATAAATGTTTTCCTTATTGCCATTTATAGATTGGGTGGTCTGGGAGCATCATTAATGGAACTAGATTTTTTTCCATGTAACTGTGTACAATCATTTGGTCCTTTTAAAATTCAATTTACAGACAAAGTAAAGGACAATGGGTATTTTCAGATTATGACAAAAATTGAAAATCGACAAAATTGGAGATGGAGGTTTTGTTCTGACAGCAGCAATATACATATTTCCAACATTCCTGTAATATTTCAGCTTCTACTATAGGTGACTATATTTTGCTATTTTGCCGTATTGCTTTTAAATAGTCAGTTCAAGTTATAGCAAATTGTTATGTGTAAATTAAATAAAAACATAGGTGTTCTCCGCCCCACATCTTTGTTGAGATTTTTACTATGACCCTTTTACTCTGAGTTTGACAACCCTGTTCTACAGCACCTGAAGGTTTGTCCTAACCCTATATGTCCAGGGCAGGAACCATTCAGGAACATTACTGCTTAGGAGAGTGATCCAGGCTGTGGCAGTGTTGCCTGAGGAAAAAAGTGCAGAATGTTATGAAACAATCTGTGAGAACATGCCTGTGGTATGAGTTGTGTATTGTGGTTCAGCCCTGATTCTTCTGGTTTTGGACTTGTAGGACTTCGGGTAAATCTCTGAGGAAGAGGAAGGTTATCCTATCTTTACATGAATGCCACAAAAACATTATAAAAAGAGTTTATGCTGTGGGCCAAGCCTCAGAGATGTTTTTCATCGATTCCTGGCAGAGAACTATGCTCTTTTTTTGTATTTAGATTAAAATATTTTTGTTAAACTATGAAAAAATATTTGTACATTTTTCTAAAAACAGCAAGTTTTAGTCTTTACAGGCAAAATGCCAGGACAACTACACAGAGAGCTCCAATTATAGCCTATCTATGATAAATTGAAAGAAAGCAACTCAATCAAGATCAGTTGTTGAGGCAGGATAAAATCATAGTTTAAACATGCTTACACGTGAAACATGGTGAATAGCTGTAAAAGCCCCAGTCCACCTGCATCTGTACACTGTATTGCCTCAGTCTCTTCAAATGTGCATGTTAAGCCTCTGAAAACCCTCATGGAAATATTAGCATGATGAAGAGTTTAAGATCAACTGTTGCATGAATGGCCCTGTGATCAATTTTACAGAAAAAAGACCAAATCATCATCATCATCATCATCATCATCATCGTTGACCGCTAGTCCAGATAGGGTCGTGGCAGCAGTTGGGACAGCAGAGAATCCCAGATGACACTGTCAACCACAACTTCCTCCAGCTCATTCCCAGGGACCCCAAGCCGCTCCCAGGCCAACTTGGAGATGTAATCCCGCGGGTCCTAGGATGACCCCGGGGCCTTATCCCGGTAGACTGTGCCTGGAACACCCCCACCGGGAGGCATCCAGGGGGCATCCGGATCAGATGTCCGAACCACCTCAGCTGGCTCCTCTCAATGCGGAGGAGTAGCGGCTCTACTCTTAGCTCCTCCTGGATGACCGAGCTCCTCACCCTATCACATAGCGTGTAGCCCGCCACCTGACGAAGAAAGCTCATTTCCGCCGCTTGTATTCGTGATCTTGTTCTTTCGGTCATTACCCACAGCTCATGACCATAGGTGAGGGTTGGGATGTAGATCGACCAGTAAACAGAGAGCTTCGCCTTTTGGATCAACTCCCTCTTCACCACTACAGTCCGGTACAGTGACCGCATTACTGCTGCTGCCTGTCCCAGCCTACGGCCGATCTCACGATCCCTCTTCCCATTACTCGTGAATAAGACCCCAAGATACTTAAACTTCTCCACCTGGGGCAGGTCCTTTCCTCTTACCTGGAGTGGGCATGCCATCCTTTTCCGGGCCAAGACCATGGACTTCACACTCAGCTGCAAACCGCTCCAGTGAGCGCTGGAGGCATCTATGTGATTCCGTCAAAAGAACAACATCATCTGCAAATAGCAAAGATGCCACCCTCCGGCCTCCACACATAATGCCCTCCTAACCCCAGCTATGCCCTGACACTCTGTCCATGAATATCACGAACAAGAGTGGATACAGGGCACAACCCTGGTGGAGTCCAATGCTAACACTGAAAGAGTCTGACTTAATGCTGAGTATATGGACACAGCTCTCACTCCGGGGGTACAGAGATTGGATGGCCTGGAGTAGTAGCCCCGGCACCGCATACTCCCGGAGGACCTCCCACAAGATATCTTGAGGTACACGGTCATAAGCCTTCTCCAAGTCCACAAAACACATATAGACTGGGTTGGCAAACTCCCATGCCCCCTCAACAATCTGTGAGAGGGTGAAAAGCTGGTCCATTGTTCCACGGCAGGACGGAATCCACATTGTTCCTCCTCAATCTGAGGTTCAACTATCGGTCGGAGTCGCCTTTCCAGCACCTTTGCATAGACTTTCCCAGGGAGGCTGAGCAGTGTGATACCCCAATAGTTGGCACACACCCTCTGGTCCCCCTTTTTAAAAATAGGGACCACCACCCCAGTCTGCCAGTCCAAGGGCACTGTTCCCGAGGTCCATGCAATATTGCAGAGGTGTGTTAGCCACGACAGCCCCACAGTATCCAGAGCCTTAAGCATCTCTGGATGAATCTCATCCACCCCCAGTGCCTTGCCACTGAGGGGCTTACCAACTACCTCAGTGACCTCCACCAGGGAAATGGAACTTGACACCCCAGGAGCCTCTGGCCCTGACTCCCGTGAGGGAGGCACGTCTCCCGGATTAAGAAGTTCCTCAAAGTGCTCCTTCCACTGAACGACAATATCCTCATTTGAAGTCAGAGTTTCTCCACCCTTGCCAAATACAGCTTGGGCGCAACCACCCTGACCTCTCCTGAGTCGCCGGACAGTTGTCCAGAACCTCCTTAAGACCGAACAAAAGTCTTTTTCCATGGCCTCACCAAACTCCTCCCATGCCCTGGATTTTGCTTCTGCCACTGTTGCAGCTGCCATCTTTTTAGCCTGTCGGTACCTATCTGCTGAATCAGGAGTCCTTCAGGCCAACCAGTCCCTAAAGGCCTCTTTCTTCAACTTGACGGCCTCCCTCACCACCGGTGTCCATCAGGAGTTTCTTGGGTTACCGCACTGACAGGCACCCACAAGCTTTTGGCCACAGCTACGCCTGGCAGCTTCCACAATGGAGGTTTTGAACAGGGTCCATCCAGACTCCATGTCCCCTACCTCCTCCGGGTTCCCAGCATACCCTCACTATTCGCTTGGGCCTACCAGATCTGACCATCAGTTTTCCTTGCCATCTGATCCAACTCACCACCAGATGGTGGTCAGTTGACAGCTCAGCACCTCTCTTTACCCGAGTGTCCAGAACATATGGTCCCAAGTCAGATGAACTGACAACAAAGTCGATCATTGACCTTTGACCCAAGGAGCTCTGGTACCATGTACACTTATGAACATCCTTGTGTTCAAACTTGGTGTTCATTATGGACAATCATGCCTGGCACAGTATACAAGTCTGGCTCCAGGGGTAGGTCCCAGGGGATAGGTCAGGGTACACGATTTTTCGTGCACAATATGCATGGAGTAATTAGTCTGGGTCTTCACTCCAGACCTGTTCTCCTTGGGAGACCCTACCAGGAGCATAGTGCTCCCGAAGACTTAGCTCTGAAGATCCCTAGACCACACAAGCCCTTCCGCCACGACAAGGCCCCGATCCAGGAAGGGAAGTTGGACCAACTGATCTATTTAATTTGACATACTGTAACTTCTTGTACACTAGAGATGATTTTCACAAAATGTAGTGATTACCTTTTTTTTTTTACCTTTTACAATCGCCAAGAAACATTTCATTGCCAAGTGGACTTTTTCCAAAAATCTTCACACCCCTCTTTAAGCACTATGATTTATTTTATACCATAAATGTTTAAAATACATTACATTCACACTTCCCTACTAAAGTAATACTTTTTCAATCACAACAGAGTTACCAGAAACACTGTTGGCATTAAGGTAGATTCACTAATCGACATTAAATATTCAAATCTTTGAAGTAGTAAAGAATGATTTGCTCTATAGTTTTGTTATAAGCTGGTCATGTAAACTGAAGATGCAGAACTGAACAGAAGTTGATTTTAAGTATTTTGAGGTTTGAATTGATGAGTTGAATCAACCATTTAAATTGGCTGAATCCACAGAACATATTTTAGATTAAACTGACAAACTATTTGTTACAGTGAAAAAAAAACACAATCATTATATCAGAAACAGTATAAAACAGAATGGTACATTTTTACTGTGTAGAAAAAAATAAAGGAAACTAAAATTGAGGTCAAAAAGGTCACAGATACTGTAAATGCTTAGTTTTCCTGGTATGCATTATTTTCTCCTCCACATGACGCCCTGTTTTGCTTATGCACGTACGAATAATGAGCTGTCCATTGTGCACAAAATAGCTCCAGATGTGACTCATTTTTAATGAAAGATCAAAAGGGAAAAACAGATGGTTTGTATGAAGCCATGACTTTTTTGCAGCAATAAATAAAACAAACAAGATTCTAGGATTAGTCATATAACCTGCCTACCAGATAGCCCCTATTTAGTGACCTGGTTCCAACCCCTGTGATATGACAAATTAATAAAATGTAAATGAACTGTTCTCATCATTTTTAGTGCAGTTTTAGATTTAAAATGTATATTACATTCATTACAGTTACATACCAGAATAACCCTCTGAGCTAGTGCAGCTCTCAAGCTGTTACTGCTATAGTTTCCTTTCCTGATAATGATCTGCTGACTGTAAGGAAAAATGGCAACTTGAGACATTTGATGGGCCACTTTGTTTAGTAGCTTCATGACTTAATGACTTAAAGTGAAAAACTGTGCACACACAGACCCCATTTCCAAAAAAAGTTGGGATGCTGTGCAAACTGTAAATAAAAACTAAATGCAAAATGCAATGTGCCAATCATTTAAATCTTACAAAAAACAAGATATATAATGTTGAAACTAAGAAATTTTTTTTGTTTTTTGAAAAATATATGCCCATTTTGAATGAATGATAAAGGCTGGTAAAGTTGTATAATGCTAATACTATTTGGACACAGGCCAGTAACAAGAAAAAAAGAACATCCCAGAGAGTAAAGTATAGATGAGGAGGGCTCACCACTCTGTGAAAGACTGCACGGTAAAATAGTGCAACAATTTTCATCATCTACGGTACATAATAACATTGAAAAAATTCAAAGAATCCAGAGAAATCTCTGTAGGTAAAGGGACGAGGCCGAAAAACAGTATTTGCTGCCCAACTGTTACCCTATCTGGATTAAGCGGTCAACGACAATGAATCATCATTCATTGCTATGGCTATGGCCAGATGGGTTTGACTTAAAAATAGCCAGTTTAAAAAAAACCTTTAATTTAAAAATAGCCAGGCAAAAAAGTACCTCATCTTCACTGTGAAGTATGTTGGTGTATCTGTGATGTTGTGGGGCTTTTTTTTTTTCCAAAGGCCCTGGACAACAGATATCATGTATCATAGACTCTATTAAATACAAGGAGATATTAAAGAAAAACCTGATTGCCCTATCCAGGAAGATTGAACTGGGCCGTGCTTGGTCTTCCAGCAGGACAACATTCCAAAGCACGCCTGAAATTCAACTTAATAATAATTCACTGATGACAAAAACAAGGTTTTGCAGTGACCACCCCAGTTGACTGGCCTATACCCTTTAGAGAACCTGTGGGATGAGCTAAATACGAGAGTCCGCAAGTGTGAATCTTGGAACATGAAGGATCTGTAGAGGTTCTGTATGGAGGAATGCTCTTAGATCACTTGTCATGTGTTCTCCTGTCTCATTAAGCAGAAACCTCAGCTGTTATCATTAGCCACGTTTACATGAACCCTTAATAATCAGACTAATAGCTCCTCCTAAGGATGCAGGGTGGGTCACAGCAAAACAGAGCAGAAAGCAGAAACTGGTCAGCATGTAAACAAAGATTTTCATCAGACTGTTGAGTAGAGTGAGTTTAAACACCTCAGTCTGTAATCCAATTGCATTCAATCGGATTGGCAAAAATCTTTGCATGTAAACACAACCATTACTTTTGAAAGCTTCCTTTTACAGCCTATTTTGCTCATGTTTGCTAGGAGTTCTAATATTTGTGGAATGTACTGTATGTTAGGTACAAATAATCTGGTAATAATTCAAGATATCACATCACTTAAATATTTAAAAACTCAGTTATGTTCATGAGTGGTGATAATACTGTATTTCTGTGGTTTGCTTTAAATAAATCAACTGACTGAAAAATTGTTTTTTAAATAGGTAGTAAACAAGTTACCAAGTTAACTCACTTAACAGTCACCAGACACATTCTTAAATCCTAGTTTATCTTTTCATTAAAATGTTCTGAAATTTTTGGCTTGGTATTGTTCAGCCAAGTTCATTTTGTTTTCCGTAATTGTTTTTAAAACCTTTTATAATTAATCTAATTATTAATTAATCTGAATACACTGCATAAAGAATCTCACTGAAAACAAATTAATAATCTACATCAAGGGATGTTACTCTCTCATACAGTGAAAATCCATGCAGAGTTGAAATAGAATTATAAGTCTAATTCACATTGCCTGTTTGGAAGGATGGGCATTACTAACCACAGTGGATACGAATGTCTCTGGCACATCTGTAAATAGAATATAGAGTGGAATCCACCACATACAAAAAAGCACAATACAGCATAATGCTTAACAGCTCTGAAATAGCAATGCTAGATGACTAATACCAATCAGATGCTGCAGGACCACGTTATAACTGACCAGAATGAGTTACTATATTTTTCAATAAAAAGTGAGAGAGGACTACTCTAAGTGAGAGAGGACTACCCTAAGTTGAAATCTGTTGTAATGTCTGTTCGATGCAGTATTGCTGTAGGCACCAATATTACTGCACTTAAAGCAGTATCAGTAGATGGAAATTCACATGTTTATGGTGTTGGTTGACAAGCAGCAGTAAAAATGCTCAGGGCAAAATTTGTAACGCCAGTATTTTGTCTTCAATATTTTATGTGTGTCCCGTTCACTCCTGCTTATATCTCTGAGCCTCTGATTCTGCCCGAGTTTAATAAATGTTAGTCATTCATACTGTTAGTAGTAGCGTTTGAGGCGTAGATTTCATGGCTTTGTCAAAGCAAAAGGCCGCAAAACCCCACCACTGCATGATGCAACTGACTGTTTTGGCCAAGCTGGTGGGGCTAGTGGACACACAGGTCTGGCTAGCAGGCTGATATGCTAAAGACTAAACAAAAGCTAAAGGCTATTTTAACCTCAAGAGACTTGTGATTCCTTGCATATGACTCTCTATTGTTTGCTCCCTCAATAACAACCTGGACTAACAACAACTCAGACTGTAACTGACTACACAGGAGGAAAGGGAGCACAAAAAGCTAGACTCAGTTAAAACCACCTCCTTTTTCCTGCACTCTGTTCAATTTATCAGTTCAAATCAAATCAAATCAAATTTATTCGTATAGTGCTTTTTACAGTGGATGTTGTCCCAAAGCAGCTTCATAGAATTCCAGAATTCCACAGAGTTCCACTACCATATAGAGGCAATTTGTAACTCTATATTTACAGACCACTATATATATTTACACACATACACACACAAACAACAAAATCTAACAAGTGAATTCCATTCACTCAAGCTTGATTAATTTTCTGTATTGCAAGGGAAGTGAAAGTGGTATTGGCACCTCCCTAGTTATAAACTGGGAGGCTTTTATGAACAGTGAGAGATAATCTGGCATCTTGCTGATTGTCTCTCTAAAAATAAAGAAGGATTCTACCATATTGATTTGTTTCATGTTTTTTTTCTTTAGTCTCCTAGGATCTCTCAAAAGTAATGTTGTTTCTGGGCTTGCAAACTGTGAAATAACAGTGCTCAATCATAACATACATAGCCCATACTATGAAGATTCTCCTCTTTCAGTATAAAGAACGAGGACTTTTATTATAATAAAGGTGGTCAGTGGTGGGTACTAACTAGTTCCATTTTCTCAGTCACATGTACGTCAGTAAAATGTGACTTTACTATTTTCTAATGATGATACTTTTATTTATGTTAAAGTGTATTTATGTGGAAAGGAATTCTCTTTACTCACATTCAGTTTTGGGTTTAATTTCATTCATTCAATTTTTGGTTCAGCTCCTGGACTGCTTTACTGCTGTTCGCAGCTCTCATTTTGGAGTTTAATATTTTATTTTAGACTAAAAGAACCCAAAAAAAAAAAAAAGTGTAACAAACTTCAACTCCTACACTGACAGATGCTGGATGGGAGACAGTTCTGGATCGCCGGCTGGCCAGTTTAGCATCCGTACTCTTATTACGAGTCATGCTGTTGTAACACAGGCAGAACGTGACTTGGCAACTGAGGGGTTGAAGGTCACGGGTATTTATTTGAGGTTTATGCACATTTTATTTGCCTTACGCACAGATATTTCTCAGATTTCCCTGCAACTGTTGATGATATTATGCAATGTAGAGGGTGAAACACTACATTGTATAAACACTGTAAAATCCCTGCAATTGCTTGCTGAGGAATGTTATTTGTAAGCAGTTTTTTGCTGATGTATTTTTGGCACAGTGACAAGCCATTTCAACATTTGAGAAAAAGTAATTGATGACCTGTTCTCAAACGGCATAACTGCTCACACCTTTCGTTCACACCTGCTCAAGAGTGTGTGTGTAGATTCTGTTCTTACCTAAGAAGTAATCTCAAATAAGAAAACACTGGTGAATGTCATAAGTTTTGTGAACACTGCGTAAGTGGGTTTTTAAAGAAGATATTTCTTCCTAAGAATGGTTGGTGCATGAATTGCTTGAGGAGGAAAGTGCTGTGAATTAGTGGTACTATTTGCATTCTCTTTTTGTTTGACAATTCCATTAATTTTTTAATTTGGACACATTGTATATACCATGTATTGTATCCTGCCTTCTGCCCAATGACAGCTGGGATAGGCTCCGGCACCCATCTATGATCAGTGACATGACTGGGCATAGTGAGCAGATTCAGTCTGTCAATATAAATTCTCTAGCACTACGCAGTTACTGCCTCATGGTGTGCACAGCTCACTAAACCAGAACTCCTACTTTGCAGTAAACCCCCTCTGGGTTAGCATAAAAAGTCAGGAACCCTGTCTAAGTTGAGCTTGCTTCATGAGACCCCAGCATCTCACCTAGATTTATATTCTGACCTCTGCCAGAAAACAAAAGTTTGAAAACAAAACTAAAACCAAAACAACCACAACAAAAAAATGCTGCCATGGGTTTGTTTAAGGTGGTTAACCTCTTAAATGGTCAGAGGGACAACATTTTATTACACAGTTCTATAATCTAAGTACTTGTACTGCAGTCCCTGTCGTTACTGAATAATGAGCCTAACTATGTAATAAGCTGGGGATTGTAAGGGTCATCAAGTCTCGTATCTTTAGGATCTCTGAGATGTTAATAGCCCCTTTAACAGGCCTGGCAGCAGGATAAAGCAGACAAAGAGCAAAAGAAAAGAAACAACTATTTTCACTCAATGAATGGCTAGCAGTATTGGTGCGCATTAGGAGGCGGGTTCTGTCACAGTTTCTTCTTGCCCTGTGTTGTAGCCATCACTTGTAGTTTGTTTTTGTTATTAATGTCTGCTCACACTTATATCCAGCCTCCCTGCACTTTCCATACATGACAATTGATATTTTGTTGATGTTACTGAGAGTCTGTTGAGTGTTTTTCATCCAAAATGTACCACTCAAAATAAAGTGTCTACCATAAAATTCCCAATGTTGTACTATGGTATTACAAATGATCAATCTGAAAATGTCAAATTCCCGATAATGGGAGAAAATGTTACATTAATGGTAAAAATGCTATTACAATAACGAAAGAGAACCTTGTACTGTATCTTCAAAAGAGGTTACTTTACAGGAGAAGGAAAAAACATGCTTTACTTTTAATGCAACTCAACAGAGTTTTTTACAAGTCATTTTGGCCTGTTTCTTTTGATCCGTTCTTCATGAAATGTAAATACAATGTAAAGGGCAGTGGGTATTTTCAAATTATGTCAGAAACTGAAAAACATCAAAAGTGGAGATTTCTTCCCACAACAGCGACAATTAAGGAATTTTTTACATTAGGTTTATTACCCAATTAGGCCAGATGACCGCTGGGATAGGCTCCAGCACCCCTGAGGGAGAAGCGGCTTAGAAAATGGAAGGTTTATTTTTTGAGTTAAGTGCAAAATTCTGCTACACTTCTGGGATAATTAAGTTGGGGAATTATTATAGTGCTACAAACCCTGTCTATGGCTGGGAAACAGGATAAGAAAAGGAAACAAATAATTATTTAGCATAATACATTTAAAAATATTTACACATGCATGTGATTTATTTGCTTTTACTGTTGAAGTTTTTAGTTAATTTGGAGCCTTTAAAAATCATTAACAGATCTTTTTTTTACTAGGAAATATCATATCAGGCCTGGTGATAGCAGATTTAGTATTAGCACCCTTACTCTACTTGGCACTAGACCTTTCTCATAGGGAATCTGGTCTACATCAAACACCTGCATGTTTATCTGAAAAACTAATTAGGCAATATGATTAATGATTATAGATGATTTAAGGTTAATTCATTTCTTTTTAATGTGGTATGTTTGTTTTTGCCTAAATAGATTAAGTGCTACGTGGGTCTCAGTGTATTTACACAACAGGCTGTGAATGTAAGGTCTCTACAAGATGACACAATGTCTACCAAAAGTTTGTGTTCACAGCATGTTGATTTTATCAGCATCTTTCCTAGCGCAGAACACCTCACCACATCCTTTCTTTCCGGAAAAAGTATAAAGCACATCACACAAAGTAGAAGAATGTGACTCTATGCCATTTTTTGGACACAGATGACACTTTGCAGAACTTCTGAAGGCAGCAGCTACTCTGTAATCTACCATGTGATCTGGCTATTTTGGCACCTGCCCAATTGAAAACAGTGGCACCACATTGCATCAAAACAAATAAATAAACAAAAATACCAGACAGAATAAACCAATGTAAACCAAATTCACAGGCACTCAGACTTACGCGGGCTACTACCCAGCACAATCTCAATGAAAAGCTACCTGAAAAGTATTATTATCCCATGAAATGGTTATGAATATGTTGCCTGATTTGTTTTGACAGAAAACTACACAAAAGCCTCAACAACTACATATAACATGAAATCTTTTGGTATTTAGTATGTCCACTTTTTGCCTTCATTACAACTTCCATTATATTTTCCAGACTTTTCTAAAAAAAAGCTGCAGAGATGTTTATCCACACCTCCAAAGGTCAGTCTTAGAAGTCGGTTGCATTTTCTGCTTGTTATGATCCAAGTAATCCAAACACATTCAGGCATGCTAAGGTCTGGATTCTGGGGTGGTCAGTCTATTGTTCTGACAACACCGCCAGCTTCTTTATTTGATTTGCAAATGTTATTTTTTGTCTATTTCCTTTTCTCAGTATGGGCTTCTTGACAGCTACACATCCTTTCAGACTCATAATGTTGAGTTGTGTTCTCACAATAAAAGGACGGACAGAAACAACTGTGGATTTTTTCAGATGTGAAGCAAGAGTGGAGCTTGATTTTCTCCTCTCTCTCAAAGATGAAAGCCTTGGTGACATGTTTGGTGACATGCGACATATTTGGTGGGCTACCAAGTTTTGTTTGGTTGTTAGGAGCAACTAACACCATATGGCTTTTTTCATGCAACACCTTATCTTGTATTTCCTCAGAACTAGCTCCAGAAAAAACACTATGTCTTAATAGCTTTTTGACAAGAATTTAAATAAATGAAGGAAGGTCTGGTCACTGGTCATTTTGCAGTAAAATGCCTGTATGTGTGTTGTGGACATCATGTGGCTGGTTCCTTTCATCACCACTGTAGTGAAATGCAAGCCTCTACAATGCATTATTTTACATCAAACCACTCCGAGTAACTTTGTCAGTGCCTGAATTATGCAGAAATCTTCAGATATTGGTGCTTTTCCTTTGAGATTAAAAAAAAAAAAAACAATCACGAAAAATGACAATAGGAACAACAGGATATCAAGAAGCAAATAATGGAGTTAAATTAAACCTAAATGCACAACCACCTTATGCTATATTCTGATCAAAGCCACAGCCCATCCGCTTGTCTGCTGTACATGAGAATTATGCAGGTTAGTGTGTATATCTATATATAGAAAGGGAGGCAGTTGCGTTATGGAATGTATGTATCATACATGATGACAAATGTGTCATTATATATATATACATATATATACATATATGTGTGTGTATACACCCACACACACACACACACACACACACACATGTATACACACACACAGACACACACACGACGGAAAGCAAATCTGCAGCTTCTGGGGGAAAAAAAAGTGACTATTAGTGGAAAAAGGAATCGGTCACTAAAACATTGCCATTTCCTCAGAACTGTGTGGTCTAATTCACAACAAAACACAACTTAACAATGACATAATTATCTTTTTATGAGCCAACATTCCGTTTATTCTGAGGAATCTAGCTGCTGCTCTCCTAATAGGCAGAAAAAAGTGCACTGACTTTACTTGCTTTGAATGCGTAAACTGTTCCGCATGGCAAGAACACTGTCACGCTGGCGCAGAAGACGCAGAGTCAGCCATTTTCTGGGGTTTTTTTTTTACATAAACAGGCAGAAACAGGAACAAACTCATGAGTGGGGAAATTAAAAGGCAAAGGTAACACGACAGTGGTAAACACTCCCTTCCCCCTAATTAGCTAAAGAGAGGACATGACTTACCACAACAAATCCCAGCTTTAACACAACATCTAACACATTAGATTTTAACTAAATAAATCTATTTAAAATCTAGATTCCAAATAGATTTAAGAGAGAGGCACACAGCATTCTGTGAGTCCTCTATGTGTTCCTCTCCACTCCAGTGGCGATGCCTCAATACATTAAATCAACTCTTGCTGAAAGTGAGAACTGAAAGACCAAATGGTGTTGATTTAGCATATTTTATTCACGTGGAACTGACATGCAAATTTGAATTAAATGGAAACTCCAGTACTTTTTTTTAAGTGTCTGGATAATTGGGTCTCTAAGACATAATTCATTAAGTATGGTCTGATGGTAAATATTTCATTGTTGAGAAAATTACACAGACAATTTCTTTACAGTGGTGCTGACAGGAACCAGTGTCCATAACGTCTACCTATACATGTCTTCTGAGTTTGTATATGTAACGTTATCATGGTAAAATGATGATAAAGCTTTAGGGGTTATTTAGCCTTACAATATGCTACATGGCCTATTCCATCAGGACTGTAAAATTACATGTTCTCAAAACTGTCATAAGATAATGTCACAAGCATCTTTAAGGCTATTCAATTAAGTGCCTTTCTGCAAGGGAGCTTTCAGAGACATTAAACACGTCTGGTTTCCATCACCACAACTGTGAATTCTGACAGCAGAATCAAACCACATCAAACCACTCTGAATGACTCAGAGTATATCTTAAAGACTTAATAATGCAGAACCCTTGAAGAACTGGTGTAAATCCCCTTTTAAGTGTTGCTGGTCAGGTTTCACACTCTCGTCTTAGGCTCTACACACTAAACAAGATGGTCCTTCAGAGGTTCTTTTGTAAAGAAAAAAGGTTCTCTATAGAACCATGAACACTCTTGCTTAAAATGTTCTTTGCATCATGAAAGTTCCTTCAGTTTAATTGTGAATGTGCTGTAGATGGTTCTATACAGAACCTTTCTGAAAAGGGTTCCATGTAGCGCCAAAAAAGAGTTTTCTACAGTAACAACATAAGAATAGAAGAACCTTTTTTGGTGCTAAATACGACCTTTTTCAAACAGGGTCTGTAAAGAACCACCTACAGCGCATTCTCCATCGATCTGAAGAACCCTTTCACGAAGCGAAAAGACATTTAATCATGCAAAGAGTTCTTTGAGTGTTCACGGTTCTACACAGAAACATTTTCTTTACTAAACAACCTCTGAAGAACTGTCTTTTTGTAGAGCTTAGTCTTGAATTTAGTGTTCTAAATTCCAAAAAAAAAAGCTGTTTAGGATCCGGGGGGAGTTTATAAAAACACTGCAAGTCCAGTATTTTCCTGTTCTGCAACTTGGCAAACACATGATTAGTTTCTGTGTTCACTTTATTTTGATATGAGCCCGATTGGCTGACATGCTTACAGCAGGCAGAGATACAGAAATACACTGAACCCTATAGGTGCTGCGCTGCTATTTCTCATAAAGGTGACAGAAGCTCTCTAACATTTTTTAAAACAGTTTTTCTGGTCCAAAGAGCCTACAAGCTGTGTAGTTTCATTATTCCGCAACTGAGTCACGTCGATAACAAAAGAACTGGCAAGCTACACGAGCTTTTGCGCGCATAGCCTTGGGCAGAAATGCCTTGACCCACAGAATAACTTCCACCTGTGTGCAGTTACATACCACAAACTGAAGACAGGCGCACAGTGAAAGCTGCATAATGTGGTTCACGGAGCGGAGTACTTACTGTGGTCTTGTAAACGGGTTGTTGGGTCAAACATAAGGTCAACTGCGGTCCGTCAGAGGTATTTTTAGTGGACTGTTTGTAATGAAACGTTGGCAGTGACTCGGCAGACGGATCATCTGGCGACTTACACACAGTACGCGGCGTTAAAGCAGCTGACTCGCAGTGTGTACGCGTTATTTAGTCAAAGTAAAGGGGTTAAACTTACCGTACACCCCAGTGAAGGTGTGTTTGGCCGCAGTTAAAATGAACAGAAGAAATGATGTCCGCATGTCCAAAGCAACGAAAACGACCAGGAGCGACGAGAGCGACTCCGTCTGCTGGTAAATGACACATATTTTAGGAAACATGCACATCTCAGATCACTGAGGCGGTGACGACGGTTTCCTTTCCAAAAGAAAAAAAAACAAACAACCGCCAGGCTTTCACTTTCACTTCAGCCTCGCCGTCTGCTACGCTAACACAGCAGCGCCTCAGGCGATTCTGGCCGGGATGAAGACGCTGAGGACTGAAGACGCTGCGAGTGTGGACTTCATCCACCCAGCATGCCCGAGAAGGCGGCGATGAGCGGAGTGAAGCTCCGTCCGCCGCTCAGTCTCCCCCTACTGGATCCTGGACCTTGGATTATCGCTGATATCCGAGGTTAGGCTGTTCTGTGTGCTCATAGACGCGTGTTGACGTGTCAGAAGCGACTGAGAGAACCCAGAACCGAGCCCTCGCGATCATACCCTCCCCTCCCGTCTGAACACGTGAGCGAGCGTTCGAAACGTCATCGAATAATCGAATAATACATTATAACGCTCCGGTGTCGCCGAATCCCGACTCCCCTCGCGCGCACGCGCTTCACATGAGCACATAGATGTTAAGGACTGCACGCAGGACTTCTTAGGTTATTCCTGTGTGTAAATAACGCTTTATCAATCATTTCCATCCACAGCAAACACAGCAGGATCTAAAGCCAAACAAAGACTCTCACTGTGATGGTTTAGAAGCGTTTGTTGTTGTTGCAGTACTTGAGAACTGGTGGGATTGAATGGCTTTCAGTTATAACGATAAGTATTACGACATATTAAACACAGCTTTAAACCTCTTTCTGGATCAATAAAGTCATCTGATGACCTGATGCTGCAGTATTAGCTGACTTTTTTTCTCATCATTATTCAGCAACAAGACTTTCATTGCTTTCATAGCTAGGACAAATGAACAAATTGGTATACAGTACTGCATAAAAGAGTTGCCTATAATAAAAAAAAGGAGTAATGACTTGTGATAAAGGAAATGGCCTTGTCGCTCAGGATGCATTCGGCAAACTGGAAAACAACAACTTGAATTTTTTATTGTGACTGAGAATTAGGTTTTGTTCACTGAGAAAATCAGTGCTATGCGCTGCACATTCTGACACCAATAAGTACTGCCAAAATTCTACTCCTCCACTATCTCCCCTGTTTACTTTAGAGACATTTGCTTTATATGTTGTAATCTATGAACCAGAAGTCAGCAGAATAAGTTAATCATTCCAGTCATAATGCATCCCCAGAGATAAGATTGGCATAATTTTGACAGGTTCACAGTACACCTTCTGACTATGTAAAAACTGCTGACTTTTCAACCAAAATTAATCTCAAACTACTACCATTACAATTGTTATTACTACAATTTTTAATTATAGGCAACTAATTCTCAGTCACAATAAAAAATTCAAGTTGTTGTTTTCCAGTTTGCCGAATGCATCCTGAGCGACAAGGCCATTTCCTTTATCACAAGTCATTACTCCATTTTATTATAGGCAACTCTTTTATGCAGTACTGTATACCACTTTGTTAATTTGTCCTAGCTATGAACGCAATGAAAGTCTTGTTGCTGAATAATGATGAGAAAAAAAGTCAGCTAATACTGAAACGTCAGGTCATCAGATGACTTTATTGATCCAGAGTTTTAAAGCTGTGCTTTATCTTTCTATCTGAACTGAATGAATTAGTCACATTAGCTTCATCTATGTCACCTGCTGTTATGTTGCTGGGCGACTTTAATATTCATGTCGACACCTGCTGTGCACCCTCTACTGCACTCTGCAGTATGTTTTGAACGTTTTAGACTGATTCAGGACATTGATTTCTCAACACATATTCATGGTCACACACTTGACCTGCTCTGTACCCATGGTTTAAACGATGTTTCAGTTTCTGGTTCCATTGTTGGCTTTTCTGACCATAAGCTCATTGAGTGTGGTCTTGGTTTAGCCCTGCCTAAATCCTACAAGAAATCTTCTATTTCGTTTCATAATCTTAACTCTATTCCCACTAATACTCTCTCTAAACTTCTCCAGACCTCCGCTCTTTCTGATCATACTAAGCTGTCCTCTCCTGAAGAATTTGTCGCATGCTACAATAGCACTATCTCTGAAATACTCAATACCAGATGACCAGATGTGTTCCTGCTGCTCGTACTTCACCACATTTCACTCCAGAACTTAGAATCATGAAAGTTAAAGTTAGGCGTTTAGAGCACGTGTATAAGAAAACTGGTCTTTCAGTTCATTTCACACTTTTTACTGAGCAGTTTTCCATATATAAAGCTGCATTAAACACTACCTGCTCCTCTTTCTATTCTGATCTTATAAACTCTGGCAGTCACAGGCCTAAATCTCTCTTTCATACTATAAACAAACTTCCACCTCCTTCACCACCCACCTTGAACTCCTCTGCCCAGTGTCAAGCATTTCTGAATTATTTTTTGGATAAAATTGATAAGATCTATCTGCATTTCCCTGTTGCAACTGGCACTTCTCTTTCTCAGGCCTCTGTTTTACTCTCACCTGATAATTGACTCTCTGTTTCTCCCCTGTGAACTCTTCCACTGTGTCTAAGATTATTTCCAAATCCTCTATTTGTACATCTCAACTAGATCCTGCTCCTGCAGCTACTCTTAAGCCTGCTTCCTCTGTTATTGCTCCTCTTATAGCTCATATGATCAATATATGCTTTTCATTAGGCCCTGTTCCTCCATCTCTAAAAAATAGTCACTTCTATCCTAAAGAAACCTGGGTTGGACTCCTCACTGGCCAACTACAGACCAATCTCCAATCTGCTTTTCTTAGCAAAAGTTATGGAAAGAGTTGTAGCCTCTCAGCTGCATGACTTTCTATATGAGACTTTTCAGACTGGCTTCCCTACACAGTGCTGAGTTCATATGCGTGTGAAGGCAGATGAGCAAATACTTTTGCCAATATAGCTTATATATATGTATATATACACACAATGTACATGCATATGAACTTGAGTGATATATATATATATATATATATATATATATATATATATATATATATATATATATATATATATATATTGTGTGTTTATATATATATATATATATACATATATATATATATATATATATACTCATCAAACTATATAAATATAAGTGAGTCAAAAGTCACGGGACACGTTTTGTTTTATTTATACGTTTTAGATTGGGGTGGATAGATTGGGGTGTGTTAGATTGGGGTGGATCAGGTGTGTTAGATAGTGGTTCAGAGATGACTAAGGATGTAAGCCAAGGTTCCTCCAATCCTTAAATCCAGTTTTGGAGGGCTGGTGTGAGCACAGTTTGGTGATTTTCCTGTTCAAACATGCCTGGTTTAATCTGTTGCCAGGTTTTGTGGGTTTGTTTGAGAAGGGAAATCACCAAATAGTTCCACGTACTGACGCTCCAGGGCTGGATTTAAGGAGCTCTGGTGTAAGAAGTTCATTATCATGGTCCATGGAGCCTCCTGCCTAACCTCATCTGTCAACCTTTCCATCACCATTGCAAACAAGAAGGGGCTCAAAGCTGATGCCTGATGTAACCCTACCTTCACCTTGAAACCTTGAAATGAAAAATATAATTTAAAACAATGTGTTTAAATGTCCAACAGTACTGTCCCTCATTACATTCCTCGGTCTCTCTAGAGGGTCTCTCATTTGCCATCTTTCTGTCACAATTAGGCATCTGGCTTCAATCTAGCAACATGGGCAGAGAAAGGGAAGTGCTTATATTACTTAGGCACCCTCGCTTTAAAAAATGGGCTTTTTTATGAAGTGGCTTATAAATACTAGGAGCTGTAATTTGGGGGGATTATTCAGTTGAAATTAGTTCATATTAGTAATTTTTGATTCAGTCAAACTGTTAACGTAGTAAAACATTTTAGCACATACTATGAAAAAACAAATTTCTTCCTGGCTTCATAATTGAAAATTGTGTCATATCTGAAACTAGACCATATGGTCAAAAGTATGTGGACGCCCCTCCTAATTATTGAGTTCAGGTGTTTTAGCCACATGCATTGCTAACAAGTGTAGAAAATCAAGCACATGAAATGAATATTGAAAAACTATGGCAGTAGAAAGAGTCAGACTGATGTGACCTCATAATACAGTTCCTGGAATTTCTGCCCTGCTTACACCCAGTGAAATAGCATCTAGGATCAAGAATAGCTCTGGCACAAAGTGGTAGACCATACAAACCCACAGAGCAGGGCTGCTGAGTACTGAGGCGGATATCCTGTTGCGTTGCTCACTACAAAGTTTAAAATCTTACTTCTCACTTTCAAAGCTTTGCATAATCTTGCTCCCCACTACCTCAATCTGACTTAAAGACATTTTTCTTCCTCCTCCTCTGTATAGGTTTTTTTTTGTCTTGCTATGTGAAGCGACCTTGGATTTGTGAAAGGCAAATGTAATTTATTATTATTATTATTACCAAAGAATTCCACACCGCCTCTACCAGCAAAAATCTGCCATTTTTGTCATGTCTGCCCCACAGTCTATCCGTGTTGGCTCTATGACCCTGGACTGTCTCGACCCTTAATAAATCTCACTTAATAAATCTTGCTTATCTCAGCATGTGCATCCGCCTCCTCGCTCGCCGTTACAGAAAGACCAGCCACCAAACTGTCATGATTGGCTCCTCCCACTCCATGTGCTTTTTTGTATTGGTTTTTGTTTGATGTTTGCTTTGTTTCAATCTCTGTCTGTGTAGTTGGTTTGATTCTGGTTCATGTCATGTCTGTCCCACGATCTATCCGTGTTGGCTCTATGACATTGGACAGTCTCGACCCTGATTTTGTATTTGCCCTTAATAAATCTTGCTTATCTCAGCGTATGCGTCCGCCTCCTCACTCCACATTACAGAAAGACCAGCTCTCTAAGGATGAGTAAGCGAGATACTGTTTTGTGGTCGTTCCGTTGGGACAAAACTCCGTCTGTTTCCACATAGCCCGAGTTACCCGCGTCCCAGCGCTGCCCTGCCAGTGAGTCAGTCCCGTAGGAAGGCAAAGGACCATCCCATCTTCAGTTTGGACGATGAGAGGTCAGGCAAGCGCCTTGGATCCACCTGGCTTGAACAACGTCCCTTTGTTCCCACCCTTCCTGCCCTCACCTGTGTCTGTTTCCCGTGGGCCTCCTGTTCCCGTGTCTACTGTTCCCCGTGGTCCTCCCATATCTGCTGTTCCTCGTTGGCCTCCCGTTCCTCCTTTGCCTGCTTCTGGGTCTCCTGTTTCTGTCCCTGCATTTTTGCCTTCCTCTATCCCTGGTGTTCTTTTGTTCCCTACTTTTGTGTCGGTGTCCATTCCCGTTCCTGTTGTTGTTCCTGTTTCTCCTTTCGTTTCTGTCCTGGTTTCTGTCTGTGTGCCTGTTTCTGTGCCTGTGTCGGTCTTGGCTCCTGTTCCCCTGTCATTTGCTTGATCTGTCTTGCGTGCTTGTTTTCCTCGTCCTGTTGTTCCTCCGGTCGTGTCTCATTTGGCGTCGTTTTGTGTTGTGCCTCCTCATCCTCCCTCCGTGTTTTGTCCTTGTTCTGTTCGTGTTTCCTCTGTTCCTGTGTCTGGTGTGTCTCCCATTTCTGTTCCTGCTCTGGCTGCTTTTCCTTCTGTTCCTGTTTCGTCTCCTGTTTCTGTGTCTGTGCCCTTGTCTTCTGTTCCTTGTTCCCGTGTTCCCGCTCCTGTACCTGTTTCTGCCTCTGTGCCCGTTTCTGCCTCTGCTTCTGTGCCTGTTTCCATTTCTGCTCATGTTTCTGTGCCCGTGGTTCCTGTTTTGGCTTCTGTGTCTGTGCCTGGCTCTGTCTAGTTTGGGTCTGTCCTTGTTTTTGGTCTCTTGTGTCTGTTTGTTTGGTTTTGCTTGGCGTGCTTCGGAGCCGCGCGCCTAGGTGGGGGGAACTGTCACGATTGGCTCCTCCCACTCCATGTGCTTTTTTGTATTGGTCTTTGTTTGATGTTTGCTTTGTTTCAATCTCTGATTTTGTATTTGCCCTTAATAAATCTTGCTTATCTCAGCATGTGCGTCCGCCTCCTCGCTCCACGTTACAACTTTGTTTACTCAACTTATACCTGATACAAACAACAGGATTTTAAAAAATCCTAGCTGATAATGAACGTGAGAGACCTCACACGTTATATAGCTTATATCTATTTCATCATCGTCGTCGTCATTAACCACTTATTCCAGACAGGTAGCAGTTGGGAGAGCAGAGAATCTCAGATGACCCTGTCCCCTTCAACTTCCTCCAGCTCATTCCCAGGGACACCAATACGCTCCCAGGCCAACTTGGAGATGTAATCCCGCGGGTCCTAGGATGACCCCGGGGCCTTATCCCGGTAGGCCGTGCCTGGTATACCCCCACCGGTAGGCATCCAGGGGGCATCCGAATCAGATGCCCGAACCACCTCAGCTGGCTCTTCTCAATGCAGAGGAGTAGCGGCTCTACTCCGAGCTCCCGGATGGCCGTGTTCTGCTCCTCCATTGTTGAAGCAGCTGACTGTAGCTGTGGTCACTAGGTAGTTTGTGCTTGTCGGGGCGGTAATCCTCAAATTCAGTGGTGAAGAAGGAGTCCTGCCGGGCATGGTTGGTCTGTGGGACACCAGAGGCAGCTGGCAGGTATCGACAGGCCAAGTGATCTGCGGCTTCAGTGATTGAGAAGGCAAATACCCGGGTGTGGGAGGAGTTTGGTGAGACCTTGGAAAGTGACTTTAAGTCGGCTCCGAAAAGATTCTGGCAAACCGTCAGGCGACTCAGAAGGGGAAAGCAGTGTGCCACAAACACTGTATATAGTGGAGATGGTGTGCTGTTGACTTCGACTGGAGACATCATTGGGTGGTGGAAGGAATATTTTGAGGACCTTCTCAATCCCACTGACATGTTCTCCAGTGAGGAGGCAGAGTCTGGGGACACGGAAATAGGCTTGTCCATTACTGAGGCCGAAGTCACTAAGGTAGTTAAAAAGCTCCTTGGTGGCAAGGCGCCAGGGGTGGATGAGATCCGTCCAGAGTTCCTCAAAGCTCTGGATGTTGTGGGGCTGTCTTGGCTGACATGCATTTTCAACACTGCATGGACATCAGGGGCAGTGCCACTGGATTGGCAGACTGGGGTGGTGGTGTCTCTTTTTAAAAAGGGGGACTGGAGGGTGTGTTCCAACTACAGGGCAAATCACACTCCTCAGCCTTCCTGGTAAGGTCTATGCAGGGGTACTGGAGAAGAGGGTCCGGCTTATAGTCAAACGCAGATTCAGGAGGCGCAGTGCAGGTTCTGTCCAGTTCGCGGAACACTGGACCAACTCTTCACCCTCTCCAGGATTCTGGAGGGTTCATGGGAGTTTACTCAACCAGTCCACATTTGCTTTGTGGATTTGGAGAAGCCATACGACTGTGTTCCCCAGGGTATTCTGTGCGAGGAGCTTCGGGAGTACAAGGTACATGGCTCTTTGCTACGAGCCATTCAGGCCCTGTACAAACAAAGCAGGAGTTTGGTTCGCATAGCCGGCAGTAAGTCAGACTTGTTCCCAGCCCTTTGTCACCGATTCTATTCATAATTTTTATGGATAGAATTTCTAGGCGCAGTCAGGGGATGGAGGGTGTCCAGTTTGGTGACCTCAAGGTCACATTGCTGCTGTTTGCAGATGATGTGGTCCTATTGGGGACATCAGGTCGTGAACTTCAGCTTTTGCTGGATCGGTTTGTAGCCGAGTGTGAAGCGGCTGGGATGAGAATCAGTACCTCCAAATCTGAGGCCATGGTCCTCAGGTGGAAAAGGGCAGAGAGCTCTCTCTGGGTCAGTAATAAGCTCTCTCAAGTGGAGGAGTTTAAGTATCTTGTTCACAAGTGATGGTAAAAGGGAGCGGGAGATTGACACGCGGATTGGTGCTGGGTCAGCAGTGATGCGGGCTCTTTACCGGTCTGTTGTGGTAAAGAAAGAGCTGAGCCATAAGGCAAGGCTCTCGATTTACCAGTCGATCTACGTTCCCACCCTCACCTATGGTCATAAGAATACAAGGGGCTGAAATGAGTTTCCTCTGTAGGGAGTCTGGAATCTCCCTTAGAGATAGGGTGTGAAGTTCGGTCATCTGGGATGGACTCGGAGTAGAGCCGCTGCTTCTTCACGTCGAGAGGAGCCAACTGAGGTGGTTGGGGCATCTGGTTAGGATGCCTTCTGGACGCCTCCCTCAGGAGGTGTCACAGGCAAGTCCAACCGGGAGGAGACAGTTGCTATCTGTAAACAGTTGCTATCTGTTTACAACTAATTAAACAGAAACTATAGAAATTGTTTATATTAAAGTTTAATGGGAAACCATTGAGGCCATAGGCTCCAAAGTTATCTGCACATATACATAATACAGCTGCCTTCACGGGGCCCAAAATCTGCCAACGTCCCCTCTTGCTCAAGAGATTTGATGTCCTTTAACTTGTTTTGGTACATTTTCATGTGTAAACAGTTTTATCTAAAAACTCTACATGTGCCAAAAAGCTTTCAAGCACCTGAGTGACTGACACATAAATAATGGTATTTTTCTGAATGCCAAAATATTCTCGTCAGACTGGAGTACTGAGCAGACTGGACTGCTGATCAGACTGGACCAGACTAGACATGACTGTCTACATGCATGTGAATAAGACTAGACTCCTGATCCTGCTGATTGACTGTTGATCAACCATGCTATACCCATACTCAGTATGTGGAAATAAAATCCAGTCAACGCTGAAGCTCCAGTCTTCTGACTCTTCTTGTCGAATTTCTAACAGTGGTCTGTAGACACATGGTGGGTTTGAGTAAAATACAAATAATTTATTGAACAATTCTATTATCAGTTGTAATGTCATTTAAGTGAGAATCTCTTTTAATACTGTAAAGAGTATGAAATTTGGGGACCGACAAAATATTATGAAATTCTTCAACTATTTTCTGTGTTACACTTCTCGAATGCAAATTCTCTGCATGCACAATAAAAGTGAAGCAATCTTGTGTTCTAGAGCCTCAGGACCTCCTTCTTTTACAGTTTATGTTACACACTTCTCCTCTGACACTTGTCTCAAAACACTCGAGGAACAAGCCACTCCAGTGTCATCTAGTGTCTATAACATCTCCAGAGAAAAGGTACAAAAGTGTCAAAAGTGTACTCTCAGGTGTGCTTCGCAGTTTTAGTCAGGGAACATAATTTATACCATACATTTGTACAGTCCATTGAAATGATATTTTCTAAGTTATATTGGCTTCACACACCCTGTCTCGTCTCCAGGCTTTTTATTTTTTGTTCTGTTTAAAAATATTAAGTTTTGATAAGGTACAAATACATACTTCTCACCTGGGAAAAATATTTAAGGTAGAAAGTCGGACCTTAAAACCACTGTTGTACCTTTGAGGGTAAATTTATATTGTTTGTACCTTGATGAATGAAAAATGTACCTGTACAGTAACTTCTAAAAGTGCAGACAGTCTGAAAATCCTAGATGCTGTGGATTTTGTGATCTCTACTTCTATGAGAGCTGAAAGTTGGGCAACTGTTTGTCTTAAATCCACATCCAACACAGGGAGGCTGAACTTCTTAAGATGATTTCCATGGCAGTTAAAACACTTTTTTTCAGCACACAAAGTTCCATGCTGAGTTCACTGATGGACTGCGATACTGCTGCGATGGGGTCTAGAAAGATGTGATCTTAATGCTCCTGGGGTTCTGAAGACACAAACACAGTCTGTATGAATACATGGCCAGGAAGAAAGTCTCCCATTACAAGTCACTAATGTCTCTGAAGGACATCTTTACTTGAGCTGGTGAAATTGCCGACTTTACATTGTATGCAGCCCCATCACAGCAATCTGAAAAACAAGAAAAACTACCTCCCGATTAAGCTTCATATTAAAATTAAACCCATAAACTCCTACAGAAACTCCTATGGAACTAATATCAGAATCAGAATTGCTTTATGTCGCCAAGTATGTTACACACAAGAAATGTGTCTTGGTGAGTGCACACATGTATGACATGCAACATACTGAACAGACCAGATAGCACATAGACTATTAACAAGCACTGAACCAAGGGGAAAGTAGAATAAGACCATAATTAGAATATTGAATAACTAATAATATTATTATTAATAATAATAATAATAATAAACAGCCAACGAGAAAGGCGCTCAGGAGGAGACATATGAGATGTGTGAGAATCTACGTATGCAGGTTAATAAAAAAAATATAAACTGCACTAAAACAAGCACGTGTGAGCTTTTCTAAGCTCAAACTGTTTAGATCTCCTTATTGTCATAATTTCTTTTAGCAGCACCCGCACTTGCCGCGACCCTGTGATCAAACCAAACCAAGCGCCCACCCGAGTCCTCCAGCAGGAGCGTGTCTAGGTCATAACCGCTAGAGGGCAGTAAGTACGGTTTTTCTTTTGTGGCCCTTGCTGATGATGTCATTGAATGCGACGACCAAGCGCCGCTGCGTTAGCATGTTGTGCTAAGTGTGCGGAATAGAGAAGGTCCTCACTCTCGGTTGGTATTTTATCACCGCAGATATTTCGTGGACGAGAGTCTGGGTCGCTTTGCGGACACACCGCGGTGTCTGTTTTGGGCTGGCTGGTTGTTTAGCGCAGGTCCGTGGTAACCGGGCTGTTCTCTCTCAGCTGCTCGCTGGACGCGGGTGTACCGTGCTCCAGAAGTGTCCGGCTGAGGGTCTGCAGGGCTCGGTCACACGGGTCACTGCTTAGTTGAAGTGCTTGTGCAGGAAGTCACCCAGCCGTGGTAAATCCGCATGCTGTACTGCAGATAACTGAGCTCTGTGGTCTGTACAGGTGTCGGTGTCGGACACTAACATCCCTTTACTGTCCGAGAACGGCCGGGACCAGAGTAGACTCTGAGTTAGGACTTGGATAGTAGATCTTATAATCTGCACTTTTAAAAGTGAAACCAGCCACAGGATTGGTTTTTCATCATTTATGCCAGTATTTAGTAAAACAGCCCTCCTTTTAAGAACACTCCTTTTAAGTCCAGATCTCTCGTCTAGTTATTGAAGTCCAGTGAAAACCACTGGTAAGCTGGGTCAGAGTGTACAGGATATCCCCAGGAGATTTTTTTAAACCAAGTATGATTTATTTAAAAAAAGTTTCTCATAACACCTTAAGCCAGACAGGTCAATAAGAACCCTCTTGACCTGAAGTTTTCCTGCTGATTTAGAATTCTTGCTTTGGGAAGCTCTCCAAGTTTGTGAATACTGATTTACTGCAATATGGCAGTCCATTTAGATCAGGTTTACTCATCCCTAGTACAGATTATTCGGTGCACTGATTTATGTTAATGTGGTGTATGTGCTTGTGAAGTGTGTCAGCGTACCTTTTTGTTTGCTGTTCTTCATGAAACCAGAAACTTGTAATGTAGTTTTGCATTTTGTGTTGTGTGAATAGGAGAAACAATGTCTCTTTACGATGATTTGGGGGTCGCTACCAGCGACGCCAAGACTGAAGGCTGGTCGAAGAACTTCAAACTGCTTCAGTCTCAGCTAAAAGTGAAAAAAGCTGCTCTTACACAAGCTAAGGTATGTGTCTCGTGTTTTGTCTGTGATTTCTGAAGTTGAGTTCATGTTTGAGAGGATTGTGTAAATGTACACCATTGTAACTACTAGTGCTGTGCAGTACATCACTTGTTAATTGTTGTTGAGAGATCTTCGGTTTTGCAAGTCTCATGTTGCAGAAGGCTACTATATGTAAGTAGGCCCTCCAGCTTATCGTGGGAACAGCTTGACCAGTCCTAGTTGAGTGCTTTTCTTGGTGTTTTCATAAATCAAGGTAACCATGTAGTCTAACAATAGAAAATTATTTTGGTCAAAATAATACAGGAGAACATTTTAACTATATCACAGGATTATATCGAAAGGATGTGACCATTGCAATATGTAACAATATAATCGCTATGCAGTATTTTGTCCATTTCAAAGAGCCTTATTTCTCCCTTGCCAAGATCAGGCCTTATATCACAAAGCTCCTCAGAGTAGAAGTGCCTGATCTAGGATCAGATTCTGCTCTTATTTTCTGTGACTTTACTGACTGGAGCAGATCCTTGATCAGCTTCATGAATACAGGCCCATTTTGTTGGATGTTTTTTTCTTTGCAGACACAGAGGATGAGGCAGTCCACTGTTCTGGCCCCGGTTATTGATCTGAAGAGAGGAAGTGCTGGAGACGACAGACAAATTTCAGACACACCTCCACATGTAGCAGCAGGGTTGAAGGTAAGAGAGAAGGAGAGAAGGGAATGCACTTTTTAGCAGCAGGAATGTTCAGCCAACACAGCTCAACAGCTGGGCCTCGTAGAACAATTTAGTCTATGGTAGCTACATTAAATGTGGTATTAATGTTCATTATTGTATTACATAACATGTTGAGTTCTGTGTATGTGTGGGAATCTTAGTGTTTTGGTATGGCTTGCTTTACATAAATGATTAAGTAAATGAACATTTTTTCAAACTGGTGATATATAGGTTTTGCTGTCACTGGGGTCAGTGACATTTATTCATCACTGGGCTAAGGCCTATGGCTAGCTCGATAAGCATTTGTGTGTCTTTTTGTGTGTGTGTGTGTGTGTGTGTGTGTGTGTGTGTGTGTGTGAGACAGGACTCTGCGCCAGCTGGCTTTTCTGCTGGTGATGTTCTAATCCCATTGGCAGATGAATATGATCCTATGTTCCCAAATGACTATGAGAAAGTGGTGAAAAGACACAGAGAAGAACAGCAAAGGCAGAGGGAACAGGAGCGCCAAAAGGAGATTGAGGAGAGGGAGAAGTAAGCACATGTTCCACACGTACACATAGGAGTGGGTGATATGATGGTGAACACAATGATATGACCACAATACATTTTCAATAAGCTGAACATTGATCAAATGAAAGTAACATGAAATAGAGTTTTAAGAGGCCCTGTGTATAGGCCCTTTTCAAAGTTCTGCATTTTTACTACTGGAAGTACTTGTTGCTGGGTAATGGTGCTGCCGGTAATGCAACAACAGTAACAGCAATGATAAGTAGAGTAGAGTATGCACAGCTCTCTTTGGTGTTAGAGTTTGAAGCAAAAGCAGTGTTGTTTCAGTTTTAATGGGGTGTTGGCTCACAATGAGTAGAGGAAGCAGGCATGAGTAATTAATAGAAGGATAAACTTTGTCGTGCGGAGGAAAAGAACCTCTGTGTTAGTATTTCGTTGCTGCTGACTAACATTGCACTGAATGCAGTTCATGCTTGAAAGTTGCTGCAGCCTCCGCTGTCAGAGGAATGTTTTTCATTTTCTCCCTCAAAAGCTGTCAGCATCTAAGAGAGCAAGTGTTCAGCAAGGAATAGATGCTTGTTCACTGGAGCCGATCGTTATGGACCATGACAGTACCACATGCACCCTGCCAAAATGTGTGCTTGGTTACCTTTTTGCCAACTAGTTGATTGTCAGCAAGCTTATTCACCATCTCCAACTAACATGGCTTATTCTGTGTTTCGTTATAGTTATTTTCACCTGTCTGTCATTTTATCACTTGGGACACGTTGGCTGACATTATCGTACTCTGATAGCTGTGAAGGAATTTTTCCACGGAGCATTTAACTTGCATCCTTTATTAAGTTTGGGCTTCCACATTGTGTGTTTGGTGATCTCCACCAATTCTGGACACATCCTCAAATATCAGTCTTAATATGACAAAGATAAAGTAACAGACCTTTCTGTGGTAAACTGAAGTGATACGGGCGCCTACTCTTGGGTTAATAGCTGTCTGTAGGCAGTAGTGGAACTGGGTTTATCCAGCATTTATGAACTTCCACTTCTTGTGAAAAGGGCCTGTTGTAAATGTCTACACATTCACTTTATTATCGAGAGATTATGAGTGTAAAGGGGAATTCCACCAATGTTTTCAGGAGTTCAGTCTTGCGATAATTCAATCGGTGAGATGTAGGCAAGGTCAGAGTGATTTGATGTGAAATGGTTCATTTTTAGAGAAACTTGCTGACTCTGATGTACAATGGCAGTAATAGGAACCAGTGGTTACAACATTTACAACTACAATACCAATATTTTTACGATACTATATTAATTTACATTTATTATGCCAGTTTATTTACTGTCCAAAATGATCAGTAAACTTATGTGCCTTCTGAGTTTTTGTTTGTAAATTTTAATAATGGTAAAATATCTGAAAAAGTTTAATTCAAAAGAAGGTCCGACTCCATGTTTAGGTCTCGGAATCAACAAATATACTGATGAAAATATGATGACAAATATGGATAATTCACTTACATCCTTGGAAGACATGTCCTTTACCATGTTTTCAATTAGTTCTCTTTTGCTACTCTCTCAGCTCACTCCCTATCATCAGAAGCATCTGCTTGTTGGATTCTGAGGCGCAACTGACGTTACAGATTGTGCAGCTTTAAGCATTGTGATATAATTTTTTTACCATAATGCCCACACCTGTGTCCTCATAGTAATTGTTATAGTCATTTCATAGAGATTGGTTTTTGTGTCATCTCTCTCATCTGTTTCCGATCCATAGGAAGCGTAAGGAGCGTCATGAGGGAGGAGCCCCCAGTGGATTTTCACGGTTCCCCACAGAGGCAGACTCTGATGAGGACGAGGAGTATGAGAAGGAGAAGAGGAAGAGAAGTGGGTGTCTTCTGAAACTCCATTATGATTACTTGCTCTTTATACAACTTGCCTCTTTCCTTCTGTTCTATTTTTAACACAAATCTTACTGTCTAAACCTCATAGTTTAGATAAGAAGGAAACTGTAATGTGTTTGAATGTAGCAATATTTAATTCTGTATCATAGCGGGCAGTTTCTGATAGAGCTCTAATGTTGTGTCAACATTCATTAGTCGTGTCCTCTGAATGTTGCCAGATCTTCTGAATAACAAGCTTGTTAAGGTGTGAAAATATGATTATTGCTACAAGCAATATATTGGCTGGCTTTACACAGTGATCTGCAACTAGCTGCAACACAATATCAGTGTGACAATAAAAACAAAGTTGAGTGCAACTTTGCATGCTTGACTGTTTGACATGTAATTGACATATTTGGCTACTCAACTAGTTAACCATCAGCAGCTCAGACTTTTTGGTACCGTTCTCACTACGTAAACTGTTCTGTGAAACTGTTCAAGCCAGTCTAATATTACTGTGCACTGAATGGACATCACAAGACTGGCTGCTTCACCAAAATACCACTCGGAAACCAGCAAACTTTGTCAAACTTAGTTAAGTTGCTTTAGCAGCAGTAGTCTAAGCTTCACTAGCTCATGCTTGTATGGAAGTGATGAAGTTCAAAATAAGACTGTCATGCAACGTCCAGTGTGCAGGAGTGTTGGCTTGCTGTAGCTTCGTATTTCGACTGCTTGTTATTTAAAGGATACAGTTACACTCTGTGGGAAAAAATGTACACAGGGCAAAACATATTGGCTTTGGAGCATTTTGTTTGCCACAAGAAATGACTGGTGATTTCAGAAAATTTTTTGTCAAAAAACAGCTTCCATCTGGAGGTAGTATGAGGCTGATTACACAATGACACATGGCTAACAGTGATGATAGTCAAGCTGTGGTATATCTTGTCAATTTTTCTGACTTAAGGTTTGTTTGGCACACAGGTATGGGTGGAGCTGCCATTGCTCCTCCAACATCTCTGGTGGAGAGAGACTGTAAGTAAAAACATCCAGCTTTATTTTTTTTTTATCTTTTTTTTCTTTTGGTATTGCCAGATAATTGCTTAAAGTGTGCATATGTTGGAAAACTTAGTCTTCCTCACTTTTTTTAAAAACACAAAGCATCATATTTTACACTGATCAGCCATAACATTAAAACAAGCTCATTTTCATTTCATTTCGTTGTCCATTTTTTGAGCTCTGCTTACCACATAGGTGTATTTTGTAGTTATAAAATTATACAGTAAAAGGGGCTAACAAAGTATACAGGGAAACAAAAACAGATAGACTATAGTCTGTAATTGTAGGATGACAAAGTGAACCCATAAGGTAAGTGGAGCTGATAAAATTGACAATGAGTGTAAAAACAAGGTGGTTTTAATGTTGTGGCTCATTGGTGTGTATTTACCTTTTTTCAGCTTACAGCAGTTTAGATTTTCCTATTCATGCTAAAGTTATAAAGCATTTTTCAACCCTGACTTCTTTTTAAGTGAGATGCAAAACAGAGCAGCCAATCAGAACAGAGCTTATTTATATATCGGTTTTAAAGGCTCAATAACAAAGAACAACCTGTTTAAATACAAGGCATAAAGAGAGGATGAAAACTTCATGAAAAATGAATTATGACTTATTTGTGTGGTTCTATGTACCAAAAACAAACAACAAAAAAAGAAATATACTACAATAATGTAGGGTATGGGCTCTTTTAATGATTGATGATAAAGAGCAGAATATTTAGGTAGCTGCTGTGCCAAAATATCTGCATTTTATTAACTTTAAGGGTATTTGTAACCTACAAATAAATGTAAGGTAAAGCAGGTGCATGTAGTCTCAATTTCTACATTACATACATTTTTATTTGTTGACATTCACTGATTGTACATGACAAATATTGGATATTAGTATCCAATTAGTATCCACACAGAATTCACATATCAGTCATGGTCCGATCAGAATTGTAAGACATTGTTGAGCTGTCAGTATATAATGGTGGTTGGTAACACCTCTGCCTTCTACGCTGTAGACTGGGGTTTTAACCCCCGCCTGGGTAAGCACCCTACACTATACCAATAAGAGTCCTTGGACAAGACTCCTAACACCACCTTCGCCTACCTGTGTAAAACAATCAAATTGTAAGTCGCTCTGGATAAGAGTGTCAGCCAAATGCCATAAATGTAAATGTAGTTTAAGCTTGACTCCACTAGGCTGAGCTGTTGTCCCATGATGGGATTGATTGCATCTGTGGGTACCCTTAAAACCACAAGAGTTGCTTACTTTAACTGTGTTTGAGTAATGTCAGTAACATTATGGTTATATCTGTCGTCGGTTGGCATGGCAGCATCATACTCATATGATGAAGAGGGTCGCCAGAGGTCCAAAGCCGCAATTCCACCCCCTATCTATGAAGACTCAGAGAGACCCCGATCTCCTCCAGGACCCACCAGCTCTTTTCTGGCCAACATGGGGTGAGTGAGATTTCCAAAAACTGACATTCAGCTTATTCTCAGTCAGTGTTTATTTTATATTACGTATATTTTAGTTAGAGTTGCATTAAAGGCAGTTTTGTGATACGTCTATTAACATATGTTTTAGATTTATGTAATTTATTGTTGTATTATTGAAATTAGAATTTACAATGTTCAAACATGCATAACTGAAGTAATATTTTGACATTAATCTGTACTTTAAAACTTTGTTTTAAAACTTTTCATACTACATTACCCACTTATTTAGGAAAGAGGAAAGAAATAATATTTGGTTTTCCATGATACAGGCCCTGTAAAAAAGCAAAAATGATAATTATTAGTTATTAGCATTTTATTGTCCATAATATGATGTTGCTGTTAATTAAGACATATGTTCTAAGCCTTTACCTATTGGTGCATCCCTATATAGCTTTCTCTTGTTTTTTAAGGCATCAGTTAGCTTCATCCTCAGTCTGCTTCTTAGAGAAGCCCATGGTTATTGAATGTTAGCGCAAGGTTTGAAGAGTTAGAAAATTATTATGCTCAGCAATTGTCATCAGCTGTTGGTTCCTGATGAGTCTTCCTCACTCATTAGGCCTTTATGGACTCATTAGGACTGGTTAGACAGTTAGTTAATCAAATGTAAAGTAACTGTACATTAATGCTTGCAGAAATATATTTTTTAATAGTTTGCTGCAAAGTTTCTTTTTCTACATAATATGTAATTTGGCCCAAAACCTTTGCATGCAGTTGCGTATTCAGTACATCAAATCACAAGTAACATCGAGCTATTTGTAAGTAAAGCATAAAATGGGCCTTGGATGAGTCATTAGCATTGTGGGTTAGTGAGGGTCAGAGCAACGTCTTATGCTTGAGCTTTGGATTGACTCTGGTGACCAACGCAGTACAAAGGTGCAATTGTTACTGGTTACATTGTGTTATGATGTGCCAAGTGAAAACAAAGTGGAATGACCTGTATGTGTGTCCTGCAGAGGGACAGTGGCTCATAAGATCATGCAGAAGTACGGCTTTCGTGAGGGCCAGGGCCTGGGGAAGCATGAGCAAGGTTTGAGCACAGCTTTGTCAGTGGAGAAAACCAGCAAACGTGGCGGCAAAATTATCATCGGAGACTCAACGGAAAAGAGTGAGCTCACACACTTACCAAATTACACAACACACACACTGTCCAAAGCACGTCTGTCACGTACAGCAAAGTTCCAGTAAAATAGGGTTGTAAATCTCAAAGTCTCAAATTTTATTCGATTATTTTGGTACAATCCACAATATTTTTAAAACATGAAGGAATAAAGCAGTAGTGGATTATGGACAAAAAATCAGCAATTGTTATTTTTCACGTTTGACAATAATTTTATGTAATATTAATTAATTACGTTTGTATTCAGTTCTCTATTTATATTTTATTCGGGAGCTTTTTTTTGACAGTTAATATGGGTGTCTAGAGCAGCTGGTGTGGACTGAAACACTGAAATGGAACTGAACTGCTATGTTAGAAGGTTGTCTAAAATATCTTCAGATATGGTTGATTTTGAGATTGAATATTCAAGTACTTTTTTTGAAAATATCAACAAGTATTCAAAGCATTTAAAATATGTTTCTGCCAGCCCTAGTGACTTCATAGTCCAATTGTATTTTGGTAGTTTGTGCATCCTTTTTTTTTGTATCTTATCTAACTCTGTTTCTGTATGTGCTCACATGTGTGTTTCTGTTTCTCAGCTTCAGGATCCAGTCAGAATGTGACTGACACACCTGGCTCTAATTCAGGAGCATCAGGTTTGTCTTTACACCTGTTCATTTGACCTACTTTAGTCTGGTATCCTCAAAGCTTATTTCTTTTTTATTTCTTTGTAAATACACACGTTTCTCTTCAACAACACGTCCTACTACACATTTTACCACTTCTCTGTAGGGTTGTGACTGATGATTGAAATAAGAATTTAGGGCTGTCAAGTAATTAACAGCACAATAACAAACCCAGCATAGCCATTCACAAGTATTTAACTGGAAAACATAGAAAGGCATTTATAGAAATGCCAACTGCATATTTGCTGAGAAGGTAATAATAATAATTTAATTGATTAACTGGAACAGCCTTACTTCTCTGCTGTTCTTGGGTAGTTTGTAACCGGAAACTGCTTTAAGGTCAAAGGCTCATTATGATAGTCCTTTTATAAATGAAGCTTACAAGTATCATCACTTAATCCTATGACTCAGACATGATTTAATGTCTATGGCCTTGATAACTTTATCAGTGAGATCATAAATGTGACACAAAGGTGATTCACACTGCCAGGGGCCACTCCCATGTCTCCTGCAGGACAAGTTCATATATTTACACAACAATGCCGCTGCTAATAAATTTTCAATGTACCAAGATTGTTTGCACAAACACGTTTTTATTTACTCAAAAGTTGGCTTAGAATTAAAAAGCCTATTATGCAGCTATAGACAAAAGACAAAAAGGCTACTCTTATATCTCTTATTGTCTGGAAATTTTAGTGTGCCTCCATTTGTTTGCTCACATATTGGAAAAATGTTGGTAAAAAATAAAACAACGTTTAATGTGTCTTAACTTTTGCACAGGCCACATTTTATGTTTAATTTTTCCAGTTTGTCAAATTCAGCAAGTAAACAGCGTACATGCACTGAAATTTTCACTCAGAAAATCAATAAAACATGTCATTTGTGCCCAGACCTTCACATATATTTTATCCATTGCCATGTTACATAAGAAGGGTTCCAAGGCCATGGTTCACTTTTTGTGACTCAGAACCCCATTCCATATTGAGTTTGCATCATAATAAATGACAATAGCCACATTGGTAGGCCTTGTGGAAAATACTGTTTCTTTGTATTTGGCTCAGAAACATAGAGAAATCCAGGTTGCAGATATGGACCTCCTCCATGAAGTTACTTCACAGAAGCATAAGTGAATTAATGAGTGCTGAGATTTGAGTGTTATAACCAAAGGAACAAAGGATGTATTCATTTTTCTTATGTGAAAAATCTCTCTCACTAATTCTGTCTTTAGCAGATACGTCAAAGAAAAATGAGGTCAACCCTCTGACAGAAATCCTCAAATGTCCTACGAAAGTGGTTCTATTGCGGGTAAGTGGGGTAGAACAGTGTGTGCGTGTGAATACAAGATGTAATTGAGGACTGTCTGGATAGTCTCCAAAGATAAAAGTCTCTGTGTTTCTTTAGAATATGGTGGGACGAGGAGAGGTGGATGAAGACCTGGAGGCGGAGACGAAAGAGGAGTGTGAGAAATATGGCAAAGTCGTAAAGTGTGTTATCTTTGAGGTGAGAGATGCTTCTTCCAGGATATTGCTTGTTTGAGATTTGGATAGTTTCCCATAGTAATTGCTGATTGCAGTCTGCACACAGAATGAATTAAAGCAACAAGCCATGTGTTAGGGCCTAGACATGCCAAGTTGATGAAGAAGAGTTGGTGTAAACCAAGGCTGACTCATGATCACTTTCTGTCAGCTCGCAATTGGTGCTTGAAAATTTACACTCAAGCACGGTGCGAAGACTACAGCTTAGTGCTGAAACACACATTCTTAAAAAGTCAAGTAGGTTTTTCCTTCTCCTGTAAAATGATCATTTTGGAGATTCAAGGTTTTCTTCCGACAAAAGTAATACGTATGTACTTGTCTACATGCCTTCACTTGTATTGTTAGAAGACTGAGTCCTTGTAAACATATCACCGACCACCGTTGCTCAAACCTTCACCCTATTTAAAATGAAGAATTGCCTCGTTAATGTTCAGTGGCTAAAATATTTTCCTGGTTTGTTTAATGTAAACATGGTCTCTAATATATATATTTTTTGTTGTAAATTGGTGAGGCCTGAATAGAAAGTGAATTGGCAACAGTATCTAGGGGAGGTGAGGCTTCACAGAATTTTGCGATTCATTCTTCTGCCAAGTGATGTAGTTCTTTAACAGTTTGCTTTGGTTGTTAACATAATGAAAAGAAATGACTCTATGACCAGCATAATCATAAGTGAATGAGCATTAATACAGAATTCAGTTGATGTGTGCGGTTGTATGTATTTATATAGAGTATTTTATAACTGCTTTGAACATGGCTCAGCCAATCAGATTTCAGAACTGTTCCTTATAATAGTCCCTTAACTGTACATCAGCTGTGAAACAGTGCTTCTTTTCAGTTTTACAACAAAAACTGTAAAATGAACCCATTTCCAGTTTTGTTGCATGATAACAATAACTGTTGAATTTAATTTACTTCTGTTGTGATGTTTAGATATCAGATGTTGCAGATGATGAAGCAGTGAGAATATTCCTGGAGTTTGAACGGGTCGAGTCAGCAATTAAAGGTGGGCTTGCTTTCTTTTTTCTTTCGGTTTTCCTTTCTTTTTGTTTCTTTTTCTTTTCTTTCTTTTTTCCTGTCTTTCTTTCTGTTTCTGTTTTTCTGTCTCTGTCTTTCTTTCTTTCCAGCTTTTCTTCTCTTTTTTCTGTCTTTCTTTTTGTCCCCTCCTTATGTATGTATCTGTACTTGGCTGTGTCTAATTCAGGTGCCCCAAATATCTGTCTCTCTGTAAGTGAAGCAGGTGAGTGAGCATGGTCCCTCAGGTGTTACATCACCTGCGGAGTTACATCACATCCTCGAGAGAACTCATAAAGCAAACCAGTTCACTTCATTCACTCACTCGAACAAATTGGTTTGGACTCAATTTAGCCTGTTACTTGAAACAATGATGGCTTTATTCAGGACTAGCTGTGCTCTAATATGTTCCTGCTACTCAGGTTGCATTTCAGCAACTCCTCTTCTGATCCCTGATTAGCAGTTGTGTTCACATTGGGTCTTTCCAGCAATTAAAAAAAAAAGGCTGAGATCATGACCTTCAGACCAAAACATTGTTTATATAACAACACCACCACCCTCTCCCACAGGCCATCAGAACTCACTTCTAAGAATCAGAGAAGTTCAGGAAGGTATGAAGGGGTGCTCTGAGCAGCAATGTTATGTCACCTGCATCCGTTGTTCTCAAATGCAACAGTGACTCTCACATGTGCACCTGCACAAAACATGAGGACAAAAAGTATTAGAATTGTAGCAAATCTTTAAAAGAATGAACTAGAAAACATTTGTGTTTTGTGCTTTATGTACTGGTCAAAATATGGCCTGTGCAATTACTTGGTTATAATGATAGGCTGTAATTAATGCATTGAGTTTAGTAGTACACCTTGTGTCTCTGCTTTAGGTTAAATTATAAATTAATGTATTAGAAATATTGTGGCAATATCACTTTTGCCTAATTTTCTTCTTACCCCAGCTGTAGTTATTCAGCCAAGACATACTTGGAGTCCAGCTTTTGCTTCTTTTGTTTAGAACTGGAGCTGCAAGGCTCAAGTTGCTAACTAACAGTAGAATGCAAGAATCACCCGAATAGCATGAAATTGTTCATAGCACACAAAAGCACAAAATTACATTGCCAGAACTTCTCTCAACCCACTTAAACTACATCCAGTTTTTCATTAAGTTAGCTCAGACTAGTCAATGTGGTTCAAAGCGTACTGTGACTTATTGTGAGCTAGAAAAATGAACAAGCATTACAGGCAGCATTTAAGACAACTCCATGGTTAATATCCACAAATCAGGATTCCTCTGTGTGTATGACTGTCACCATAACAAATAGTGATTCTAGATCAGCAGCCCTACACCTGAGATGGTTTAGGAATACGTACCCTGTTGTCTAATGTGGTTTGCTGAAGTTTGTAGTTCACAGTACATACTATATCCTAGTAGAAATTAGTCAGAGATTAATCATTAACTAGCCAAATGAACACCTTCCATCAAAATAATAATTATAAAATAGTTTGGGTTTCTTGTATGGCTTGTGGAATGTACTGCTGATTGGTGGGGCTCGGCATAGTGTGTATATGTTGTTGTTAGATTATGTATTTCTGGGCTTATGCAGATGTTCTCATATATTTAGATGTGTTATTTAGACAGGATATTTGGTCTCAGGAAGTAAGCTATATTGTTATTCTAATAGCTCCATTAACCAATGTCTGACATTTGTCTGACTACAAGCCCTCCAATCCACATTCACTGTCAGATCAACTAGACAATCTGGGTCTAACTTCACACCTAGTCACAATGCCTTTGTTATCTGTATCCTGTTACACCGGCAGAGGACTTCTGCTCCCCAGCTTCAGAACCTGGAAAATTTAGTCATGACTGGCTATTCATATTTGCAAACAAAAAACCCCCAAAAAAACCAAACACATTTTCATCACTTCATGAGCAAGGTCTCTGAGAAACAGCGATCTAACAAAGTAAATAGCTTTAGGTTATTAAACATACCTTGTGTAATAAGCCAGTTTTATTTAAACCCAGAGTCAGACAACTATATGTTCATGATTATATGATTAAAAACTAAAAAGTTGATGAAATGACGAACATACTGTGATGATCTGAAAGATCTTTATTCTAAACCTCTAAAGTTAAATTTATCATTAATAACCCAAGTTAACACTAATCTAAACTACTGCACTAGCTTGGGCTAAATGAACCTCACTCTTAAAAGCTGTCACAGGATGAAAGTGTTCTGTATTATAATTTTGCACATGTGGTACAAGTGCTTGTGAACATCACTTAATTTTTAGTAGGCCTATCTAATAGGCAATTGCCTGTTTACTGTTAATCAGTAAATCATTTACATCCCTAATTCAAAACTTTGAAACTCTTTCTGGTGAACTGTTCTGCTGATACACTTAATTGGGTCATGATTATAAAACAATAATGTATACGTAGTTAGCTTACAGTACGGGGAAACGCTTTTGTTTTATATTTTTGTTAATGCCTTTTAGCTTGGTACTAACTGATAAAAGGGAAAAGTGTATTCAGACAGCATATTTAAAAAATGCATATATTGTCACTGTCCAGAGAAAAGCATCTCCAAAAGTATCTCCACAATGGTAACTTGTTCTTAACTTTCATCAAAATTTAATGTACAGAGATTTCATTCAAGTAATTTTGGAGCATTTCTGTGGGTCCATTCATTATAAGATCTACACTGTGAAAAGGGCCCAAATGATTTAGAAAAATACAAATAAATAAAAATCAGCAAAAATGGAGATCTTTATTTTTTCTGGACAGTGATAAAATGTGAATATTGAAAACAAAAGTTCTGCATATTAATTTAGCAAAAATAGCAATAATAATGTTCTTACGTCAATTTCCCCTGATGTTACTATAAAAGATGTTGCCATTGTTAGAGAGGTATTACTGCAACAAGAGGCAATCATGGCAAAAGCATTTCCAGGTTTCCAAATGTGATTTTTTTTTTTTTTTTTTTTGCCCTACTGTGACTCAGATCTAATGTTTTCGGGGCTGTGTGGACACGCAAATCTGATCTTTTCAAATCCGATCTGATCCACTTTCATATGTGGTCCTAGATCGGGTATGTATCAGATTCATGGTCATGTGACCTTGATGTGAACGCTCAGATCGGAAGTCATGCTTTTTCCCACTGCGTGTATGCCATCATTCAGTGTTACCGTGGCAGCAGCGCCAAACAGAAGTTAAAGGCTGTAAACGCTGGAAAAGCAACACATCTCACCATTTTCGCCTTTGTCTCACACTAATAATGAGCATCTGAGAGCTGTTCGGAGTTAATTATCTTTGCAGTAAAGACTCGTTTTGCTTGTTAGTTTGTTTCTAATGATGCATGTGATCACCTGACGTTACTGAGTAGGATGTGCACATGTGTGGGTCATTTCAAGCAGTTCATTCGTTCACATTAATGATAGATTTGAATCACTTACCTAAGTGAGTGTGTACCGTTGTGTCAGAGAGAGTGGATTTGAGCAATGAGGCTTGTAATGTGAATGAAGCTTAAAGTTCTCAGGGACAACGTTATTTAACAACACAGTGAAAAATGTCGTGCAGAGCTTGCAGTGACCAAAAACATCCTGGTCAGTACAGTTGTTATGATGATATGCAATTGAAAAGTTAATAGAACCACAACTAATCATCCCTAAACAGGTGCACAATGCAAGTTTTGTCTCAGACTTGTGATCGTAGGAAGGTAAGAGAGAAGCCCAAAATAACACACTCTGGAGCATCATGACATGAGGCTGCTTCTCTGCAAATGGTACTAGGGGTTTATATGTCATTGAAGGCAACAATGTACTGGTAAATATTAGAGGAGAATTTAATCTCATTGGCCAAGAAAGGTTACAAGATAGATGTCACAGCAAAAAATAAAAAAATCCCAAACATGCATCCATAATAACCCAACACTTCATGCTTAGGAATACATGTTTTTTTTTTGTTCATATTTTTAATCAGAAGACATTGTGTGTAAATGTGAAGTAGTTGTGTGCTTTGGAAGTAACATAACAAAAACAAGTGTCTGAATACCTGTTTCCCCTCACTAGATAAGGTTAAAGGAAAGTAATGAATGACTCACTGTCCCATCATGTTTACAGGTAATTGTGTGAGTGTTTGTGTGACGTGGATGACCTGTATCTGGGTTTCTGTGTGTTCTTCCTCAGCTGTGGTGGATCTGAACGGAAGGTATTTTGGAGGTCGAGTGGTGAAGGCCTGCTTCTATAACCTGGACAAATTCCGAGTGCTTGACCTGGGAGAGCAGGTGTGAGTCACTTAGTCAGTGTCACCTCCCTCACTTCAGCAATGTTAGTGAAAACACCAAGAAAAACCCTCTGTGATCCTTTCTCTGTACATAATAATAGCTTTTATACGCCATTTCCTGGCCTGTTTTTTTTTTTTGTTTGTTTTTTTGTTTTTTTTTCTCATGTCTCGTTTGGTTTTGAGGAATGTTTCATCTGCTGTTGGACAGTTTCTTGTTTTTGCTCATTTGTTGATTGTCTACATCAGTTGAATGTGTACTGAACATCTCTAATCTTTTTTGGAAAAAAAGCAGTAGTGTGTTGTACAAACCAGTAAATAAACAGTGTATTTTAGAAACCCATCCTTGTTTCTTTTTACACACACACACACACACACACACACACACACACACAATAACGTAGTATGAATCAGTTATGAATTCTAGAAGTTGTGATTTCGGCAGTGCAGCAGGTGTCAAACGTTCTGGTGGCGAGCTTTAATTTAAGGCATTCTTTGCTATATCTGCAAATTTATTTAATGAAATTTAGAATTTTGGTATTTTTATGCCCCGTATGCGCACATCTTTTTGTCCTTTGGTTGAATTCAGTAATGCTGATCAGTTTCAGCCAGCTCAGCTTGATCACTGCTTTTTAAATCCAAGGCATTTGTGATGTTAATTTTACCATTTTTGATGCCTTGTAGCGTTCTCATTTCTCAAGTATTATCTACAGCTAGAGTATAATAGCTTCCTACTTACTGTTCAAAATCTAGGAGGATCTAGAGTTACTGCCATCATATTAGAATGATTTTATGATTCCAAACTTTTGCACAGTAGTGCAGTACAGTAACACTAACATTTAACACTTCCACAACAGATTTGTAAACGGTGAATGATTCACACTTGTCTGTTGTGTCACTGAGATAGTGACAGGTTAATGACTGTGAATGGGTCCTGGTTCTGGCTTTATGCAATGACACACACCTGTCCCCCTATGGCTTAATAAAGTAGGGAACCTACATTCAGTCAGTCTGACATAATCACGGCTCCTACGAGAGCTACACACTCTGATCTGCAGACTATTGATAGACACGAGGCCTGGTTTATATGGGCCCCTCCCAGGCGGCCATTGCATGTCCATACAGACTAATGGTGATAGTCTACAAGGTTGTCCTTTAGAGTGAAAGTTCGTCCAATAATTTACCTGATTTTCCCCTTTAACCCAAAGCCAGTCAGCCAAAGCATGATTGGTGCCTGAAATTTGTTCCTTTTTTTTTCGAGCTGCCAAGCTAATGTAACTAGCTAACAAGAAATGGAATTATCATTGTCATTGTATAATTGCATGCTTAAATCATTATGCCCTAGCCTCAAACCGTGTTAACTAATGTCTTACAAAACAGATAGTTCCGGTCCTAAAATCTGGTTGGCTGAGCTGCGTTTGAAGCTGTTGTAAAATCCATGATACACTATATTGCCAAAAGTATTCAGTCACCCATCCAAATAATTGAATTTTTTTGTTCCAGTCACTTCCATGGCCCCATGTGTATAAAACCAAGCACCTAGGCCTGCAGACTCCTTCTGCTAACATTAGTGAAAGAATGGGTCGCTCCCAGGAGTGCACAGAGGTTGCCAACTTTCTGCAGAGGTCAATCGCTACAGACCTCCAAACTTCATGTGGCCTTCAGATTAGCTCAAGAACAGTGCAGACAGCTTCATGGAATAGGTTTCCATGGCCAAACAGCTGCATCCAAGCCTTGCAAAGTGTCAAATGCGGTCGTGTAAAGCGCTGCTACTGGACTCTAGAGCAGTGTAGACGTATTCTCTGGAGTGATTAATTATGCTTCTCCCTCTGGCAATCTGTCAGATGAGCCTTGGTTTGGCAGTTGCCAGGAGAATGGTACTTGTCTGACTGCATTGTGCCATGTGTAAATTTTGGTGGAGGGGGGATTATGGTGTGGGGTTGTTTTTCAGGAGTTGGGCTTAGACCCTTAGTTCCACTGAAAGGAAGACTTTATTTACATTTATGGCATTTTGCTGACGCTCTTATCCAGAACGACTTACAATTTGATCATTTTACACAGGTAGGCCAAGGTGGTGTTAGAAGTCTTGCCCAAGGACCCTTATTGGTATAGTGTAGGGCGCTTGCCCTGGTCGGGGATTGAACCCCAGTCTACAGCGTAGAAGGCAAAGGTGTTAACCACTACACTAACCAACCATGCTTAATGCTTCAGCAGACCAACATGACTGCACACCAGTGCACAAAGCAAGGTCCATAAAGACATGGATGAGTGAGTTTGGTGTGGAAGAACTTGACTGGCCTGCACAGAGTCCTGACCTCAACCCGACAGAACACCTTTGGGATGAATTAGAGCGGAGACTGCGAGCCAGGCCTTCTCATCCAACATCAGTGTCTGACTTCACAAATGCACTTCTGGAAGAAAGGTAAAAAATTCCCATAAACACTCCTACATCTTATGGAAAGCCTTCCCAGAAGAGTTGAAGCTGTTATAGCTGCAGAGGGTGGGCCGACATCATATTAAACCCTATATATTGAGAATAGGATGTCACTAAAGTTCATATGCAACTCCAGCTCGAGAAAGGGGCGCTGCTGGAGTTGTGCTAAAGGTTTGTGCATTCAACAGTGCTCTGTTATTATTTGTTGTGTTCTTTGACAAAAAGTTAACAAAATTCATGAAATGACTGCATATACAGCAACGTGTGACCGAACATTCTCCTCATTTAGCGGTTCGTGGTTGCTTGGCAACGATACCATAGTGTAAAGGAACTACATTTTTTGGTGGAATACTTGTTTATGTTGATTATTATTAATAATAAGTTATTTCCTGAAAAAAATTTGTACTTTATCATGTTTTATTTTGCTGCCATTTTATAAAAGCAATAAGCCACTTGAGGCTGTTTGTTACTGCCATTTTTTCACAGCGTCATGTTGTGCCTAAGAACATCTTTCCAGTGATAAAATCGCTGTAACACATGGCTTCTCGGGGCTTATTGCTTTAATAGACATGCTTATGTAGTTCCTGACATGTTAAAATGTGCGGTTATCTGTTTAAATGAAAGTATACAGTATAGCTAAAACAGTAGTAGCAGCAATCTTGAAGCCTGAATTATGTCTTCAGTTTTGTCGTTTTTATACATCACAGTGTCAGAATCCATGTAAGCAAGTCTATTTGAAATTTGACTTAACTTTACACACTTCAAGGCAAGCATGTAATAACTTAGACATACAGTTTGCACAAGGCTAATTGGAGAGTAGCTCCACCTTCAAATGCATCTGGAATCAATCCCAGAACACCCTTTAAATCATTAGCGTCCTCTACACTCTAATATCAGCCCATCAAGAAAACTACCTTTAATGACGGTTGTATACCCCAACAGGCAGGAACCAGAAGAAGCTTTTAGGGGTTTCCTTGGAATTTTCTTGGCGTCTTACCCTCATATTATTATAAAAACAGTGCAAAACTAAAGCTGCAAATTTTGGGCATGAAAACGTCCTGGATTAACTACATTTGAGGTAAGAGGAACACAGGCATTTAGTTGTGGACACAAAACTTGTATATTCTCCATTGAAAAGCACTGAAAATGAAATGGGTAATGTGCTGTACATGAGCCTGAAGTTGCCAAGCATCAGCTCACTGGTTATAAAGCTGCTGAGCACTGGGCTGTGGAGCAGTAGAAGTTTGTTCTTGGGAGTAAAGGAGCTACATTCAATACCTTGGCGATGTGTTGCAGTGGTGTAGGTGATCCCGAACTAATCATCCAATATCAGCATCTGACCTCACTAATGCTCTTTTGGATGAAGGCTATGAACTATTAACTTAGTATCATATCTCAAATGCAAAGACTAAATGGGACATTTAAGTTTGTTTTTTGGCCAAACTATGGATTCAAATCACATTAAACAGGCAAAGCATTATCCGAGGAAGTTGTATGTGCCTGTGTTTCCTTGTGGACATGTTGTGGCCTGAATAAGAATGACCCTCTTAAAAAGGGTGTGTTCTTCTCTAGTGTATTCTTCAAGAATTCCAGAGACAGGGTTTATCTGGGGGCTCAAACGTGTTGACAGAAAGAGGGAGATAAAAACAACAGCTGTTGCAACAAGGCAAACCAATGAAAATGAGTGTGTGTTACTTTCTGCGTGTGTGACTGGGTCAGTTATGAAGCTGTACTAGTTTATCAAAGAGGAGAGGGGACACGCTTATGTAAGCTGTTATGAGGGGTGTTGGGGGATCTGCAGAAGGAGATAATGAAATCTACACCTCAGGGATTTCATTCTGAACAGAACACTTCAGCACCAGGCCAATGAGAGACAGACAAACAGACCGACAGAAGACTGCATATTATACTCTCATGGTCCTAGAGACCTCAGACCACATTTAACAGCTCAGAAACATGATTTTTGCTTTAAACTTGGCTTTTCCTAATTCCATGCAACTTAGTAGCTTTTTCCCAATTCCGTACGACATGGTATAAACACTATATTGACTTGATGATGTTTCAGAAGTGCTCAATGTTTTGTCTTGGAGGGTGCCAAAGTGCCGTATTTGTGGTGGGCTGAGGACCAAGAAACAAACGGTATACAGATGCATGAAAAAGTCTGAGCACACCTGGTCAAATCACATGTTTTTGTTCATTTTAGAGGTCAAAATAAGTTAACACACATCACATTTAAACATTTTAATGCACAGTTTCTTTCTGAATTGAATGCACAATGTGCTGAATTTAACATATTGGGAAAACAAACAAATAAGCACTAAAAAAAACTTGGCCTGTGCAAAAGTTATGGCAGATTTCAGATATTATGTTAAAAGCAAAAATAATTAACAATAATTTAGTTAAATTCACAAATAAATACAAATTGTGCACTAAAATGGTTAGAAAATGCCGTACCTTTGTTAAATCTGTGCATTTGTAGAGGAGTTGTAAACTTATTTTCACTTAGAAATAAAGAAGGTAGCAAATGAAGTAGGTTTCAACTTTTGTGTTCAAAATTGTATTTTTTAACCTTACTTCAAAATATAAATTGGGAAGGAAACTAAGAAAATAATAAGTTACATATAGCATAGAAGTGTTTACTCTCTTATTGGGAGACGGAGTGGACTTTGGTTCACTTTCTGGCTGGCCAAATCAAACTTCAACATTCACTGCCTGTCAGACGTTTTGCAACACTGCGCTTTATTTGTTATATTTTCCAAGTGGTGTTTGATTGCCACTGTTACTTTTCAATTTTCTAGTAATGTTCCCTCACAATGTTGTGTGACTTTTGATTACCTCATGCACAAATGGGCAGAGAATATATTAATAATATAGAAAATGATATTAATCAGTAATACCTTATTTCACTACCACCTGTCAGTGAGCCAGTTCAGACACCCTCTCTGATACGGTATCTCACTTGCAAATATGTCTCGGTATGGCAGAAAAATGCACTTATTTCCTATTTCCATTGTCTAACATAAAGCAGCTATGTGCTCATTATTTGAGTATATTTATCTTCAGCACTCCTGTTCAAACTGTCTTCCTTAATATGAACAGCAGGTTTTGCTTAATCAATGATTTGACAGTCCAAACTACCATTAAATGTGCATATTGAAGCTCAAACGTGGTTTGGGTGCTGATGAGTGCTGACCCAAGGTAGGTGGCCACTGACAGTTATTTCTCCAGTTTAGCAGGTTTTGCAAAGCACTTTGGTAAAACCTAAACAGCTTTTTATTTAATATGACAATATGAAAGGCTAGTTGTTACCAAAGATTTGATGCCCACTACTGCTTTAGTTTGCAGGTTTTGTATGTATTGGACAGGGGGCTTTGCGTTTTAATGCTCGCTCCTGTTCTCAGGAGGTATTTTGGCCTCTGTGTCCAGTTACATGACCAAAACATTCTAAGCTCATGTTGTGATTCTACCTGATTGGTCTGACATGTGCAGATTCCTTCAGTCTTCTATAATTAGCTGGCTGTGGTACAAGGAGTGTAAACACTTGCCTTGGCATAGGAATGGGTACATGCTCATCCGTTACAGGCTTTCCTGGGCCTTTGAGGCTGGGGCTACATCGTCCAATGGTGTGCTGACCATGGGCTTGACATGTGCATACAGAATGTGTTTCTTGTTTACAGTGTGTATTGCTGTTCTCAGTGTTGCTAATAACTCCACTGTACATTGCCCAACACATGGTTTTCCTTTTTTGGGTTACATGCAAAAGCAGCAGGTGCCTGAGGAAAAAAAGAGTTGGAGCTTTGAGGTCTCTGTCCAATAAAACACAGACCACGCCTGTGCAATGTGTTGCCCATGTGGTCAGGGTTTGCGGGGCCATGTTGTCAATAGTTGGTGTTTTTGTGCCGCAGTGCTGTTTATGTCTGTGTTGGTTAACGTGATGTCTGGTTTTAGAGTTGGATGAGGTTTCACCTGCTCTTGGCAGGCTATGTCCCTGTGCTGTTGGTGTGTGCTGGACATGCTGTTGTCTATGGCTATGTAAATCATTTAAAAAGGCATTTGACTACTCAGATCTGTGGGAGCCTCTGCTCTTTTTCAAAATTTCTCCAAAATTTCTCCATAATCTCAAATTTTCTCCATAGTTCAGAGGTTTAGACATTAACATAGTCATTCTTAGATGTTTCATATGAAATGGTTAATTGTAGAGAAACTCAGTCATGCTGGCTTTCTTTAAAACACAGTGGCTTGTGAATGCAATTATCCCATTGATGCTATTTTTGACCAGTGTCTTCCTTATTGTGGAATCATCCACATTGACCATAACTGAGGCAAGTGAGGCCTGCAGTTTAGATGTTTATCTAGGTTTTTTGTGACCTCCTGGATGAGTCGTCAGTGCTCTCTTGGTGAAATCTTGGTAGGCCAGCTGCTCCAGGGAAGTTTCTCCACTGTTCCAAGTTTTCAGTTTTTGGCAATACTGGCTCTCACTGTGGTTTGCAGGAGTCCCAGAGCCTTAGCAATGGCTTTGTAACACTTTCCAGACTGGCAGATTTCCATTTCTTTGCTTTGCATCTGTATTTGAATGTCTTTAGAACATGACATCATGTTCTGCTTTTTGCAGCCTTCTAGTCTAAAATTAAAAGTACTTTGATGATCTGAAACATTTAAGTGTGACAAATGCAAAAATCGAAGAAATTGGGAACGGGGAAAATACTTTTTCACTGGTCATTTATTTACTGATGACCAGTGAACCCACATGCTTTTTTTATGTACTTTTGGTAGTAGTAAAATGGTGCTAAATCTGGAAAAGAAATTCAGCAGAATTCTCCTCTAAATCACCACTGACAAAAATGGATCATTAATGCAATGTCCTAGAGCAGTGACATTTGGTTGCATTAAGATGAACCGGGGCTCCCGAGTAGCGCAACTGTCTAAGTGTTGGCCCTATCATCAGGCGATCCAGAGTTCCATCCCGGGTGATGCTACAGCCATCTGTAACCGGACGTCCAAGAGAGCACAATTGGCCTTGATCTTTCTAGGTGGTTAATATGGGGAGTCCTAACCAGCGGGTGGAATTGGAGACGACTAAACAGGGAAGAAAAGTGGGTAAAAAAACAAAGATGAATCAGACTGATTTTCCATGTCTTTAAATAATGAAAACTTAAGGTGTAATCTCAGAATAGTTTGATGTGAAAAGGTACATCGTAGAGAACCTTAATAACTCAGATTTCATTACAGTGGTGCTGATAGGATACAGGGGTTTTGATGGGTACAATGCAAATATAGCCATTTTATTCACAATGTTAAATGACCAGTGAAATAGGATGCAAGTAAAATAGTGTTAAATGTGAAATAATAAAGAAAAAATAAAAACTATTTAATTCCACCCATTTTTCAATGTTTCTGACTCAGTAAGTTTCTCCAGAATAGAACATCCATCCATCCATCCATCCATTTTCTAAGCCGCTTCTCCGTCAGGGTCGCGGGGGGGTGCTGGAGCCTATCCCAGCAGTCTTCGGGCGGAAGGCAGGATACACCCTGGACAGGTCGCCAGTCCATCGCAGGGCAGACACACAGACACAGACAGTCACTCACACATTCACATCTAGGGACAATTTAGCACGTCCAATTGGCCTGACTGCATGTCTTTGGACTGTGGGAGGAAACCCACGCAGACACGGGGAGAACATGCAAACTCCACACAGAGAGGACCATGGCCGCCCAGCCGGGGACAGAATAGAACATTTCACATCAAACCACTCTGAACAGCTTTGTTTATATGTGAATGATTTAATTACGCAGAAAATGTGAAAAAGTGGTCGTTTTCCTCTTTTTAGTGGGTGGATCTTTAAAGTAAATGTAATGGGTGCGTGCAAACCTTTTTTCAAGTCTAAAGAACATTCATATAATGCTTTACACTAACAAAAGATTTTTCCTAGAGCCATACACCCTAGTCAAGAACTTGCAAACTTTATTTTTAAAGTGTTGTTTATTTGCATTACTCCCACAACTTGGATTGATATTAACCTTACTTACCTCATAAGGCTAGAGCTTTACTGTCCACCTAACAGGCTGGACGATTGCATTTGGAATCACTTTAAACTTCAAACATTGCTTTAAGCAAAGAGCAGCCCACAGAACTCCTACCATAGGCGCACTTTGTAGGCGTACAGTTATGGATCAGAGTCTGTCTGCTGCACATTTTATCAGCCCACTCTACCCTTTCCATCAATGCAAAAAAGGGACCACCACAGGACCACCACTGACTAGTTATCATTCTGATGGGGGACCATTCTCTCTGGCATTTTAAAACACCACCCTGATGGAACCAGCTGAAACCCTAAGCAGTGATACTCCATTTGTTCCTGTGCGCTGCCATATAATACAGTTCACACACAGGTGGTGACCCATAGATGTGTGTGTGCGTGTGGGTGTGTGTGTGTGTGTGTGCGTGCATGCGTGCGTGCGTGCGTGTGACAATTTTCCTGAATTCATGGTTTAAATGCACCGTGACTGTCATTAAAAACATGCATAAAACTATGTAAATCATGTAAATGTAAATCTGTTTCCATATTTTTCATATTTAAACACACACACACAACAGCGGAGGTGCCACAAAAGATGAGGAATCCTCAAATAAAAAAAGTAATATCAGTTAAGTATCAGACATATTATAACTTTAATATCATAAATGTAGTCTTTATTTAAATATATTGAAGACATAGAGATGTGCACTGATTGTGTTGAATTGAGTCTCAGCTGCTCTCCTGTGTGTGTGTGTGTGTGTGTGTGTGTGTGTGTGTGTGTGTGTGTGTGTGTGTGTGTGTGTGTGTGTGTGTGTGTGTGTGCGCGTGTGTGTGTGTGTGTGTGTGTGGAGGACTCATTGGGTCAGAATGGTATTCAGACAACCTCCCCGACCCTTCAGCCCCCAAAAATCCCAACCCCCACATCCAGCCATGCGGAAGTGGGTCACCTTTGTGGGCTGAAAATGGACTTATTCATGGGCTTTAGGACTTAGGACTGGACCTTCAAATTCTGCCAGTATTTCAGCTGCAACATTGCATACTGCACACCTGCAATTAAGCAAACATCTGTGAACTAAAGAAACAGACTGTTTCTAAAATACAAAATTCTGTATTGCTAAGAATAGTGCAAGTATAGTTTTTTATTTTTATCTATCTGCTCCAAATTAACCTTAAATTCTTAATTTCTTATCCCTTTTAAAGTGATGGTGGATTCATGCTGTCTGACTGTCTGAGACAATGATCTTCTATTTTGAGAGGAGGCTGCAGGGTATGGACTCTCATCACTCCCAGCCTTTCAGAAGGGTGTTAAATGTAAGAGGTAGATAATGATAGGTATTGTCGGTGTGGCTCTGACTCAGGGCTCAGATTATGCAGACAGAGACGGCGATTCCGTATAGTTGAATTTGTTCCTTGTACTTAAGTGCAATTAAGGTAACTTTTTGTATTTTACTGAGCATTTTCAAATGATATCTTCATTTCTGCTCCAGTATGTGTGAGGACGGTTATAGGTGCTTTGCTCAGTTCCACTGCTTTTCATATTAGTTAATAATCCCCTATTTAGGGTTTTAGTGCTATTCTGCCCTGTTGGTTCACTTCTGAGCTTCAATGTTTTAGTTTAGCCCAAAAAGATCCAAACTTTCTTAACAAACTTCACCTGCTGTGCTGATTGAGAGATGCTGGATGTAGAAAGCAGTTCTTGTTTTTAATCCGTACGTTATGTTGTTTTTTTTTTTTTTTAGTGCTTTCCCTTCTAGTTGAGACTGTTTTTCAATGAAGGCAATAACTCTTTTACAGCAGGGTGGGTTTGGCAGTTCTTCAGGGTGGCTCTGATTCATCCGGAGCTACGTGCGGGGGGGCACGAGCTGAAGAGCGTGCTCATTATATTATTCCTAATATTAATGTTGTGTTAAATACCAGCGTGTTATACAGCAAGGTGTCCAGGCGACCCTTTTAGATCACGTGAGCTCTGAAGCATCGATGCTTTTAGGGTAAAATGTTGTGGAATGTTGAATAAATTATTTATAGTAAGATAATTTTATCAACGTAGAATTAAACCGCCTTCAGGGTGGAAACGAGTTCATATTTTACTATGGCTAGAATATAATCGCTTAGAACACGCAGAACTGCTTGGTTTACTTGAATAAAATACTTAAAAACTTAAAGAAATCACATTAAAGGAATAAAAAGAATAATGTGCCACGCCTTTCTGGCGCTTTGCTTTGCTCAAATGGTAAAAATGTAGTGCTATGAATTTATTGCTCAGCAGTTCTTTTTAAAATATTTCACTTAAACACCGTGTGCATCTGCTGAAGTTATAAGTAGAATAAAAGGAGTCGCTCTGTAATAAAAAAAAAACAGGAATGTCCACCATACTGATGCTCACTGTGCTGAGGAAGGGTTTTTTTCCCCCCTTTGTGGTTTCCTACTGATGCAGTGACCTTCAGCACGTAGGCATCTCGGGTGCCCGTTTGGTGAGCTGTGGAGCATCTTGACGGACTGTGGAGGGTTTAGTGAACTGAAGTCTTTCATTAGCATCAAAAGCAACATTCATATCAAAGGCGATGCAGCTTTAACACGTGTAACACATGCGGCAGGCAAAGCAGCGTCCGCGCGTGCAGACGCACAGCAGGGCGCGATGTTATCGCTGTAAATCTAGAGGATAAAGGGAGTTTTGGTTTGGTGGGTTTGGTGATTTTGGTGATTTCGGCCGCCAGGTGGCATTGTGCTCTCGGCCGCCTCCCACGTCTGACGTCACCGGTAGTCACGTTGCTCGCCGGATTTAAAACGAGCATGTGGACCACCGCCGCAGAGCAGACCGGGAGAACAGCGCCAGTCACGCGAGCCCGACGACTAGGACCCTGATTTTGGTGGTTATTTCAGCAATACAGTTACGTTTAGACTTCGTTTCGTGGTCAAGCGCCTCGCTTATTTTTGGCTCGCTGCAGTTTCACCGCCATCACCGAGGAATGACGAGAGAACTCACTCAGAACAAAATCCAAAAGATCTGGATCCCTTCAAAGGATGACAAGCCCGCGATGCCCAGGAAATGTGAGTAAAATCTCGTGTGGCCCCTGATCTGCGGCTCGGTTCGGTTCGGTTCGGCTCGGCTTGTGTGGGGAAGGTGCTGCAGCTCTGTTCCTCTTTCTGTGTCTTCGGTCTGTATTAGCTTCAGTTCACCGCCACCTGCCTTAGCCTCACCTTACTGTCCACTGTTGTCCAGATCTGAACCAACCGGCTAACTAAGGGCTGAAAATGATCCGCTTCTGGTCTCGAGATTTCATTTTTATATCCAGTTACAAAAATCCGACAACTACTGACAGATTTTCATCCACGGTTTAACTATTCAGAAGTAGGCGTGTGGCTGTAGAGTCGGCTGGTGGGTTAACGGGAGCTGTGAGGGGGGCTGTGCTGCGGCTCGTAATGAGCGGTCGCTCACTGTAACTACGTGACGCTGCCATCCTTAGTTATGAAGGCTTTCTGGTTCATCCCATCTCCGCTCCGGTTTCCAGCTAATACTGAACTTTGTTTAACTTGTTTCCCTTCACAGCCTGTCGGCCACTTCTGTCACACGTACACGGGACTGTTTGCAGCGTTAGTCTCATTTAGTATCGTTATTAGCTTATAACGCAGGGAGCCGGCTAAAATAATCGATGACGTGGTCGCCATAGCAACCGGCTCCTGACGCTCCTCAGTTACTGACCGCTTTTTAATGCGCGTGCGAAGCGCGTTAAAAGGGCTCGCTCGAAGCTCTTAATTTATTTCCAGTTTAAGCTGCTGTTTGTTAATAGACTTAATCTGAATGATAAGTCACATTGCACATATACTGTAAGACACTATATGATTATGAAGTTATAGCGGCAAGCTGGAAAAAGCCAAGGCTCTATTCTTTTACAGTTTCTTTGATTGACAAGTTAGATCCAAAGAGGTGGAAAGATCAATGATACACTGTGTATTGGCCGGTGTAAGTTTTTTGTTTGCAAGTTAGCCATACAAATTAGAGAGATTCTGCACAGAGTCAGTGCACATGGGTCTCGGTCATCCTCTAGTAGCTGCAGTCTGCATGGTCTTTGTGTGTGTGTATGAGGGGGTCAGCATCAGTAGTCAATTTGAGGCATGCAGGTTAATGAATTCAACGACAGCTTCTGCTGTTGCCTGGCTCCTCTGGGGATGTTCTTGTAAGGAGAGCGGATTACACTGGCTGTTCGAGCTCAGTCTTTCCCTTCATAAGCATTGTGTCCCAGAGTGCTGAATGGAGACACGCACACAGCTTCATGAAGTTGAGTGTGAGTGAGAGCAATTTGAAGCTTCATGCAGGGCCAGCAAGGTGGAGTGGACAGTGAATGATCATACAGTTCAAAGTCTCTTGCTTCATTGAAATTTAGTTTTTAAAGTTTCCATCAGGCTAATGTAAACTGCAAAAATTTTAGGGGGGGGGGCAATTTAGCCACACCCACTCACATCAGTGTGATCAGGAGTATTGTTTCTGCACATTTCAGCCCAGACTGCTTTACGAACAAGACACAATAGAGGTCAGCCAGTCAGAACATTTCTGTCTGTCTACATCAGTCTTAAAGGCACAGCAAGAAGACAAGCCTGATTGGCTTCAAGGAACCAAGAGTGGTTGAAAAATGGTCATATAAAAGTTAATTGACTGTTTTTGGTGTGTCTATGTATGTATGTATGTATGTGTGTGTGTGTGTGTGTGTGTATATGTATGTGTATATATATATATATATATATATATATATATATATATATATATATATATATATATATATATATATATATATATATATATATATACACACACACACACACACACACACACACACACACACACACACACACACACACACACACATACATATATATATATATATATATATATATATATATATATGTGTTGTAAAAACATAGACTATGGGCTCTTTTAATGTGCAACATTTAAGTGATTTAAATATTTAGTTTTGATCTTGTGTAGGATTTTTTTTTTTTTTTTTTTTTTTTTTTTTTTTTTTTTGAGTGACCCGGTTTAGGCTGACTGCGCAGTGTAGTGGACTGTGGCTGACCGAGTCACAGTCGGCTGGCCCATCTGGGGCACGTGACATTAGGGCACGTGGATGGGCACTGGAGCGAGGGGGAGGGGGGGTTCTTCTCTCTCTTCATTCCTGCACTGCCCATGCTGTTAGTCACCCACTCACGCACACATATAGTGAGATATGCCCCGAGTGACCTAATTCTGTGTGACAGGGGGCTCGTGCAGAGAAAAAGGGATGAGCAGGCTGGAGGGAGAAAAAAAGGTTATTGAGTTTACAAACAAGTGCACACACATTTTCTGAGTCATTTGCTGAGCTGTGTAAACTGTATACCAGTATCAACAGCCAACTAAATATAAAGCACAATGCTTTTACTAAAGCTAAGGCCATCTGTCATTTTATCAATAATTTCTGATTATTAATTCAGTGACGAAGAAGAAAAAAATGGGTTGTCCTGACAAGCTTTGTACAGCATAAATGGAAACTTCAGGTGTTTAAATTAAATTGTACAAATTAAAGGCATTATAGAGTGTTTAATTGTTTTAAAATCTCTTCAAATTAAATTTACATTGGCAGATTATTAACTTGAGGAGGCCTGCACATGTCCAGATTGAACTGTTTGATTGAATTTAGCAATTAAAATTTTCAAAATGGCTCGTCGTTCTAACCCTATTCTGTCTGTTCTCTTGCAGCTGGTGGCGGCCCACACTTGGCCAACCCTCCTACAGTCATAGTGATGGTTGGTCTGCCAGCAAGAGGCAAAACATACATGTCCAGGAAACTCACACGCTACCTCAACTGGGTTGGCATGCCCACCAAAGGTAAATTTAACAAATAAAATAACATTAATAGGCTTAACTTGTTACTGAATAATTCACAATAGTTATTAAAAATATATAGTAGTTGCTGTATAATTTATAGCAGGTAGTGACCATAATTGCTTTTATTTTTCCAGTGTTCAATGTTGGCGAGTATCGCAGAGAGGCAGTTAAACACTACAGCTCATATGACTTTTTCAAATCAGACAACAAGGAAGCAGTCAGAATAAGAGAGTAAGTCAGTCCTTCATACCTGTGATCGACTTCAGTCTACAAGACAGAGCAAGACAACAGCTTCAGTTATTTACTGTTAGTTCACTAATTAACCCTGTCATTGTCTGATTCTGTTCATTCCTGTAGACAATGTGCCTTAGCTGCTCTCCGAGATGTCAAGGTGTACCTAACTGAGCTGGGTGGTCAAGTTGCAGTAAGTATTGCCTTTGATTATGCACATTGGGAAAAGAGGGAATGTGCTGTGCTGAATTAACTTGATTCAAATAAGTACATCATTTCTACGTGAAGTGTATATACAAAAGTTTTATATCTCAGTTTGCTGACTTTTGAAAGTGATTGTGCAGATGTAATGCATTTTATTAATGGAATGTACCATTTAATACAGCAATACAAAAGGTACAGATTTTCACCCTATTCACTGTCTGCAGGTTTTTGATGCCACAAACACAACCAGAAGCAGGAGAGACATGATCCTGGATTTTGGTGCTGAGAACGGCTTTAAGGTTCGTCATTTTAAGGGGCATTTCAGTGACTCTGACGCAAGTAGCTGCAGTGAATAAACACCATTGACTCTAAATCTGTCCTCTTGCAGATCTTCTTCATCGAGTCCATATGCGAGGACCCAAACGTAATCGCTACAAACATCATGGTATGTTTACTGTCACAGTGCATATAGCAGAGTGTGTAGATATATTAACAGATATAAAGTCTGTTTGTTTAGTCTATTTCAGAATGAATTGTGCAAGTTCATGCTTAAACCTTTGTAGGTTTACATTGGGCAGCTGTAGCATATAAAGTTGTGTGTGGTTATGACTTGATTTAAGAATAAATCCGCTTAGATCCATGCTTTTACTGTGGTATGCCACAGTGTATATAGTTGAGTCTAAAGTTATAACTTAAAATCTGTTGAGTGATTCAGAATCAGCCAATTTATACGTTAGCTTTTACTGTTTTTATGTCAGTGCTTTTGCTATGGTTTACAGTGGGTAGGAACAGTTTATATAATCATGTCTGAAGTTATGTGTTTTGACTATATTTCAGCATTTCATATCCATGGTTTCCCTGGAATACTAGCAATTTTAACCCCCTTAAACTCAAAGGCCAGTTTCTTTTATGTGGATTAAGTGTAGTATTGAACTAAATTGCAGTGCCATTGGCTCTAAGGTTTCCACATGTGGGTCCACATATAAGTCTCACTGTCATAACTGCATAACGTAACGTGTATTAGTTTCATTGTAGTTACAAAGTTATCTGTAGTAGTTAAGTGTTAAGATTAGTAACTAAACAATATGCTTTTATTTTTAGTACAGTTTAATATCAGAATGCCATTGAAGTGTGGCCTTTATTTACTAACAGGAAGTAAAGGTGTCATGTCCTGATTATCAAGACTGCAACAAGACTGATGCCTTGGAAGACTTTCAGAAGAGGATTGAGTGTTACAGGGTGAACTATCAGCCTCTTGACCCAGATGATTATGACAAGTAAGTTTCATAAATGTACCGTTCACGCCTTCCCCAGCCCAAGTCAATGCAGTCCATATAGGGAAACGCATCACGCCCATGACAAACTAATGCATATGCTGTCATTTTAGCTCTGCCCATTCATGTTGAAGTTATAAGGGATGTACTGCAGATTTCAACTCTGACTCTTTTTGAATGAGGTGCACTATGTGGCAGCCAATCAGGAGAGAGATTGTTTACCTATCAGTCTTAAGCACAGTAACAGACAGCCTGTTTTAATTCTAAGGGATAAAATGAATTATGTGCTTGCACTTGAAATGCAAGAAAAATGCAGAATGTGAACCCTTCAAACAGAAGACTTGGAGTCATAGCTGTCCTCTCTATCCTCTCAGGAACTTGTCCTTCATCAAGGTGATCGATGTGGGCCGCAGGTTCCTGGTGAATCGCATTCAGGACCACATCCAGAGCCGCATTGTCTACTACTTGATGAACATTCACGTCCAGCCTCGCTCCATTTACCTGTGTCGCCATGGTGAGAGCCAGCACAACCTGCAGGGCCGTCTGGGTGGAGACTCTGGCCTCTCCACGCGAGGCAGAAAGGTATGGTTATAACTCTGTCAACATTGTTAATTTCTAATTGTACTGCTCAATTCCCAGTCTGTGTTTTAGCCACGTAGCTCCACTGCAAAACTAAAAGCAAACTCCAGACACCACATATCTTGTGGCTTGGAAATTTGCTGAACTGTGTCTGACTTTCTAAGACAAGAATCTTTGAAGCTTCGTCACTGCATTTGCCGGTTTTTATTTATTTATTTTTATTGGATTGACCGACTTGGTCTCTCTGTCTGCAGTTTGCCAATGCTCTGGCCAAGTTTGTGGAGGAGCAGAAGCTTAAAGACCTGAAGGTGTGGACGAGCCAGCTTCGGCGAAGCATCCAGACAGCGGAGGCACTCAATGTGCCGTATGAGCAGTGGAAGGCCCTGAACGAGATTGATGCAGTACGTTTGTTGACCAGCCCAACTTCCTTAGGCTGTCTTTCTGTCTGTTTGTAACCCCTCTCTCTAATATCAGCACGTGTGTGTCGACAGGGTGTGTGTGAGGAGATGACGTATGAAGAAGTGAGGGAGCGCTACCCTGAAGAGTTTGCACTAAGAGATCAGGACAAGTACTACTACCGCTATCCCACTGGAGAGGTAGGCCTCGCAGCTTAATCTGGCGGAGGGCTCAATGTTTGACATGTAGTGTGATATACAGGCTATAAATGCGGTCAGCTCAATCCTTGTGTATCCTCGTGTAGTGCACTTTGCAGAGAAATGTGAGTCATTCCTGGTGCAGGTTCCTCAAGACCATAACAGTCTAATGCAGTGGGTTTCAATACTGGTTAAAATACTACTAGTACTACTTACTGTTCCATTTGAATGGAATAATAAGTTTCAAAAAATAAAAGCAGAAACATACATGGTGCAAACTGTAATACAATAAAATGAAGGAAACTGTATAAGACAAATTGAACAGATGAATAATTAAAAATAAATATAATGTTTCAATTTGGTTACAGTTCTTCAGGAAATGATTTAGTGTTTGATGAACTCTGGAACTGCGGAATGGCATTCTGAAAATTACAAAATACACCAAAGAGTCCAATAGTTTTATCCCACAGTAGCACCAATACAACAGCTTCTCCATCATGAAGTGTCTTTAAGCAATGTGAAGAACCATTAAAGCATTACACTGATTCTTTGAGTTGTCAGGGTTCTATATGTAACTGTTGAACCTATGGAGAACCCATTTTGAAAGGTGTACTTTATTTAATTTTGATGTAATTGAGTAATATTGTTTATAACATTACAGAATTTATATAGTTAAATCCAGTCAGGCATCATCAATGCATTTTTACCCCTGTAGCCTACAAAATTCCCCATCTAAACTTGATTTATTTCTGTCCAGTCTTACCAGGATTTGGTGCAGCGGGTGGAGCCGGTGATCATGGAACTGGAGAGACAGGAGAACGTCCTGGTTATCTGCCACCAAGCGGTCATGCGCTGCCTCCTTGCTTATTTCCTAGACAAGAGTGCTGGTAAGACCTGCATAAAACGTCACACCTTGTTACGGCAGCTGCATCTGCTGCTGTTGATTGGTCATGTAATCTGACTAACCCCTGGCCTTCTGGCTGCAGATGAGATGCCCTACCTCAAGTGTCCACTCCACACTGTACTGAAGCTGACCCCAGTGGCCTATGGTAAGATGTTTGCCATAAATAAAACTACTAACCTGTGGTAGTCTCAGGTACAAAGCAAAGAGTTTCTAACAGTGAGATGTTCCACTAATGTTTCAGGGTGCAAAGTGGAGTCCATTTCACTAAACGTTGAGGCAGTGAACACGCACAGGGACAGACCTGAGGTAAGAACAAAACTCAAAGTTCCATTTAAAAGTTTGAAATTACAGTTTAATATAAAACCAATTTAGCTGCAGGGGTGGATGAAGTGCTCTGCTTCTGTATTTAAGTAAAGGTGGATTTATTCTTGGTAAAATACTACTTGAGTAAAAATACAGTTCTTGGACATGCAAATACTTCTGTACTTTTACTCAAGTGTGTGTATTTTTATACATAATTATAATAATAATTTATTATTATTGTTATTGTTGTTGTTGTTGTTGTTGTTGTTGTTGTTGTTGTTGTTGTTGTTGTTGTTGTTGTTGTTGTTGTTGTTGTTGTTGTTGTTGTTGTTGTTATTATTATTATTATTATTATTATTATTATTATTATTATTATTATTATTATTATTATTATTATTATCAGACAAAGTACTGGTACTGCTACTTTTTTTTTTTTTTTTTTTTTTTTAACCAAGAGCACCTCTACTTTTACTCAAGTACAGAAGTACTATACTTCAGCCACCCCTATTTGGTTGCAGATACATGTATAAAATGGTTCTAGTATGATGCTAATACTCATTACAGCTTTCAAATAGTTTATAGCAATTTTAGGCATGTTCAGGATGTTGAACAGTGGTGTACATGGAAAACTAGCAACTGAATCAAGAATGGCTATAATAAAGTGAAAATCCAGGATGCCTCATAATTTCAACACGGATGAGCAAAAAAAAGTTGATAATATACTGTAATTATTTAGTATGTGTTTGTCATTTAATACCTTTATGTTGTTCGCAAAATACTTGAAATTCTGAAGAAACCAACTGAAAGTGGCTTTAAAAAAAGTGACGTGATTCCACACTCCTGAAATGAGTGTAAATGAACACAGAAATTACCACGCACATGTACTTGAAGCTTAACCATCTGTCTATCCCTCCAATCGCTTTCACTCTGTAGGAGATCAAAAGGGGCCCAGGCACTTTGATCAGGAGGAACAGTGTGACTCCTCTGACGAGTCATGAGCCCACAAAGAAGCCTCGTATCGATGCCCTGGATGACCCCACCATCCCTGAGCTGACTCCAGCACCGCTGACCTTCTGTGCCGCCACAAACGGCTCCCTTGCGTTGACCACACAGGTACCAAAGGCTCTGTGTGTACATTTGTGTTTGTATGAATGTGCCTGTGTTTGCTGCTCCACGATGCCACCACTGCTCTAATTCACCAGCTACTCTGTTCAACAGAGCAATCCGTATGCACTAATTCCACACTCCTCATCACTGTCACATTCTCTCTTCTCTGTTCCTCTTCACTTCCCCGGTTTTCTCTCATGCTCTTTTTGCTACAGCACTGGCTTGGCCAAGCTTGTCTGTAAGTATCGGTGTCCTCTGTCTGTTGCTTCTGTATTTATTTTTAATTCATAGACCACAGGCCTGTCTCTTGAAGCATGTTCTGCTTAGAAAAGGCACCTGACCGAGTTTCAGATTCACAGAACTGAAGTTAAGAATTTCTGGTGACCCTAGCTTCAATACTCATGATTAATCAAGTGGTCTATTTTTCACAAAAGGAAAAAAATGATCATACTGTGTAAATATGGAGCAAGTAAAGCATCCTAATGCTTATTGGAGTAAAATGGCTTTATATTCTTGATATGACCTGAAAAGGACCAGAGGGGTCCACTTGCCTCAGAAGGAGGTCCCTGATTAGTAAGGAATTGATTTGCCTCAGAAGTGACTTTAATCAGACATCCTGAAGTTAATCTGCCCTGGTGCAGGTTAGATGTACAGCATAAGTTGCCAGGCGATGTAGCCTGGTAAAGTGATCCACCATCATGAGACAGTAAATCCAGTGTTCGATTGATCTAAGCTGATTTAGCTGGCTGAGCAGCTCCTGTTTCGTGAGACAGGCCCCAGCTCAAATCGCTAGGTTAGTTGACCAAAGAAAGAAATTAACATTTTTTTTTAAAGGAATCATTTGGTTAAAAAAAAAATCATTGACATTTCTGATGCCTGAAAATTGCTTCTTTTAGATTTGTATTCATAAAATTGGACTAAAATATGGACAAAATTAGGGCTTCCAGGTTGGCTGCATTTAATATTTTCAGCAGTGCAACATACTTTTTGTTCATTTTTATATATAGCAGTATGTCATAGTGTCAAATCACAAGCAAGTCTATTGCAGATTACTGAACAACCTGAAGCACTTTGAGGCAAGTGTGTGATTATTTAGGCATGGAGTTTACATGATTTGTAATTTGTGGGTTATAAACTTCCATCACTTGTAAGCTACATTATCCTTGTAGCTCCACTGCTAAACTTAAGGAGCAAACTTCAGACATTTGATTTTTCACCAAACTATCACTTTAATACGACACCCGGGGGAGATGAAATTGCAGCGTCATTTAGGAATGTGGTTGCACTCGAATAACTTCACCTTCCCACACACTCTTACATCACTTGCTTAACCAGCATGTCTGCCATTTTTACCTCCACGCATCATCAGCGGCAGCTAATACATTATGTAAGCCTGCAGCGTGTGTAGGCTTTACCAGCTGTCAGTTGGCTCGCCAGCATGGTTATCTTTTCTGCCTTTTCTTCTAATCCTTTTTGTTTTGTCTAACATTCTCATATGTTTTGTCTGTCTCGTTTTGCATGCCTAAAGACGCACTGTGTTCTACTACCTGAAAGTCATGTCAGTGCTGCCCTTTCAGAGGTAATATTGGAGCCTCTGGATAGGTCCTATTTAGAGTAGAGGGGGAGCATTTAGAGATGCCACAGTATAATTTTATCATGATACTTGAGCCATGATATAAATCAAAATTGTAGAATAGTAATGCCATAAATATTGAGATGACCGTGTGATTTTTATATATTGTGATCGATTACTTTTTGATCTGCTCAATACCCTTGTTTTTCAAAGGCTCCTCCCACCTTCAAGATGCATCAAAGAGGGTTTTCCTAGCCTTTAAATCTGAATCTCCCTCTAGAAACTACTGTGGTGCCACTGTAGTATTTAACTACCACAAATGGAGTCATGGTTAATTTTTTTTTCAGTTCAACCACACAGTCCCTTTAATCTTCTTATAGCCTATGAAAAGAATGGACTCTGGTATGTTTAGTCAAGCATTTGGAAATGAATACACATTAAAACATGAGCATTTTTATACTGACACTAAATGATAAGAATTTCAACACCATTTCTTTCACTTAAAATATCAAAATACTATGAAGTATTTTTCTTCCCTCCCACTGCCTCTTGCTTTTATTGGTGTCGTAAACCAAGTCTTCAGTGAACAGGTTTACAGTGATACCGGAGAGGGTTCAGTGGTGGCATTTGCTGGCATTTCAGCAGAGTAGGGCATCTGAGATCTGATCTCTGTCCTGAACAGAACATTTAGCTGTACCCACAGCCCAGGTTTTGGTTGCACAGTATTTTATCACTTACCTCACATGACCTCGCACAAGAAGATTGCATTTTAGGTTGTGAGGGGGAGGGGTGCAGAGGCAGCCAAGCAATTAGACATTCTGTAACCTATGCAGAATGTTATGCAAGGGCAGAAATGAGAATTGTTTAGAAATTAGAGTATATAAATTATTTATCATGGCTCAGGTTGCAGCTCTCAGGATTAGTTTCCTGCTGTAGAGAGAGACTCCAAGCATCATGATAATTGTGTGGTCAATTTGCTTAGCAAACATTTGGCAAACACCAGAGCAGCGCTGTCCTCTCCTGCTCTCAATTTGTAGAAACTTTTGGCCTGACTAATCCAGTCCAGAAACCTAAAAGGTCTTGACATAGATATGCCAAACCATCATAATCAAGCAAACCTTAATTTTTGTCTGAAAATGTGTGAACACAGGGTGAAAGTGAACACTGCTTAAGAGGACACTAATGTAAATGATGTATCGGCTTACTAAATAGCTTGTGAAACATTTTATGAAATAATTCTAAAATTCCTGATTAATACTTTAACATGGCCTTCTAGTTTACATTCTGGTGCACATTTTGGTGACCGTGTTTGTAGACTTTATCTTCAGCCTGGAACAGTAAGGAATTCACTAAATTGTTAGCTTTAGCTGTAAGAATTACTAAAGACAGAGGAAGTATTTGGGTCTTGCTGGTACCTGTCCTGAACACCAAAAACATGACTAATAATTGTAGTACTGGACTGATGACCAGTTTGGGGGGAAAAAAAAGCACTGTTCTAGTTTCTTGGTGCCAAATTTTTCATTACTTTGTGCAGTGGAAAAATGTTTTTAGTCATTCAAGGGGCAGGGGCATTTGGGATTTGGGTGTGGCATTGTAAAATGCATTTTAGAAGAAAGCTCCCCCATTCTCTGTATGTGATAGCAGGTGAGGTCACTCCATGGCCAAATTTTCTTGTGCAGTTGACCGTTAATCAGACTACTAATCAGACAAATGTTCTCTTCTTGCAGAACCTGAAACGATGCGCCACCGAGAGCCACGACATCCCACAGCTTTGCCAGTGAGATGGCTCATCAGCGTCTGCTGATTTTTATGGGAAGCTTCGCTGCCAAGCAGTTTCTGCAAAAAGTTCTCCTTCTGAAGGTTCTCAGACTCTTCAGCGTCTTCTGTTCCCCAGTAAGGACAGAATATAGGCACAGGGTGGCTACTTGGGCATTTTTGTGTGCCCTTAAAATGGTTTAATGACTATGTGGGTCTTTGAAGAGTGTCAACTGCTGTGTGTGACAGTGGGTTTTTTATGTAGTGATGTGAGAGAAATGAAGCACTGTGGCAAGAATGAATGATACAGCAACGCTACAAATCACATTGCTGTGGTTCAGCAGCATTTTTTATGGCTTCCATTTATTCTGGTATGACTCATTGCCACACAGTGTGTGACGCTTGGCTTTACCAGGTGAAATCTACACCTGTACGTTATGAGACACACCAAAGAAAGTCAAAGGATTACTCATGCCCTCAAGGGACACTCCTTATATTGCCTTATATTGGGCCACATACTCATATGAATACTAAAAAAACAACTCCTGATACAAGAAATTCTTCCATTTTTACCTAGTGTTATGTCTGTCTTATCTCTAAGTGTTGTAATGAACGCCCCTACGCTGCTGCTGGCTGTTTTGTAAATTTTGTCAAATTTGTTGTTGTCAGTTTGAGATGTCTCATGCACTGAGAGATTATACAGTTTGTCTGTTAAAGAAAGCATGTTGAGGATATTATGATTGAGGTTGTGATCATGGGAATATTGTGTGGATGTATTTGTATTTGAAGGTATTTATATTTGTGCAGTACTTGTATCATTTGTTTATTGTGACTGCTGACCGAGAGAATTTAATTTTTTTTTTTTTCTTTTCAACTTGTATGAAAATTCCCTAGAGTGCCTAGTGCTTCGGCTTCTCCGGCCAATGATGCTTTAATATTCATCCAAGATTTTACTATGTGCAGCATAATTTTTCATCCTTTCGTCTGTTTTACTCTTCAGTATGTCTTAGAAGGGAGTCCTAAAATGTATGCACATTGTTAAACCAATGGAGATTTCAATATTTGGTATTTTATTTCTGTATACACTTAATGTTAACCAAATGTTTACAGTTTGTTTGTACCTGTACATTTCTTAGGTAATGAGCAAGAGAAATGTAATACAGAAACGAGCTTTACTCTTAACACTAGCACAATGGGGATAATACAATATATATAAAAGCAAAAACCAAGTTATTTAATGGTGTAAATGCACTTTTTGCTTTTTGACTAGCCAGGTTTTGGCTAAAGTGATCATGATGTAAAACCTTTCTTAACACATTGTAGATGCAGTCTTATATATCACTCTTAACTGTAGTAACTAATTATTTTTGCTTATTATACTTGAATTCTGTATTTTGTAATGCTGTATATTTTCTGTTAAACTATTTATTTATTTTTAATATAGGATCATTTTGAGTACATGCCACCTTCCTTGTTGATTTTATGGCCCGTATCATGAAGTATGACTTTTCCTTTGAGAGAGACAGTAAAATGACAAGGAAACAATTTCTTTTTGTATTTGCTGGACCAATAATAATAAAAAAAAAACCTTCATGGAAATTTGAAGACTTGTGGCTTTATTTGTTTTTACAGTCAAGACTCATTTCCTTGTCTTTCCTTTTCCCATAAATGGTTCAGACAGAGCCAGTAATTTTCCATCCCACTGAGCCCTCTGCTTGCTCTGGCCCACAAGCTGTTCTTATTTAGCCAAACACTGACCATCGTTAATTCCAATTCTCTCCCACACTCACTCCATCCTTCCAGCTCATAATGAGCTCTTTGCCCTCTTTCTATTGCCTTCTCATTTATTGGGGCAGAAATTATAACCGAAACTGCTCTATCAGTCCTGGTCACGTGCCATCCATCCTGCCGCTGGTTCCATGCAACAAGCAAGCAATAATGCATGCGTCATTTCAAGCATGTGACATGTACATAGTTTTATAACTAGAAGGTAAACAAGGAAATGTGGAGGGGAAATGACTGGAGCTAATAAAGATATGATAAAAAGTATTTACATTAAAGTTTCAATGAGAGCTCATTTGCCTGGCAGTAAGGCCAATCATGATGGCATATTTGACAGTGGCACCAAAAAGTATTTGGACACAACGTTTAACGGCTGGTGAAGTTTAAAGGAGATCTTTAGGTTACTTCAGAAAATGTTGAACAAAATGGTATTTGGAGTACTTTGCCTTTCTGCAGACCTAAATGTCCTGGGCTAAACCCTTGGTTTGAATCCTAGGTTAGCTTTCATTGCAAAAGTAGGCCTTGTGTGCCATATTAGGTGGTATTAATTGACTGTGTTGGCTGTAGTGTATTGGATAATACTACTGCTCTTTATGCAGCAGAATGGGGTTTGATTACCCACTCAGGCCAGCATGCTATGTTAACAAATGAGTCCTTGGGCAAAGCTCCAAATGCTGCATTGCCTACGTTGCTCTGGGTAAGCTGTTAAATGTAAAAACTCTTATAGAGAAAAGTACTTTCAGAACAGCATCAGCTGTTAGGGGCACCTGTTTGAATTTTTCCATGAGTAAGGTTAGTGCTATATTGCTCATGCTAGCTAGCACCACAGATATATTTATGAGCTGCTAGATCAGTGCTCAGCAGTCAGGATTTGATGAGTGCCATAAGTAATCCTAATGGCTGTGTGATGTATCTTGTGTAATGCTTGTTGGGTACTATAGTGAGAGAACACTGATGGACGAAAATACAAAAAGGATCAATGTAGTGATTTCTGTCAAATGACTAAAGATAAATCATGCAATGCTGCATTACAGCATATTACATAGGCTAACATAACAAATATCATAAATGCTAGATTTAGGCTTGAATGCCCCTCTAACAGCTCATTGAGTTGAATGCTTGAGGCAAGAGTGTGATGATTTAGGAATGCAGATTACACCATGGTAACTGAAGGGGTATAGGCTGCCATTATTTCTTAGATGTGCTTTAAGCATTAGACACCAAACATGCTAATTGTCCACAATCAATCAGAGTGGTGTAAATTTGATTTTGGCGAAATCCTTGCTGTAAGGAGCTGGCTTTATGGACACAGGCTCATAAATGGAGTTACTAAGAACTAGAGAATACACAGGAACAGAAAACCCACAGCTAAGAACTGCACAAAACAGATGAGCACAAGTTTAAAAAGGAACATACGGTAAATAAGAGAGTACATAATACAGAAACACTGATCACTACATTTAAGGGTACAGGTGCAGGTGATGATTAGAAACTAGTATGGGTGTGGATGGGCGGTGGCAGTGGAGCTAGAGCAGGATGATACCAGACAGGAGCTAAGCAACATTTCTACACTGGAAAATGTGCAAGTTTGAATGTACTTGGTTCAAAAGTGTCAGTTGGTTGCGCAATATTTTAGGCAAATGTAGCTAAAAGTAGCTAATATGCCACCATTTCCATAATACAGCTAAATTACTGTCACTAAGTCTATTTCATTTGGTAAGCTTTGTGTTGGTGTAACCTGTTCAGGGTGTATCCTGCCTTTCGCCCAATGACAGCTGGGATGGGCTCCAGCAACCACCATCTCCCCCCCCATGGCGAAGATCTATGTGTGTTGGTTTAGTCTACACTCTTAAAAAGACATTTCTTCAAGGGTTCTTTAGTAAAAGGAATGATTCTATTCAGAACCATGAGATCTATATAGAAAGTTCATGCTTAAATATTTCTTTGCATTGTTAAGTTCTGCAGATTGATGGGGAATGTATTGTGTATTGTTCTTTATAGAACCTTTTCTTAAGATATAGCAACAAAAATGGTTCTTCTACTGTTCTGATTTCAAGCTTTTAACAATAGCAGAACCCTTTTTGGTGCTCTATAGAACCATTTTCAAAATGTCTCTGTATAGAACCATATAAAGCACATTTTTCATCAATCTAAAGAACCACTTCACCTTGCAAAGAACCATCTAATCACTGTTCTAAGTAGAATCATTGACTCTACCAGAGGACATTTGAAGAGCCATTTTTTAAAAAGTGTATTTAATCCACATGCAAACGACTGCCACATTTGAATCATGTAAATTCAAGCCTCCACATTTTCCAGCGTAGGATTGTTACTCAACTACTGTCTGGTACAGTCAGTCCAACTGTGAAGGTTCCCTGACAAGGGGGCATGATGTAACTGTTTCACCTCCCATCTGCATCTTTCAATACAAGGTCAAACATTCACACCTGTTATCATAACCACAAATGAAGAAATCCTATGGTTGATCTAGAATCATACTATGAAATTGTGCTGAACCACAAGAGATGTTCATTTCATCAGATGAAATGCAAACTTCACCTGAACCCACAACTAGGGGTTGCAATCGTAAGGTGTCACAGTCTACTTGTGCTTTTCCTTGCTGCGTTCTGCTATGCTGGATCCCTCTGCTTGCAGCAGGTGGGCATTTCTATGTTACTTCACTCTCAGAAAAAAAGGTACAACACTGTCACTGGGGCAGTACCCCTCTTGTCACTGTGGTGGTACCCTCAGGGGTACCTCCCAGTACCTTTAGTCAAGGAACATACCTGTACCAGAATCCATTGAAATGATATTTTCTAAGTTGTTTTGACTCCACGCACCCCATCTCGTCTCCAGGCTTTTTATTTTAATGTTCTGATTTAAAACATTAGTTTATAAAAAGATACAAATATCTACTTTTCCACTAGGAAAAACTCATGTAAGGTACACCATTGGACCTTAAAACCACTATTGTACCTTTGAGGGTACACATACATTGTTTGTACCTTGATGAATGAATCATGTACCTGCATGGTAGCTTTATTTCTAACAGTGTTTTGCAAGAAAGTTAACTCGCTCAATCTCATTAGCAAGCTAGCTACCTTAGCAAGTAATCTGTGGTTTCCTTTCATGATGCAGTAGAACTCTACTGAAATGAATAGGATGTGGGGAGGCAAAGTTGTAGGTAGACATGTACCGTCAGACACACCACCCAAACAGAACATCTAAAGTTAAACATTTTCTTTCTGTGTTGTTAAATTTTTAGATTTACAAAATGTTTCCCTTCCCAAAATGTAGAAGGTCAAGGCATGTTTGATTTCTATATTTTAACACTGGAGGTACAAGGCTAAAGTAGCTAACTAATAATGAAACCATATCATCCATTAGCATGACACATTTGCTTCAGCAAGGTTGTTATCTGTAAAAATAGACACAAAATATAGTTTTTAACAGTATGTCATACAGTGTCAGAAACCATATAAAGAAGCCTATTCGAGATTACTTAACAACAGGACAGAGTTTCAGGCAAGTGTGTGGTGTTTTAGGCAAACACTATAAATTTAGGGCCCTAAAGTGGTGAGGTTTACTTGTTTGTTATGGTTGACATTTTAATATATTTTTAAGTAGGAATATTCAATACATTCAAGTAAAGTAAAAAATAATGAAAAAAGGTGATACACATATTTAAACAGGCAAACAACACTTATCATTGACCTATTTCAACAGCTTGCTGGTTTGATATGATGATTCCATAACAGGTTAAGCTACTGCTATCTAATTCCTCATAAGGAATGAACTTGACCTGCCAGTATGACCTGCCCGTCTGTCTAGTCAGATTAGGTGGCCTGCCTGATGAATGCTAATGAGGCTAACACCTTTCAGATTGGACTGTGAAGAAGATACACATTGTTGCTGCAGCTATGCTTTGTCATGATTGGTACCTGACTAATAGATGTTGGTTCCCAGATATGGCCTATGAAAATTACACAATGCTATGAGATAACAGTCCACCCCAGTGCTTAGATTATCCATGAAAACCCAAATCAACACAGATAATTACATACTATAGGTGGACTGAGAGGAGCCTGGTGTGAGAAAAAGGGCCATACACTGGCCTTAGGTCAGCAGTCTAGAGGAATGTGTGGATGTGACTACTGTCAGGCATGGCATTATGAGCTCTAATAGTTATTTATAGCACAATGTCCAGTCAGCTTGAAGACTAAGCATATAGCCCATTTAACACACCACAGCACAGAATTGCCTGATTGTAAAATCAAGCCTCTCCTAACAAAAAAGCAACAACACTGGTATTAAATACCAGAAAATCATCTTGTTGAACAAATTTTACAGTGAAACGTAATATGATGTATTGTGTAAATACAATAACCAGTAGTGAATTAGTTTATTAATATACTACTTACTTTTTTCACATTTTTTCATTAGGCCATGTTATTTCAATTTGCAATTAGTTCATTGAGGACCATGTCTGTCACCTTCATCCTTTGGATCCCAAAAGAATCTGAGCTCTGTATAAAATTAAGGAGTATCCATTGAATAGACAATGACCCTGTTTACACATGGCACTTCATGCGTCTTGCGTATCAGGATTATATGTGGATGAGGCCAAGCCATATGAAAATGCATGTGCAAACAAACCCACGATGCATTTAAAACAGATGCAAATCCGATCGCTCAAACCACTTCAGGAGGTGCTTTGAGACACATTTGAGCCACATTTTAGAGCAGCATAACCACATTTGTACAACCAAAGCCCTTCCCAGTACAACCAAATATCCAAAATGTCACTTAGCATGTGATCAATGTTCATGAGGAAGATAATCATGGATGATGCACATGGTTGGGGATCAGATGAAATGCGATGCTTATTAGCAGTATGGACAGACACCACTGTACAAAACTGCAGATGAACAGGCTGAACAGGTAAACAACTAGCGATTAGGTGCCGTGTATTGAGTGAATTTGCATATTTCATCCCACACAGCAATCAGATTTCAGTCCGACTAACTGGTGACGCATTTGACTACCAATGTAAATGCATGTGGCTAAAATCTTATCAGGACACAATCCAGATACTAGTCACATGAAGTGATTAGGTGTAGTCAGTGAATCTAGCTAAATCACATAAATCATGAGAACTGAATCAGGAAAATGAACAAATGTAAGTCTAATTTGACCAAAATTATTTGTTATTGGTCTGAAATCTGGTTGCTATATGGGACAAAAATATGTAAATTTACTTGTTACACAGCAAGCCAAAGAGAAATAAATGCATTAGCTAGCTAGTTAATGCAGTCGGTTACAGAAACTTTAGCTTCAAGAAACTCATGTTTGTTATCATGGCTCCAAAAAAAGTCAGAGGGGTTTTCTTTTTAACCATTGAATAACCCATTTCAACCCATTATGATCTGTCATTGCCTTTTTTGTTGATTGTTTCATCATTTTTCTCCCATGAAGTTGAGACTGATGCAACTCTTGCGACTGAGCTTGAAATGAGTTGCATGACCCTTTACATTATGCAATTCAGGTGCAATCTAGTTTACACCACGTGACATTGTGGTATTCAATCCAATCCAAGTGTACATACAGTTGTATGCAAATGTTTGGTCAGATTAGATTTTTGGATGTTCTAGTTGGGGCGGCACGGTGGCGTGGTGGGTAGCGCTGTCGCCTCACAGCAAGGAGGGCCTGGGTTCGATTCCCCGGCCGGGTGACCGGGGTCCTCTCTGTGTGGAGTTTGCATGTTCTCCCCGTGTCTGCGTGGATTTCCTCTGGGTTCTCCGGTTTCCTCCCACAGTCCAAAGACATGCAGTCAGGCCAATTGGGTGTGCTAAATTGTCCCTAGGTGTGAGTGACTGTCTGTGTCTGCCCTGCGATGGACTGGCGACCTGTCCAGGGTGTATCCTGCCATCCGCCCGAAGACAGCTGGGATAGGCTCCAGCTCCCCCCCCGCGACCCTGACGGAGAAGCAGCTTAGAAAATGGATGGATGGATGGATGGATGTTCTAATTGAAAAGAAGTTAACACATTCTTTTCAGAGAAGAAATGTACTCTTTATTTGCTAAATTTAACATAAAACATAAAATTTGACCTGTGCAAAAGTTAAGGCACATTTTACACCATGTAAGCATGTTATGTTTATTTTTTTCAGTATGATAAACTCTAATATAGAAATTGTGCTGTAACATTTGCAGAAAAATACATATTTTTGATAGTGTTAAATCTATAAAACATGATTTCACGGAGGGTGTTCAGATTTTGAATATGACTGGGTTAATTAGTTTAATACATGCAAAAATTGTTAATAATGTATTGTTGTTTTGTGTCAGTACATGTCCTCTTTATTAGCTTCATGTTGTGCAGGTCTCAAAGAGTAAGAGTTGCAAAACACTGTTAAGTTTTGGTTTGGCAGAAATACTGAAAGCACAGCTTCCTGTCACCACTGCCAACTTGAAGGCACCATTATTGTACAGAACATTGCATTCAGTGTTTATTTCAGTTTCAGAATTTGTTATTCTTTCCTCTTTTTTGTCTTTCTGGAGAATGCTGTTTACTTGTTTTGCTGTATTATTGCTATGATGTAATCACTCACTATTATAGTAATGGGACGGAAGCAGCAGGGGATTGAAAAAAGGACTGAATGTAACTGGCTACTGAATTAACATGTCTGTATTAAGCTGAGTCATGCTTTGGGAGCATCTGCATAGTGCTTGTGGGTTTAATTAATCATGTGGAGTGTGGATGTGACTTTTCTCATATTTGCTGGCAAATCCAGCCACATCTCATGAAGCCTATGAAAAGCATGGGGTGGAGGAGGGAAGAGAACCTTTGTGTTGTTTGAGAAAATGCATTGAAAATGCATTCCTATTTACAAGCACACTATGCAGGGAGGAGAATAGAATGACAAAGACTGTGCCCTTGGTTAATTCTGCCTCTTCATTTCTCTTTTTAATATCCAACAGCTTCTTTTTCAGATCTCAAATATACACTTTTCTTTTAATAACATGATCATGCTGGTTCTGTATTTATTTAGATATCATCTCTCATCAAAAACATATGATTGTTTAAAAATGCCAGCTGACCTTTTCATTTTGCAAGCATTTTATGATGACTGCACTGATAAAAATGGCCCAGAATTACATAGAATCAAGTATTAAAGCAACGCTTTCACCTTTTTCTACACAATTATTTAGATTTTGTTTTGTTATGATGATATGCAAAGAGCAAATTTTGTTATTGTTACCTTTTAAATTGAGCAAACACATGGATAGAAATACCATTCAGTCACCTTGTTATTCTATTGTTAAATAAATCAACAATAAGCATTTCCATGTTAATGTGAATTTCATTCTGAATGTGACTAATGCAGGTCATCCAACAATAAAGGCAGCATGGAACTGCTTTTATACAGTGATAGGAGACACATTAGCACACAGAAAGCTCCAGTTCCACATACTGATCCATTTTACTATCACCAGTGAGAACATGCATGGACAAGTACTATTGGGGGAAGAGTTTAATGAGTTAAAGCATACAAAAACAAACTTAAAGACAACTCAAAAACAAATACTTAGGTGTATTTTGGACTTCAGTACACCAGTCCTAGACAAGACAGCGACTTATCCTCATTATTTGCTTAGTGTTTCCCACATATTTAGTCTTTGTTTTTAGTTCTTGTTCCCATTTGTGTCACTGAGTGTGTCTCACACTTATATGTCTTCCTCATGGCTGGCTTGAAACGATCCACTTAAGTCTGTCTGCTTTAAATAGAGCTGTAATTCTCTTTATGGAGATTAACAGACTTGCTAATTATGCTCATGCTGGATCTCGCAACCGTTCCCACACTCCTTATCATGTCACATCATTATTAAATTAAGGCAAACCAGTTCTTCAAGGTGGGCAAACAGGAGTGTTTTTGGTCAAAGCCAAAAAGAAAAGAGTCTCTGAGTACATTTTGGAGTAGACACAGACAGGACTCAGCACATTGCTCCAGTGTGGTTGCCGTGACACCTCATAAAGCCCTTAGTCCGTTATTTAGTCTCCATAGTGATTAGCTGCAAACAGGGCAACAGGAAGACAAATCGGTAATCCTGTCCGTCAAAGCTGACCCATCAAGAATGTTTTTTTTCCTGCGTCATGGGGCCTAGAGTGGCCCTACTTACCTGGACTACTGTGTCCTTTGGGACAGGGATGAGCCTGAAATAGCTCCATACTCCTATGTAGAGTACTAAATAATTTACTGAAATAATGGCTTTTGCACTTAAATAGTGCATTCAGTGTACGATAGAAAGTCTTGGAATTAGCCACATACTGCTCTGTTAGATACAAAGTACGTTATTTGGGTGTAGAATCTAGATCCATCATAAATTAATGTTTTGGGGATTTGGAGACCTCTCTGGTGGGAATGGACACAACATGTGGAAATTTGTCACAACATTTTGTGTGCTGGCTGTGCTTCAGACCTCTTCCCTGAGCAGATGAATCTGATGACTGAAAGAGTATTCAAAAAGAACTTAAAGAATGAAGGACGCGTCTTCCGAGGAAGTGAATTAACTACTATTGTCATCATATCTTAATCAGTATAATATTGATTTTGCACTTGAGATCTAAACATTGAGCTGGACCTTCTTTATGAGACACTGTGTATGAGACATTAATACATATGATTATGTTATGAAAAAGTCCTGTGAAATTCAACCTGACACCTCTGACTTTTAAATTACCATTTCGAGCTTTACAGCATGACTCACACAAGTGCACATGCACCATTTTAGTGTTTTTTTCACCGGACTCAGTAATGCTACACCTTTCAATTACAACAAAAAATTACATGAAACAGCTTGAATGTTTTTTTTTATGATTTATTTATAGAATTGTATAAAGAATTATTATGTTATACCAATTATCACATTTTTGTCCTTCATTAACTGCACCTTCACACTAATTTTCTTGCAGAACTGGCATTATTTGCATTTGGGAGATTTAAAGAATGAATGGTAATTAGGCATATTATGTTAAAGCAAACTTTGACAATCTCGCTTCAGCTAACTGCCAGTCTAGGAGAAAATGATGTGGCAATTTGTCCAGTTGGGTAAGCAGGGTATAATTGGGCACTGAGCAAAATAATAAATAAATAAATAAATGAGCACCCATATGGAAATATATAAATAATTACATTGTAATTAAGTGATTTATTATTTAATTTGTATTGTCATGTTTCACACAAGTTAGTGCTCACAAGGCATAGCAATCCATCCACTAGGCCCCTTGCCCCCCTAACAGTTATGCCATTGATATTATTCTTTCTATTAAGCGTGAATCAAGTATCTGAGATGATACGTCGAGGCACTACATCATGAAGTACAGCGTGTCAAGTGTATGAATGTAATGCGTAGTGTCTGTACTGAGACGTAGAGAGGGATAGATTGCACTAGCTGGTCTTGTCCCACACATTAAAAGCACCTGTGGCCCAGATCTAACTGCATAATAGAGTTCTTGGCAACAGTGACAGACTTAGTCTTTTCATCAGCATCAGAGCATACAGCAAACCCTTGAACGTGACTCCTATACATGTCATGCTGTGGAATGAGATCTTTGTTTTTACGCCCACAGGAAAACAACTCTGCTGACTCTTTCTGAATACCAGGCTGAAAAAAAGAATGACCCAAAAAAGGAACCAGACACCGGCCCAGTTGGGAGATTAGAGGTTTTGTCCTTGGTTGGTATGTACACAGAGAGGCTGAGTGAATGGGAGAGCAGGATTTTCTATAGAGGCGGATGGACGAATTGATGTGATAATCCTACACCTCCCTTCGCATGATGCTGCATTCATCTCGGCCTCCAGTGTCAAAATTATGAATATGCAACAGATTGACGAGAGATTCGCTAATCTAAAACAGAAATTTGGCACAAAAAATAAATAATAATAATATATGCTGTGTTGATTTTTGAAGTGAAAAAAAGGAAATGCAGCAAACTATTTTAGTAAATAACTTTTTCTGTAAACATCAGTGTAAACAACATTAATGTTATATTTATTTGAAAAATAGAAAAAAGTAATTATGGCACACTCAAAAGTCAGAACTTAATAACTATAGCTATCACAGCTTGCAAACCCTTTTTCTAGCCAGCTAGAAGTCATTCTATTCCTGTTTGAGGGATTCACCCACTTTGCAGTCTTTGCAGAAAGCTTGCAGTTTTGTGATATTCTTGGGCCAAGTCAAGGGACTGTGAGATTCATTCCAAAAGCTTCAGCTTGTGTTTCTTGAAGGACTACATGGTGAGTTTTGAGGTATGTTTTGGATCATTATCCTACTGACCAGCCAGCCAGGACAAATTCTTTTATCATCAAAAAAGTTACAGGAGAAGGAAAAAAAAACATTTTAACCTTCAGTGTAAGTTAATGTAACAATTCATTGTACATCATTTCTGTTTATTAATTTGTCATGAAAGGTTGACACAGTGTGAAAACTAGCAGACATTTTTAAACTAAATATAAAAAAAAACAACCTGAAACTTTATCAAAGTACAGCTTATCACTGCTGATTTAATCCTACTGATATTTCACTGTGTAAACTGGCAGCATCACTTACAGGAGCATTCCATTGGTTGGCATTTGCCCTTATCTCCTCCTCCTTTCACTTGATCCCTCTCTTCATCTCTCTTTCCCTTTTACATGGTTGAATGATTGATCCGCAGGCTGAGATGTGCAGGAGCTCACGTACTCCTCTCTCTCTCTCTCTCTCTCTCTCTCTCGTTCCATCCTTTTCTCCAACTCTCTCACACTCATTCGTGCTTTGAATTTAACTGATGGCAGGCCAACACACGCACATCCATGGAGAGAAAGAATGCTTTTATAAGGCATTTTTTTGGTTGCATGAAATGCTTTTAACTAAGCCTCTTTTACTGCACTCACAGCATTATGGCATTACACCATCAGGTGATGGTGTAGCATCAGTTAGCCAAAAGTGAAAGGTTGGGAGTGGTAGCAAATTCCAGATAATCAGAACTCTCAGAGTAATGTGAATTTTTTATTAAGCTATCACTGGTTTATCAATTTTTGCAGATATACAATGAATCCCTTAAACTACAGGCTGAGTATTCAATTATTAACACTTTAATCAACTTGTTTAAACAACTTGTTTGTTGTTTAGAAACTAACATAAAACCAATTTGTACTCTATCATTCAAATGTATTCAAAATGTAAAACCGTTTTAATACATAAGCTATAAATAAAAATGTGGAAATGTGGACAGAGATGTAGATGATTCAGTAATACTGAGAATGAAGTGCCTTATACTTTAAATACTTTTTTAGAATGATCAAATCTCAAAGCAGAAAGTCTATCAAGGAATTGCTCTAAATAGATAAAGTTCTATGCAAAAAATATGGGCCTCCCTGGTCAAATTACATGCTTTGATGAATTTTGTTGAATTGTCGATTACTGTTTATTTGCTTGAGCATATTGGAAAAAATAAAACATAACATTTTGCCTGTGCTAAGGTTATGGCGCATTTTATATTTTATACCACCCCCACATGTTAAACACAGCAAATAAATAGAAATTATGCACTAACATGTGCTGAAAAAACGCCTTATTCAAGTTATTTGTAGATGATGTATTGATTTATTTTTACTTAGAAAATCAACAAAACATTATGTGACATGGGGTGTTCAAACCTTTACATATGGCTGTATACAATGCTAAATAAGTTCTTAATTTTCACAAAACCTTAAAATAATGCTTAAACTCTTTAAATTTTGAAATACCTTCTAACGTCTAGTTTATAGAATTTCAGTCTTCACGGAGTGAGTTATGAGTTAATAATAAGTGAATAACAGCTTTTTTCATTTCTAAGCTGCTGAATGAAGTAAGTTCACTTGAATATGGTTATTTTAGTCATGTGGAAATGATGTGCACAATGTGTTGGTGTAATTAGAATGAGGAACTGAGACAGCGATGTTTCTCTAAAAGTTGTTTCTTTCTTGTTTTCAGCCTTGCTAACTGTGTGTGTATTAAAGTTCAAGCAGTTCAGAGCAGTGATCACAGTGTTTGGGTGTCTTGCTGTGCAGAACCTGACACATTCTCTCCCACAGGAGGGAGGGTGGAGCAAACCTAGAACAGGAGGAGAGAGCGAGTGGGCTGAAGTGGAGAAGTAGAGAGAGAGAGAGACTCGCAGGTGTACGTGATTCCTCTCACACACACTCAACAAAGCAATGCACTCAATGTTTACTCAAGTTTACTCAATTCAAATGTGCATCATTTGCTTATGAATAAAATATATCAACATAAATACTGCCAAAAGTAAGTAATCGAAAGGAAAAATTGAGTTGATATATTTTATTTATATAAAATTAATGTACACATTTGAATCAAGTCAATGCAATAAAATTCATTATGAGTGCTGAGAGTGGACACAAACATGGAAATGTAATTAGCATAGATTCGAACTATTTATCCTTTAAACTGCAGACTTCTATGTAAGTCATATATTGACTGGAGTGAGGAACTGAATTGGGCTCATATATGTACACAGGTCCAGCAAGGCCATAAGCTGTTGCTACAATTTTCTGGATTGTTAAGTTAACAAGTTAATTATCTTGTGATCTCAAGATAACAACTTTGATATCTTGAGATCACAAGATAAATAACTTGTTATCTGAAGATAACAACTTTATTTACAGATCACAATTAACTCGTTATCTCAAGATAGCAAGAAAGCTAACTCATTATTTCAAGATAACAACATTGTTATTTTAAGAAAACAGGATAATTATGGTATCTCAATAAAAGCAGGGACAAAGCCTAACAATTTGTTTTTTGCAATATCATTTTTGAAATATCTCAACGAGAATGATAATATTTTAATACAAGTAATTACAAATGAAAAAGGAAACTTTGCTTAACAAACATACCATTTATTAACAAGAGTGACATGGGCTCAAATATCACAACTTGGCCCACAGGTAGGGTTTGTTGTAACTGAACAAAAAACATGGTTTTTGACAAAAATGAGCAAACCGTCAGTGTGACTTTTATAGAACATTTTGGATTAATCTTTGAATAAAGAATAGTTGCAGAATTTTAAATGGGGGGGAATGTAGACTCTCCTTGTTTACTTTGGGAATCTTAGTTGTATCAGTGTGTTAAAACTAACCCCGCCATGTGGAAGCTTTAGCCTGGCCAGCCCCAGATTGTTATTTACATGCTTCAAAGTGGCACATTTTTGTTTTTACTTACATCTGAAATTGAAAATACGGTTGCACTATAAGAATAGAAAGAGTCTATGTTACATTTCATCCTTTGTTAAGTTGTGCCCTACTTTTCCTCCATCTTGAAGCATCTATCTGCATTTATAGAAAATCTTACTGCAAAGTAACTTTTCAAATCAACACATTTTCAACATCATATAAGAGTTTGTGATGAAAAAAAGTGTGTTTAAAACAAAAACAGAGGTACGCTTGGCACCCAGAGCACTGCTATGTGGCCCAGAATCAACACATTTGTAATGTTAAGAGTCATAAATGCATAGGCTACCACACCCTGCAGCAGAAAAGAGGAACAGTGGCTGTATATTCAAGCTGATGAACAGAACAGATTAACATGGTAACCGGAAAGTTGCTGAACCTATTAAACAATAGTTTCCAAGAATGCAATATTCACATTACACTTCCTGAGCCCAGAAACAAGAAACGTGTTTTGTCATGACCCTCTCCAAACATGCATATGATAAATCTGATGTTATATATATCTAACATTTATATAGCAATATTTTATTGCTCTATTTATCATGAAATATTCACACACTGTAAATGACAGCTGGTGTTTACAAATGTTGCAAAAATAACTACTGTATATTTAAATAAGTTTTTATATTGCACTACTTGTTCAACTGTGTATTTTAATTTTCATTATCTACTATTTGTTGGGGTTGATTGGTTCAGGTGTTGGAGAGCTGAGCTAATTGATGGACTCTTAATGATTCTGTGTTAATCACATGACACATTGGCATTCAGCTTAACCATGTCAGAGGCAAACTGACACAGTTTTAGATCGAGCCAACCTGATACAGCTTCAGCTCAAGTTGACCTGAGATGCACTGCAGAGTTACAACGCCTTCCACACACTGTGAACCAGATCTTTTGAGTGCCTCTGAATTTATCCACTGATAATAATAACTTAGAACCTGACAACAGCTTGGCTGGAAGGTTGGCCTGTTCATTCTTACTAAAATATGTGAACTGAAGTAACATTTGCTTCTCAGCTAAGGCCCTGTTAAGTTTGTCTATGTGCTAACGAGAGAGTTCCTTTCACCCATGAAGATCACTAAGATCACACTTATTGGTTATCTACAGCTTACTGACTAACCTGGTATGTGAACAGATTTAAAGCTAAATTAATATATCAACAGGTTTCATGTTAAAAGATAATTCATGTTAGTTTAAACAAGAACAGTACTGTGCAAGAGTTTCATTCCTTTAAGTCATTACACACAAGCTCCTTTCAATTTTTTTCTGAGTAGATTAGACATAGGACAATCCACAAAAAAAAACATGAGAAAATGGGACTCATAATAACTATGAAATACCTGGTAGGCCACCTAAACCACCCCCATCTGATAAACAGAACTCAAAGCTTAAGGATAGGAGAGAGAGAGGGGAAAGCCTCACTCTTGCTGATAAAATCCAAAGTGTTTCTGTCCATCTGTCCACTGTCAGAAGACAAGTCAACACTCTCAGTCTGAAAGGATGTACAGCTGTCAACAAGCCAGTACTGAGAAAAGAAGATAGACAAAAAAGAAGAACATTTGCAAATCAAACAATGAGGCTGCTGGTGTTTTCAGAACAACACACTTACCACCCCACAGTCCAGACTTCAGCATGACTGAGTACGATTGGACTACTTGGATTAGGAGAAAATATCCCTGCAGATTTCTGTCACAAATGGAAAGCGAGTCTACCAAAAAGAATGGAAGTTGAAATGACGGAAAAGAGTGGACACAATAAATGCTGACAAATCTGATATAAGTTTAGTTCTTTATGCCTCTATGTAATATTCTGTTGATTTTCACATATAAAAACCATGATTCACAATGCAATGTCATGAATGGAATTTTTATTTCTGACTAGTGTTGAGAGGCAGACAACACTTTCCCTGTGTGTGTGTGTGTGTGTGTGTGTTTGTTTATGTGTCTATTTGGGCACTGATGACAAGGCAGCATTGTGCTGCAAAATTCAGCCCATGAGGCTCAAGTGTCACAGGCTTGTCCAAATACGCATGCGCACACAGAGACATTTACACACAAACACTTCCTTCTGAGCAAAAACTCCCAAACTCTGCCTGTAGAAGAAAACAAAAAGGAAAAGAGGAAAGGCTATAATAATGAATGCGTATTTGTTTGACTGTGTCTGACCTCTGAAACTGTTTAAATTTCCCGGCCACAGTGTGACTCTGAGGTCAGTGGAATGGACACAAATGCAAAGCAGAAGAATAAACAGGATTAATCAACATCTTACATTACAATCACAAGACAATCAATCTATGCCAAGTCTATCATGAAGGCCTCAAATACATTACATAAAATTTCTCAACAGTGTCAATGTGATATAATCCATGTGATAAATCATGGAAAACCACATTTTCCTGTTTTTGAAATCGAAGATTGATTCACTAGTTCAGAAAGTCTATACAGAAAATGCATCTGCAAAAATGGCTTATTTTGAATGAATTGTCTTTGTGATGTCACAAATACCACTGCATTTACATATGTCTGCCCATATGTCTGTCTTACTGTTGTTTAGCTCCACCTATTCATGCTGAAGTTATAAGGAGTGTTCCAGCCTAGACTGATTTTTGACTGAGGCACAAATAATGGGGGGGACAATCTGTCACATTTCCCTCCGGCTCTGCTGACACTTCCGTTCCCCAATCTTCTCCCAAACGCCAGCTCCCAGAATCCCAGGGCAGATCATGTGACTTTAAACTCTCAAGCATCAAATCAAATCAAATCAAATCAAATTTATTTGTATAGCGCTTTTTACAACGGATGTTGTCATAAAGCAGCTTTACAGGATTTCAGAAAAGACAAAGTTTCCACAGGACTGAAAGAATGTACAGAATGTACAGAAACCCCCCAGTGGGCAAGCCAGGGGCAACAGTGGCAAGGAAAAACTCCCTCAGAACTGAGGAAGAAACCTTGGGAGGAACCAGGCTCACCAGGGGGTACCCATCCTCCTCTGGTCAAACTACCTACAAGTGATTATACTACTAATATTAATAGCAGTAATATTGATATTAGGAATATCTAGGAGTCTATGAGAACATCAGGGTAGGGTGGGCAGCTCATCCAAGGAGGTTGGTGGTAGCTGAGGCGTGGGCAGCTGGTCTGAAGTGGGTAGCAGTGGGGCTCGGCAGTCAGTCGTCCTTCAGTGTCCAGCCGGACATGTGGGCGGTTGTATACTCGGAAAAAAAAGCAGGTAAATGGGATTAGTTTTGTTCTATCCGTTTGTACATAAACAGGGAATGTAAACATTTACAGAGTGTGGCTAATGACCCCGGCAGATCTGACTATGACAGCTACCCCGGCAGATCTGACTATGACAGCTATCAGCCTATCACAGATCTGCCTCACCAGAATACTAATCATTTGCATCTGTGTTTAGGACTATTTAATTTACATTTTGTTTGTTCTTTGCAAAGCATTGACTCAGTTCACTGAGAGATCTTCTCTTTCATCTGTTTTCTGTCTTTTGATCTGGTTTGTATTTCTTTAGTCAGATTTTTGTCTTTGCCCTTGTTTGCTATTTTTGTGATTTCTATTTTTTTTATTCAGCTTGTGTTTTGGCTACTCTCAGGATGTCCTTACTTATTTTTGATTGCATGTTTTTCTAGTTGACATTGGCCTTTTTTGTGAATAAGAGTTTGGACTTCCATTTTCACATTAAAGTCTCAAGGCCTGTTTTTAACTACAAGCATCTGGCTTATTCTATCCTGCTACAGATATGTAAAACCAGACAAATGCCCTAAGTGGACCTCAGGGGAAATACAACGTAAGATGGTCTTTAATTATAAGAAAAGAAATAGAAGGAATGTATAATGACATCCTTGTGGACCTCATAATTTCGTGTAAGTGCTGTTTAAATGAAAAAGTCGAAGCGTCAGTCCATTTGAAAGATTTCTGAAACACATTAAAGACCACTTGCAAGAAATTTCTTTCTTTTTTCAAAGAAAAAAACTGAATTTTGGGAGAGGTTTTCATGTCTGTCCAGTGTGGTGGGTAGCGCTGTCACCTCAGAGCAAGAAGGGCCTGGGTTCGATTCCCCGGCCGGGCGACCAGGTCCTTTCTGTGTGGAGTTTACATGTTGTGTCTGTGTGTGTTTCCTCCCACAGTCCAAAGATATGCAGTTAGGCCAATTGGTCATGGTAGATTGCCTCTAGGTGTGAGTGAATATGTATGTCTGTCTGTCTGCCCTGCGATGGCCTTCTGCCCGATGATGGCTGGGCTAGACTCCAGCACCTCCCGCGACCTTGAGGGAGAAGCGGCTTAGAAGGGGTGTGTGTGTGTGTGGGTGTGTTTGTGTGTATATACAAACACTCAGTGAGACAGAGTGTTTGTGATAAGGAATCCTCTGCATGGATCTCTGCCCATGTCATCTAAATGGACCAAAGACTGGATTAAAGTAAAACTTATTAACAGTTGCACACCTTCCCATTAAACCTAATGAGACCCGGTAGCATACTTTGCTCAAAGATGCTATACATAATGTTGAATTTCAAACTGCAAATACTGAAACCTACAATTATGCGGTTAGTTATTTACTTCACCCAATTTTCTCATGTCCAATTCCACCCACTAGCTAGGTCTACCCCTATCATACAATGCTACCAAGCTAGGAGGGTAAAGCCTAATATGTGCTTCCTCCGAGACACATAAAGAGCCACTGGACCTTTTCAAACTGCCATTACCAAGTCATTGGTCATCTCAACATGCTTGGAGGAGAACATTAACTGCCAGTTCTGTTACATGAGCTACAGACGTGCTGAGTGATAGGTACAACTAATGACTGTGTCATTCAAATTTGAGACCGAAAGCTACGTTTGAAATGTTATTAATTTAACATATTTATTTCTTGTGTAAGTGAAAGATTGACTTTTGTTTTTTAAATTCTGTAACTAAAACTGTAGCTACATTAACATGGCATAGCATTTTAAACATTATGTAGTGGCTTTATTATATTATTGTACATTATTGTAGCAGTCCAGGTTGAATGACTCCTACAGTTTCTCATTAGGTTGAACAGGAGTTTTGAAAACATTCTATAAACCTTCCAAGCTTCTGGGCACAACAGAAGAATTCTAAGTTACTCTGATTTCTGTCTTGTTGTTTCCTTCAGTCATTATCAACCCTTTGACCTGCCCAGCACTCTGAGAGAACATCTGTCTCTTCCTGAATTACCACATTTGTTGTGTACATCCACAGTTAGAGGAACTACACAACATAACAATGGAGTTTTCAGGTTTCACTGTCCATGCTCATGAACTACGTCAGAAAGCCTCATCAATGTCCAGCCCTGGCTGACCTCAGGGTGTGTTTTGGCTTTAAGCCCATGATGTTCTTTGCTGCCTTCCTGTGTGTATATATTAAACAGATTAGAAATCCAGGTTTTTTTCTACCTGGCCATACTTTTAACATCCATTACTCAACTGCTAGGCACACAATCACCCTCCCTGTATGTCCTCTGCCATGTCAATTAGATCTTAATCCTGTTATACACACTTACAAAGGCTCAAACTGCACTTCCTGTGTGATACCCAGGTCACGCCTGTTTCTGTGAATCAGTCTTTGATCCTTAATGATAAGCTATAGAACCTCTCAGTGACTTAATACAACACCACAGCATAGCGCCACCATGGTTATATCTGTGTCATAACCTTAACTTCTGTAAAGACACCACTGTTATCCGCAAAGTGCCACTGACATGGCAGCAAAATAACAGCACAACAAATATGACAGACTTCCTTTACAGGTAGTATACGTTTATACACACACACACACACACACACACACACACACACACACACACACACACACACACACACAGAAACACAAAAGCATGCTCACAGTGTGACTGACCACAGGCAAATAATTATGGACTTGCACATGTGTCAGGCAAACTGGTGGAGAGGTGTGTGCTATCAATCAACTGTGGTTGTGTAAATCTGAAGCAAATTAAACCATACCAAAAATACCACTGCAGCAGGTAGAGGGATACAGTATTTGACCTGAACTTGCCAAAGCGAACAAATGCACACACACACACACATACATACACACACACACCAACGCACTCCTCAGTGGAAAGTAACTAGATGAAGATTTCCATTTGCCAGTTAAAGGCAGTCGTGCAGACAGAATTCTGACATCATTCGGACAATCCAGTACACAGTGAAAAAAGTGATGTACTGAATTTCCTTGATTCAAATGTGCTTGAATAAAATAATATATTGAGTTAGATTTTTTGATAAAACTGAAAGAAGTAGCATTACTGAATCAGGAGAAAAAACACTAAAATATGGTGTACATGTGCTGCTGTGAGTCACCCTGCAAAGGGCTCAGATTTGTGGGAATTTTTCAAGTTACATCATACAGTACATACAGGGACACCTACAGGAACTTTTATGACATCCCATCCATAAATCCACAGGCATTCATATGGGGTTGATCCCCCTCTTTGCAGCTATAACAGCTTCCACTCTTTTGGGAAGCTTACTATAAGATTTTTGAATGTGTCTGTGGAAAAAAATTGAACATTCATCCAGAAGAGACAGATCACTTTATTAATCCCAAAGAGAAATTCTTCAAGACATTTAACAAGTTCGACCAAGGTGGGGATCAAACTTGCTCGCTCTTGGTGGAAGATGCATGCGTTACCACTCCACCACTTCTAATGAACGTTTTGTAAGGTCTCCATTCTAGTTTAGCCCAAAGAAGTTAAATGGGGTAGTGGTCAGGGCTCAGTGCGGGTCAGTCACAGCCATGCTGGAACAGGAAAGGGCATTCCCTAAACTGTTGCTACAAAGTTGCTAAAAGGTCTTTGTATGCTGTGGCATTAATATTACCTTTCACTGGAACTAAAGGGCCAAACCCAAACCCTGAAAAATAGACGTTGACCATTATCCTTCCTCCACCAAATTTTACTGTTGGCACTATGCATTCCAGTAGGTAGCACGCTCCCAGGATCTGCCGAACTCAGATGCATTCACCAGACTGCCAGATGGACATGCATAATCCATCACTCTATACAAAAAGTTTCCACTGCTCCAAAGTCTGTTGGCAGCGAACTTTACAGTGGTCTTTGTAGTAATCTTAGGCTTGTGTGCAGCAAATTGGCCATGAAAACTAATTTAATGAGGCTCCTACCTCACAGTTCTTGTGCTGATGTTGCTTCCAGAGGCAATTTAGAACTCATTAGTGAGTGATGCAACAGGATAGGAGAGTTTAATGCACTATGTGCTTTAGCACCTGGTGCGAGTTTGTGTGGTCTACCCCTCTGTGGCTGAGCTGTTGTTGCTCCTACACACTTCCATTTCACAATAATAGCACTTACAATTGACCAAGGCAGATCTAGAAGGGCTGAAGTTTCACAAACTGACTTGTAGCAATAGTGGCATTCAATGAAAGTGCTACATTTAAAGTCATTGAGCTGTTCAGTACAACCCATTCTATTGCCAATATTTGTCTATGGAGACTGCATGTCATGACTACACACACCTGTTAGCAATGGGTGTGGCTGAAACACCTAAACTAACTAAGAGGGTGTCCACAAACTTTTGGCCATACAGTGCATGTGGCAGATAGAGTTTATGTCAAAAAATGTTGCCAAGTCATTGCAACTCATTGTCCATTTTATCCACTCCACTTACTATATAGGTGAACTTTGTAGTTCTACAATTACAGGCTGTAGTCCATCTGTTTCTCTGATACTTTGTTAGCCCGCTTTTTCTTCAATGGTCAGGACCCCCATGGACCCTCACAGAGCAGGTACTATTTGGGTGGTGGATCATTCTCAGCACTGCAATAACACTGACGTGGTGGTGTGTTAGTGTGTGTTGTGCTGTTTTATGATTTAATTAATTAATATGTGATATGTTTGTGTTGGCCTGTGTAAGCTGTTGCTGTTGTGAGTTGCAGTATGAGCCCTGAGGAACGACATTCCAATGTATACAAGTTACTGTATGTTGAAGACTGACTATAAAGACTACTTAGACTTGATACTGGAAAAAAAATAAAATCATAAAACAAGATTAAAAATAATACTTTTGCACAATCCACATCTAGGTTTTGTCTTTTCCCCACTGTTAAATAAATTCTGCAAATAAACAGTAATTGTTCATTAAAATTTGGTTGAATGTGAATAAATGTGTTAACTTCTTTCATTTCAGAACATTAGCAAAACATGTCAATTGACCAGGAGCATTACAAAAATGGTTTAATCAGTTCATCTGACCATGTGGATACTGTAATGCACGTAACCCATAAAAGTAAGTCAGGAAATGAGATATACATAATCAAGTTCTGTAGCAGTTATTAACTATACGCCTTGTTTCTCTATCTGGCGAGTCAGTAGTAATGATAACATCTTTGAGTGGTCATTTACCATCTGAATAGGTTGTTTGTCAGCTAAGAGGTTTACTTAATTGTAGAATTTTGTGATCAAATACTTAACAAAAACATAAACTCAACACTTTGTTTTTCTCCCGTTTTGCAACAGTTTGATAAAAAGCAATCCAACACTGCTCCAGGCAAACAGTGGTCACACCTAATGTGGGAAATGACCCACTGTTTTTTGCAGGGCTTCAATGGAAATTCTTTTAGTAAAACATGTTATGTTTAGATTTTAGTACAGTACACATTGTACTTAGAGCTGATTATATAACAAGAAAACCTGAAGCTTCCTTTTAAAACATGATTTATAGTCAGTCAGTCGTAATGATTACATCTTTGAGTGGTCATTCACCATTTTTGATGCAATTCTATGATACATGATGTGATTATACTGGTCACTTCTCAGCATTAATAACAAATGTATGTTTTTCACACAGAAATGGTCTCTATAAGCAGAGATGGCAGTCTACACAGATACTTGTGTACTACTGTACCATGTACAACTCACCAAACTGCCACCTACAGAAGTTCTCTGATGACTCAGCGATCGTCAGCCGCATCACAAATGAGGACGACAGAGAGTACAGAGAACTGATTCAGGACTTTGTGCACTGGTGTCTGCGGAAACACCTACAGATCAATGCAGGGAAGACCAAAGAACTGGTGGTGGATTTCCGCAGGCGCACACGTCCCCCTCCAGCAGTGAACATCCAGGGAACGGACATTGAAAGAGTGGACTGGGTACCTGGGTGTGCACCTTAACTGTAAACTGGACTGGTCAGACAACACAGCTGCACTTTACAGGAAGGGACAGAGCAGACTCTACCTGCTCAGGAGACTGAGGTCATTTGGAGTGCTGGGGCCACTCCTGAGGACCTTTTTCGACACAGTGGTGGCATCAGCCATCCTCTCTGGAGTGGTCTGCTGGGGCAGCAGCATCTCCACTGCAGACAGGAAGAAACTGGGCAAACTGATCAGGAGGGCTGGCTCGGTCCTAGGGACTCCTCTAGACCCAGTGCTGGCGATGGGAGAAAGGAGGATGCTGAACAAGCTAGCATCCATGCTGGAGAACTACTCCCACCCCATGCATGAGACTCTGGCAGCACTGGGCAGTTCCTTCAGTGACCGGCTCCTTCACCCCAAGTGTGTGAAGGAGCGCTATCGCAGGTCCTTCCTTCCTGCTGCTGTGAGACTGTACAACCAGCACTGCTCCCAGTAGACCACACACACATACAATATACACTTGCATTCAGAATGCCAACATTCTTCATTGTGCAATATGCTAAGTGCAATACAGATTCCTATGCAACTCTTATTTTAATATTATCCTTATTTTCCTGTAAATAGTCCAGAGATTTAGCTTTAATTTTTATTATTTATAGTGTTGATAAGGTTTATACTGTTTCCTGTTTCTATTACTCAGTGCCTTACTCCTGTTACTCTGCTGCTGCTGTAATACTGTGAATTTCCCCGCTGTGGGACTAATAAAGGATTATCTTATCTCTTATCTTATCTTACTGCCCAAAGGGGAAACTGTCCTGAATCCGTCTGGCCAAAAAAAGGGCGCAACAGGTGAGACCATAATCTGTCTGACCGTCTGAAACAGTGGACATCACGAACGCCCGGCCTTTCCCTTTTCAAAGCATTTACAGAAACAGGAAGAATTACATCACATCCAGGACCACAAGGGCAAACAGCGTCTCTTCTGTGTTTCACTCATGCCGGACAGCACCGCTGCCTCCCTCTGATAAAGGCAGTGAGAGAAACTCTTTGGCTCTGACTCGGTTTCCGTCATCCGATGACTCAACAAGTCATGCGTTCGCACCCGTTTACCGTAAGTGAGCTGTGTTCTTAAGCAGATGCCGCCCTCTAGTGGACTGGGAGAGTAATGATAAATTATTCAGCGCTGGAAAGGACTTCAGTGTGCTAACGCGGTGGTCGCCAACCCCGGCCCTGGAGGTCTGCCTTCCTACAGAGTCTAGTTGCAGTAGTAATCTGCCACAACTGCTCTGGCTAATCATTGGCTGGATAAGATGCATTATTTTTAGGTAAGCGAGGAAGCAGCATATTCGATGCAGGACAGGAGATATCCGGGAGGAGGTCTGGTGACCACTGTGCTAATGTGTCTCGGTAACTCACATTGGGCTTATATGTCCGAAAGTTTGTAGACACGTGCTCAGTCAGCGTTTCTTCTGGGTATTCGTAGAGAGTTTATCTTTCCTTTGGTGCAGTAACAGACTACCTTTCTGTGAAGGCTACAGTACACGGTGGAACATTGCTGTGAGGACTTGGCTGCTTTCAGCCACAAGAGCATTAGTGAGGTCGGTGTGATTCGTTATGGATCACAAATGCCACTCCAACAGATCCCAAATGTTCCACTGCTCCCAGCCAAGTGCTGGGGGTTCTGTAGTCCTATAGCCCAGTGGTTTTCAGTCCCAGTCCTGGGGAACCCACTGACCTGCATAGTTTTATGACGTCCATCCTCAACACACCTAAACCAGCTCAACATTATCAAGTTCTTAGTGAGGTGGGTCAGGTGTTTTAAGAGCAGAGTGTACCTGAAACAGTGCAGGGCGGTGGGTCTCCAATACAAGAGTTGAAAACCATTGATCTAGCCCAGTGGTTCTGAATGCTGGTCCTGAAAGCCCACATTTGAATGCTTTCTTTGCCTTAACACAGCCCCATTAACTCAATAATGAACTGTTAATTAGCCAATTAATTGGGTCAATTGTGTTAGGAGCAGGGAAGATACTTCAGGACCAGGGATGGGTAACAGTCTTTTAGCTGACGCTTGGCATTAGGTGCGAAGACCATAGGCTCATGTGCGGCTTCTTCAGAGCATCCCATTTTACTAACCAGTGCTTTTCCACTGAGCTTATACAAGCTGTGTATTGGCTGCTGTAACTAATAAGTGTATTAGAGGAGCTTTTTCTGAAAACAGTTTGTTCACGGTGAACATACAAAACCTTATGCACAGCCATCGTTGGCAATAGTGCCCTCTTTAGGACAATAACAGGCTTACAGCACACACTGTTTACTACATCTGAATAGGTTGCTTGTCAACTAAGAGGTTTACTTAATTGTAGAATTTTGCTTTCAGGTACTGAACAAAAGCATAAACTCAACACTTTGTTTTTCACCCGTTTTGCAACAGTTTGATAAAAAGCAATCCAACACTGCTCCAGGCAAACAGTGGTCACACCTAATGTGGGAAAAGACCCACTGTTTTTTGCAGGGCTTCAGTGGAAATTCTTTTAGTAAAACATATTTAGATTTTAGTACAGTACACATTGTACCACCACACTCATTCTTATCATTCACAAATATAGTTACACATTTATCTTGGACACTAATGTGGACCCTTGCCATCATCTGTTTCTGCATGTGTTTCTAGCTAACTAATGAACAGAACAGAAATTCAAAATTATGAACATATTTAGTCATTTTAGGTTACTTCCTTCATGTGTTCTTTAAACTGTATGCAGAACAGCAGGAAAATAAGTAAATAAGCACATCCGAACCTTAGGCCTGCATAACGGCTCCAAATATAGACATGGGGTCAACAGTAGTGGAAAAAATGCACTTACCTCATTAGCTGTTGCACACACATTAGAGCTGATTATATAACAAGAAAACCTGAAGTTTCCTTTTTAAACGTAATTTATAAATAAAAGTATGTATGCTGGGAATGATATTAATGTGAATAGCAAATAAACAGCCCAATAATAAGCTAATAAAATATGTCTAGCTAGCGACATTTTACTGAATTTTACTATTTGGTTTTTGAGAACAAAGCAGAAATTAACAGATATGGATTATCAAGCTGGGGATATGCCTCTTTATTTCAATATTATAAGATAACTAGTTATTTTCAGGCCACAGGACTGTGTCTGGATCCTCTTGACAATTTTTGTAGCTACCTAGCTAGCACTAAAACTCAGTATTACTTGGAAATGGCTAATACCTGCCATACCACATTTTTTCCACACTTCTGTCACTAAGTTTTCTTTAAATGTTTCTTATAAATACAATTTACTCACTTACTTCACCTCTACTGACCACTGACAATGTGCATCCAGACCTTTCAGCAAAAATTGACCACAGATTCTCCAAGCTGGCTAACACCAATTAACATTAACAATGCAATGTGTTGGGAGTTGCAGTGTCCTATTCGTCTTCCCCAGTTTTCAGATAATTTAAAAACAATTTTTGGTGTATTTTGTGAAATGTGCACAGCAAATATGATCTACTGTTTCTGAAGAAAAAAAATTGACTGACAATTTGAAAAATGTAAGCGATTACTGACTGGTCAAACTGACCAGTGTACAGTGCTGTTATTAAATTTAGCTACAGACTGCCTGTAAAAACACTCCATATCAAAACTTAATTGATGTGGTGTACCTTAGTATGCAAAAAGGACAGTTATTTTGGACTTGCTTTAGACTGATATGACCAGCTTCCTTTTACATATTTGATGAACTTCAATACAGTTATGGTCAATCTAAGACATATAAAATACATGTTTTTCTGTGTTGTAGCATGAAATTCTGAGATTTATTTATGCCTCCTACAGAATTTAAGTTATGTGGTGCGCTACTGTGCGTGAACGACCAAAAATCACGATCAAAATAAGCAATGCACCTTTACATTTTTGCTACTTCATATGTTGGCAAAGGACACTGCGGTATTCATATGCCATACAAAATTTCATCAGTATAAGACTTCATCAACTCAAATTACAATGGTACAAGAAACAATTGTAAAACAACACTTAAAATATCAACTATTCACATGGAGACACACAGCCTGTGATTAATCTACCAATAAGCGCAAATAATAGAACCTCACACACTCATACACACATTCCAGAAACAGCTAGTGACTGAATTCTCTCAGCTAGGACTTTATGTATGAACGTGCAACCGGGCACAGCTTCTCAAATCCTATTTGGAAACATATTCACTCTATTGCATTAAATACATGCCAGTTCTACATCATCTCACTGAAACTGAAGTACATGTCACACAAATACCAGTCCACACAATAGTGATTTATAACATAACTATACAAATACAGTCTTATTTCATTTGGTAAGCAGGACGAGTTGCTGGTGCAAATATGGGGAATGATTTGTGGCAGTAAAAAGGAACTTTTCCTACAGCAGTGAGGTTCCAGTGATGTGACCTGATTGTCCCCAAGTGAGGAGAGGAGGCAGACCAGGACGTCCATTGACTTTTAATTAGGACGTATTGTAGTCCATGAAGATGGCTCAATTGTAGCACTTTTAATGATTACTTTTATGATATGAGAACTTTATGAATGCATTACATTTACCTGATTCAAATGTGTACATCATTTTCACACTAATAACATATATTAAAGATATAACATATATACTGCCAAACTCAACAGCTGTGCTGATGTAATATGAGAATGATGTGCAGATTTGAATTAAGTAAATTTGATGCATACTAAAAGTGTGAGCAGACTAGCACTGAAGGATCCTCAGTATGTGTGTGTAGATCTCAGGCATTCTTAATGCGAGCCATGCCCGGGTTGATGAAGGAAAAGTTCTTGAACATGGTCTGGTCCACACTGTTGATAAGGGTGCGATCTGCACTGGACAGTCGAGGCTTTTCATTAATGAACTCCTTATCGAAGTTGCTGCAGTCACTCGCCGATTTCTGCAAACAAAGACCAAATTTAGTTGTAATAAAATCAGACACTCACCATATGCACATCTAATATGCTTTGTTGTTTGTTAATCGTTCTCTAAATACGGCATATACAGTTCTGTGCGAAATCTAAGCACACAGTTTAAAACCATTAATCTCGACAGTAAATGTTTTTGCTTGTAAAAACATAGTATAACATTAGAATTAATGCAAATAAACATTAAAGCAGTAAATAGTACCAAAAATGTTTTCAAAAAGGTATTTGATGTCTTTTGAGCAAGCAAGAATATGTTTAGTTCCAGATTTTCACCATTGCATAGATTTATTCAAATTGGCCAGCACACTGGATTGATAATGAAGTATTGACTAAGCCAAACCTTGTTCCCTTAAATGAAAACCATCACATTACTAAAATATTTTCTGTATTAATGCCATTTGGTGCTAGTGTTTTTCTAGGCAATTAATAGCTTTTTACACATAAAATTCGTGGGCACCTAAAACTTTAGTACTGTTGTATGCAATGTGTGTTAAACAAACACAAAGGATATATATATTTAACTATTTTTATTAGCAGTAAGTGTATTTTTGCCATACAGCATTACAATAAATACAAATAAATACACATTAAATAGAAACAGGAATTTGTTTATTTTTTTTCTTTTAAGTAATTACGATCTTTTGAGTTGGTTAAAAGAAGAGTTCCATCACCAGCAAACCTGATTTAAAATAATCATGTACTAAATATAATCAAACCAGGTACAAGTAGAATTAATTCTGGGCTGCCACAAAAAGAGGTTCAAAAATCGTCAAACAAACACACCAACATACATAGCGTAACGGGGAGTGAGGTGGCTGACGCATATGCGGAGATAAGCAACTTTTATTGTGGGCAAATCCAGGGTCATAGTCAAGACGGTCCAGTTTCACATAGCCAAAACCGACTGAACGGGGGTGGGGGGTGCAGACATGACAGACAAACCAGAATCACACAAACAGTCAACACGATCAAACATCCAAACAGTTCAGACATCAAACAAAGATTCAAACAACAGTACAAAGACCAGCGACCAGACAGGGGAAAACACAGGCTTTAAATACACCAGGAACAGGCAGGAACACAGGTGGAAACAATCAGGGGTGGAGTCATGAAAAGAGGGGGGGCTGGACTAAAAAACCAAAACAAAGAACATGAGGGCTAAACCAAAACACAACACGAACACATGGACAGGACTGGGAGGGGCCAATTGTGACACATAGAATCACGACTTATTGCATTAATGTTATTTGTATTTATTGTAACATTAGTGTTTTGCTAAGCTAATAAATGCTTACTGCCCAGACACAAAGCTTTTTAAATAGTGTCTTTTTCAGGTGTCTAAAGTTTTAAAAACCTCTACAAAAACAGATAGACTGCATGATGTTTTTGTTGCTGGATTGTGCAATGTTCATGTGGTGCATACAAGCACACGTTGGTATCTGCACTTTCTCTCATACACTCTTGCTATTAAACTACATGTGGACTTACCACAGTAGGCCTGAAAGGGGGTTCCACCTGCCGCTTTTCCAGTGCATTCCAGTCTGTGTCCCTGAAGAAAGGATGCTGCCGAATGTTGCCCTTCACACCCAGCCTTCGCTCTGGCTCACGTACAAACAGCTGCAACCGATCACATCACATAACTCGGTCAGAGTTAGGTCACCACATCCACCACTCACAGCAGAGAGGAGAGTTAAGAAAGATGAAAGAAGCTAGCTTTTTAAGTTTACAGTTGCCTTTGAATAAAAAGAAAAATGAATAGAATTTGTTTGGCATATTAGCGAGATCAGATGAGAAATCATTCAGTGAAAAAACAAAGTTATCTTTAAAAATGGACCAAAGTAAGTTGCATTATTAAAAACAGCAGTAGCAGCAGTCATGAGGCTGAATTGTGTTTACAGATAGCAGTGTATCACACAGTGTCAGAAACCACATAATCAAATCTATCTGAAATGACTTAATTTGACACAGTTTGTTCGTGGGTGGACATGGCCAGGTCTTACCGAGGTAACTCGGGTTTTTTGCCTTCTGTTTTTTAGTGTACATTCACCCTCAAATATACCTTGAATACCTTGACCTTTAACCTTTTATAAGTTAGTTTTACAATCAACCGATAGATTTTTACTCTAGTGCACTTGCTGCATTGAAAATAAAAGCTTGAATGTTGTTTTTTTATTCTTAAACGCTTATTGTTACTACCTTAATTTACAGGTCTCCAACCTTAAAGTACAAAAACACTTAAATTCGGCATGTTGTCAACAACAGTAATTTTGACTGATTTGTTTGTTTACAAATAAATCTAGGTCTCATTCTCGTCTAGGCATTTTCATTACAGACTATATATGTGTTAATGCTTTGATTAAACACTAGCATTTATATTTTTAAATGCAGATGGTAGCATTTCTATGGCAAGCAAAAAAAAATAAAAAATTCTATGGGGAGCAGAAATGGAACAATCAAGAAAAGGGAACTAAATCTGGCTCTATTTATTTGATGCTGCCCATTCAAACGTCTCTTAAATGTCAATGGCCCTTTCATTGAAACTACCATTAACGAGCAACATAACACGCAGGAATTCGAACAAGCTTTTCAGCAAGGCTACAAAAAACATGAAATGCTGGTCAAAACAACACTATGGCAACCAAAATTCTAAACTTCACCAGTGTCCAGTTACTTTTACCCTAGATTAATTTATATTTAGATACATAGGTAACTTGCAATGAATGCCTGGTCATTCATTCATTACCTTTCACTTGAGTCATCTTGGCTAATTTTCAACAATAAGGAAATCATATCACTTTTGACTGGATATTAAAACAAGGTTTAAGGAAATTAGAAAGTGAGCCGCCACTTTTCGTATCAACTGCAGAGTTTCTTTGCAGCCTTCATGTTACAAACATATGGCATGCTGACAGTCGTTACCATGGAGGCCAAGTAGGCAGACACTGTGTGGCTTTCCTTTGGCTGAATGGGCTGTAGATGTTTAATAGACACTTATTTCATGTGTACACTTTACAACAGAGTAACTACTATATGTGGTTTCCCTGAAATTAGTTATCTAAACTTTCAAAATTCAGCCTGGAACGCTGTTCTGTCTAAACTTCTATTCCCAGAACAGGATTCCTGTACATTCCAGCTCATTTTTGCTCCTGAGCTTGCACAGTGCTGATTTGTGGGGTATAAGCTTTCATTACTTGAGCTTTGTAGCTCAAATGCAAAACAAAAGAAGCAGACTTTGGACACCAAACATTTCTTGATTGGTTGATTTTGTTTGTGCCAAGAAGAAATATTTTTTGCCAAAGTTTCCTTTAATTAATCTTTCATACCTTAATGAGAATATCCCGTGCGTCTCTAGTCAGCCAGCGTGGGTAACACGGATCATCTGTCCGGATGGACTGGAACAGTTCCTCCTCATCATGCCCATGGAACGGTGACTGACCAATCAGCATTTCATACAGAAGGACCCCAAAAGACCACCAGTCCACAGAGGTGCCATATTTCTGCCCAAGTAAAATCTGCAGAAGAATAGTAGAATTTAAAGAGAAATGTAATGCTGTATAATCCTGCGTCTACATAGGGTGTGTCTGCTCAAGCAAGTTTACTGCTTATTAGATATGACATTTAATCAAACACAAAGGACAAACATACATAAATGACACTCTTTTCTTCATTTATAAAAGAAATAAAAACACACACTTTTTGATAAAATGCATTAAATGACAGCTATTCTTTTTTAACTTCTTGTCATGCATGGAAATGTAGCATCTTGGAACAAAACACTTCAGAAAGATTTAATATGAATTTATTATGTTTATTACATAGATTGTGTGTGAGCATAGAAACAGTCAAGAACTAAATAATAGTACTAGCAGATAAAAAGCAAAGTGTGTTGTGAGTGTGTTACCTCAGGGGCGATGTAATCGGGCGTTCCGCAGAAGGTGGAGGTCCGAGCTTCCCCCTGCATGTTCTCCTTACACATGCCAAAATCAGCGATTTTAATGTGACCGTCGATATCCAGTAGGATATTATCTAACTTCAGATCCCTGTGCAGAAAGAAATACATACATACATACATTCTTCAGTTTACTTTCTGACAGTAATTTTGTTGATATAGTATATATTTTATGCATGTATGAATGATGTACATATTTTAATGTGGCTTTTGCCTGTAGTTACCTATACACAATGCCTTTTGAATGCAGAAACTGAAGCCCACAGATTATCTCAGCAGCATAAAACCTACCAGAGAGAGAGAGAGAATGAGGTGCAGATTTAGACATGCTTCCTTGTGTGATGTTTATCTATATTTAACTATTTTTAGGGCTGTAATGTAAGTATGTAAGTTCTGTTTATGAAGCCAATTTAAAACAATAATAGTTGACTATGTTGATGTGTACAGTGACAAAAAATGGACATAAATGGACATGAACTGTGTACAAGTGTATGGGAGTGTGTCTCTTACGTGGAGCGTGGCAGATCAAATCTGTGGCAGGCCTGGATGTGGAACATTAAATCTCCTCCATTCAGATACTCCATCACAAAAAACAGATTCTCCTACACACACACACACACACACACACACACACACACACACACACACACACACACACACACACACACACACACACACAAACAATATTTCTTACTTAAAATGCAAAATGCTGTTAAAATTAAAAAGTAAAATTTTATATACTGAAGGAAACCTGGGACCTGTCAAATCAAAACATGTTAAGTTCTGTTAAACAGAACTTGTCTGGCAATGTGAAGCTAGAAGGTCTCAAAAAGCAGCACATGATGCCACGTTTTAAAGAACTTCAAATACAGATGCAAAAGAAAGTTATTCAAATCTAGCAGCCTGATGAGGGTTCCAAAGCCATTGCTAAAACTCTGGGACTCCAGCAAACCACAGTGAGCCATTATTCACAAAGCCAGGAGCAGTGATAAACCTTCCTAGGAGTGGCTGGCCTATCAACCTCTCACCAAGAGCACACTGACGACTTATCTGGGATATCACAAAAGAACCGCAGGCCTCATTTGCCTCAGTTACAAGATTCCACAATAAGGAAGACTCTGGGGAAAAACAGCATCCATGTGAGAGTTGCATGGCACAAACCACTGCTGGTTTTATCTCACATTTGCCTCTAGATGACTCCTAGGATTTTGGGATAATATTATGTGGACTGATGAGTCAAAGGTTACATCTGGCATAAAGCTAACACTGCATTCCACCATAAGAACATCATACCAACAGCCAAACATGGTGGTGGTAGTTTGATGGTCTGGGACTGCTTTGCTTCTGCAAAACCTGGATGACTTGTCATAACTAATCAAATCCACCCATCATTTTATGACCTAAGGCTCAAGCGCAGTGGGTTTATTCAGCGGGACAATACAAAGCACATGAGCAAGTCTCCCTCTGAATGGCTCAAAGGAAACAAAATTAAGGTTTATGAGTGGCCAAGTCAAAGTCCTCACTTGAGTCCCATTAAGATGCTGTAACAAGACCTTAAATGTACAGTTCTTGCTCAAAAACTCTCCAATGTATCTAAATTAAAGCAATTCTGCTATTGCCAAGGGTGGAACGACCAGTTATGAGGTTCAGGGGAGCAATTACTTTTTCACATAGATAATATAGGTTTTGAATAAATATTTGTAAATAAAATTATGTTCAATCTGACCTGAAACTTTTAAATATGAAAAATGAGCAAAAATAGAAGAATGGAAATTTTTAGACCTGTTCTTACTTTACATTTACACGTAAATGAGCCATGTCCTTTTTATAACATGTGTGTGTGTGTGTGTGTGTGTGTGTGTGTGTGTCTGTGTGTGTGTGCGCGCACGCGTTTCACCTTGGTCTGGAAAGTGCAGTAGAGGTGTGTGAGGAATGGATGCTCCCAAGCAAGAGATAAAACTCTCCTCTCCACCATTGTACACTCCACATCATCATCCATCAGAACCACATCCTTCTTCAGAGCTTTCACTGCAAAGAACTGCCCAGTGGCATTCAGCTCTGCTAGAAACACCTACACACATACACAAGAATTTCAGTGTAGATGCTCTACCACACTATGTTAACATTAACAATACATACATATATACACACACACACACACCTTGCCAAAGCTGCCTTTTCCCAACATCTTGTGCAGTGTGAAGTCATCAAGTGTGAATTTGTGGTGGTGTTCTTTGCGTGGGATAGCGTACAGTGGCTCTGGCTCTACAGTGGGGCTCGGCCGGTCCCCCTGAAGTGGGGCGTCCCACGCTATGCCCTGATGCTCTGAGAGAGGAGGAAAAGCAGAGCAATGTCAGATCACACAGAGCAGCTTGCAAATTATAGGCTGCTCAGACAATTATAAGCCAGTGTCACAACCCTCCCCACAACAAGAATTAAAGGAAGTAGAGACAAGAAGTTGGGGTTGTGTTCTTATTTCTTATCCCGAAACACTTTACATTGCATGCAAAGAAACACACAGAACAGCAGCATACATAAACATACATTCAAATGTAAATGTTTGTACACACCTGGTTTTGTTCATTTAAAATAAGTTAACACATCCTGTACAGAGGACAGTTTCATGGAAATTGTAGTGCAGAATTTCTGTTTGTTTACTGACTTCAACATACTGGAAAGAAAATGTGCCAAAACTGTGCTATATGCAATTTTATATATATATATATATATATATATATATATATATATATATATATATATATATATATATATATATATATCAGTGTACTCTTCTTCTGCACCATGTCAAATTATGTACATATTGAAGCTCAACCCATCTGTAGCTTCACATCATATATCAGCCACTCTCAGATCACTCTGTCCAAGGATCACTGTGTATACATACTGGTCACTTTATCAGAATCCCCTTCCATTAACCTCCACCTGGACTTTGTTAATGCCCACTTATTGATGCAGTTTTTGTTGGCCATCCTCAACCTTCAGTAGCGATTTTCATTCCATTCAATATATATATATATATATATATATATATATACTGCTCAAAAAAAAATAAAGGGAACACTTAAACAACACAATATAACTCTAAGTAAATCAAACTTCTGTGAAATCAAACTGTCCACTTAGGAAGCAACACTGATTGACAATCAATTTCACAGCTGATGTGCAAATGGAATAGACAACAGGTGGAAATTATTGGCAATTAGCAAGACACACTCAATAATGGAGTGGTTCTGCAGGTGGGGACCACAGACCACTTCTCAACACTTTTGAATGTTGGTGATGCTTTCACACTCGTGGTAGCATGAGACGGACTCTACAACCCACACAAGTGGCTCAGGTAGAGCAGCTCATCCAGGATGGCACATCAATGTGAGCTGTGGCAAGAAGGTTTGCTGTGTCTGTCAGCGTAGTGTCCAGAGGCTGGAGGCACTACCAGGAGACAGGCCAGTACACCAGGAGACGTGGAGGAGGCCGTAGGAGGGCAACAACCCAGCAGCAGGACCACTACCTCCGCCTTTGTGCAAGGAGGAACAGGAGGAGCACTGCCAGAGACCTGCAAAATGACCTCCAGCAGGCCACAAATGTGCATGTGTCTGCACAAACGGTTAGAAACCGACTCCATTAGGATGGTATGAGGGCCCGATGTCCACAGATGGGGGTTGTGCTCACAGCCCAACACCGTGCAGGACGCTTGGCATTTGCCAGAGAACACCAGGATTGGCAATTTCACCACTGGTGTCCTGTGCTCTTCACAGATGAAAGCAGGTTCACACTGAGCACATGTGACAGACGTGACCGAGTCTGGAGATGCCGTGGAGAGGGATCTGCTGCCTGCAACATCCTTCAGCATAACCGGTTTGGCAGTGGGTCAGTAATGGTGTGGGGTGGCATTTCTTTGGAGGGCCGCACAGCCCTCCATGTCCTCGCCAGAGGTAGCCTGACTGCCATTAGGTACTGAGATGAGATCCTCAGACACCTTGTGAGACCATATGCTGGTGCAGTTGGCCCTGGGTTCCTCCTAATGCAGGACAATGCTAGACCTCATGTGGCTGGAGTGTGTCAGCATTTCCTGCCAGATGAAGGCATTGAAGATATGGACTGGCCCGCCTGTTCCCCAGACCTGAATCCGATTGAGCACATCTGGGACATCATGTCTCGCTCGATCCACCAACGCCACGTTGCACCACAGACTGTCCAGGAGTTGGCGGATGCTTTAGTCCAGGTCTGGGAGGAGATCCCTCAGGAGACCATCCGCCACCTCATCAGGAGCATGCCCAGGTGTTGTAGGGAGGTCATACAGGCACGTGAAGGCCACACACAATACTGAGCCTCATTTTGACTTGTTTTAAGGACATTACATCAAAGTTGGATCAGCCTGTAGTGTGTTTTTCCACTTTAATTTTGTGTGTGACTCCAAATCCAGGCCTCCACTGGTTAATAAATTTGATTTCCATTGTGTGATTTTGTTGTCAGCTTTTTACAATTTTCTGTAAAATGTAATTTAAACAGAATGCAATTTCTGGTGAGGCATAAATTAGGACACCCCTACATATTGTCCCACTTAAAATAGTTAAGATCACACACAGGTGTATCACATCAGGTGCACATGATCAGAACATTGTTACCCAGCATTTTGAATGAGGCTTGCTCTATTTAAACCTCAGAAAATTTGTTTGGTGTGTCCCTGACTGTTGAAATGAAAGTGAGCACCATGGTGAGATCCAAAGAGCTGTCTGAGGCCCTCAGAAAGAGTCTGGTAAGGGATTTAAAAAGATCCCAAAAGAATTTGACATCAGCCATTCCACCATCTGTAAAATTGTTTACAAGTGGAGGACATACAAAACAACTGCGACCATGCCCAGGTCTGGCTGTCCAAGCAAGTTCACCCCCAGAGCAGACTGTAAAATGCATGAAAAGAGTCATGAAAAATCCTAAAATTTCATCACAGGACCTACAGCAGGCTCTTGCTACAGTTGATGTGAAAGTGCATGACTCAACTATCAGAAAGAGACTCCACAAGTTTAATTTTCATGGGAAGTGTGCAAGGAGGAGACCTTTGCTCTCTAAGAAAAACTTTAAGGCTGGACTCAAGTTTGCCAGAAAGAACGCAGACAAAGACCATGACATCTGGAATAATGTTCTTTGGACAGATGAGTCTAAAATTGAATTATTTGGACACCTGAACAGAAGACATGTTTGGCGTAAGTCAAATACAGTATTCCAAGAAAAGAATCTCATACCAACTGTGAAGCATGGAGGTGGAAGTGTCATGGTTTGGGGATGCTTTGCTACAGCAGGATCTGGCCAGCTTACCGTCATAGAATCCACCATGAATTCTACTGTGTATCACAGGGTGCTTGAGAAACATGTGAAAACATCTGTAAAAAAATTAAAGCTGAAGCGGAACTGGACCCTGCAACATTACAATGACCCAAAACATACCAGTAAATCCACCAAGGACTGGCTGAAAACTAAGTGGAGAGTCCTGGAATGGCCAAGTCAAAGTCCAGATCTTAATCACATTGAGATGCTGTGGAGTGACTTAAAACGGGCTGTACATGCAAGAAACCCCTCAAACATCTCACAGCTGAAAGAATTCTGCGTTGAGGAGTGGGGCAAACTTTCTTCAGATCAATGTCAGAGACTGGAAGATGGCTACAAGAAGCGTCTCACTGAAGTTATTTCAGCCAAAGGGGGCAACACTAGTTATTAGAGGGTAGGGTGTCCTAACTTTTTTTTCTCCATTATAATATGTATTTTTGTTCATATCTTTTGTTTCATGAGTGAAACAATGTTAATTTTTGTTGTTTAATTTAATTTTTGTTAGTTTAATCAATTAAATCACTTTCTTTTCCAGAAATAAACAAAAACAAGATTGGACATTGATATGTAAACATTTCTTAATAAAGAGCTGACTATTTAATGGGGTGTCCTATTTTTTTCACATGACTGTAGTTACAGGGGAAAAATTTATTTGATAATATTAAATTCTTTTTTTTTCCTTATTAATGTAAAATTGTCTGGTGTGCATACATGTGTGTATGTGAGTATTACCTTTGCGTGGCAGTGGTGGAGCAGGAGTTAGCGGATGAACCGGTAAACAGCCTGAGGTTTCTTTGACCACTCCCCCTTGACCAACAACTACTGGCCCATCACGCCCAGACACCTCACTATCTTTATAGCTGCGTGCCTGAGACAGACCGAGATAAAAGAATTTTCATTTTCAGATTTTTATCTGAACATTACCAGCAGCACAAAGCAAACACACAGCCTGTTCTTGAAGATGCAGGAAAGCATGTGTACATGTGTGTGTGTGCGTGCTTAATTCACACATTATATTATGTTGTACTACAAACTTTTCCCAAGTTTTTTGAGACCGTGCGCAAACCCCCGAAAAAATTTATTTATATGATATGTCGTATGCAGCATAAAGGTGAAAAGTCAATGCATTTGTCCAGGGCTTTTAATGCCTGTTGTTAACTGGCTTATACAATAAAGTAAATAAAGTACCAGACGCAAATACGTTTTTTTTTTGCAAGAGAACCTCTATTTTGAATGACCTTCATAACATTTTTCACATTTGTTTTTAATTAAACAGTCCATTTTGGAAAGGTTGGCCTGTTGCCATGTAACACAATTTATTATTATTATTAAATGAAATAAAACCAACATTAGAGTGTGAAAAATGAGCAGAGATTATAAAAAGCCATTTACACATTTTTTTTTCATCTCAGACCTCACCTGTGATGCCCCCAACCCCCCATCCCTCACCACAATAATAAAGATGTAATGTTTGACCTGCTGTGTGCTCTCAATCATAGCCAGTGCCTCGGCCATCAGCTTCTGGTTGACCCCACAGAGGTTGGCCACTTTCTTCTGACACTTGTGATGAACATTCATTCCACACTCTGCAAAAAGAACACACATACACACAATATATTTGCGGTTTCGATGAGTCTCATCAGTGCCAGCTCTACCTGATGAGCATTGGACCTAATTCTACCTAATTGCATGGAACATGATGAGGAGACACTAAAGAAGGAAAACGAAATTATACTACATAAATATGTAGAAAGTAAAGCATTTATAACAGTAAAAGGCAATGCTGCCATTGCCACCAGGATTAGATCAAACTAAGCTTAAAGTTAGCTGGGTAAGCAATAAATACTGTATTGTGAGGCAGACCCCTGGATCCTGAATGCTGAGAAGGGTATACTGTAATTTACAATGTAACTTATTAGAACTTCATAGGAGCATCCAGTGATAGTCAATACACAAATTAGGCAGTCAAAAATTTACTTAATTTAGACAACTTGTAGTAGCCACTGTCATGTTTTTATCCTTTAATTTTACAGGACATCAGCTAGCAATATAGGAGGCCTGCTTAGACCCCCCCAAAAGAAAAGCCGGCCCTGTTTCTCACAAACACAGGGTTATTGTTTGTCAACAAAGTCAACCAAAAAGGATTTTAGATTAGATTGATATGGATTAATGCCATGATTTACAGTGCATCAACCTATATTCCCTGTATTTTCCTTTTCAAACTGTAGAGCCAATAAAGAATAAAAAGTGAAATAAATTAATTTGTTGCATTTTTATGTGGTATCCCTAATTTCACTAAATGTCAAAAATGAGCATTTAATTAACAACGTATTTTATGAGTCATTACTATTTCAACACATTTTGTGATTGCTCACCTTCACATTTGAGGCCCTGTCGTGCCAGACCCCAGAGCAGCGTGCCACAGTGCTCGCAGAACGTTGGGCTTTTATAGTTATAGACCTTAAATCTGTGAGGCATGTCGATCTTAAAGCGCTCTTTATGGATCTAAAACGCGTGCGCACACACACACACACACACACACACACACACACACACACACACACACACACACACACACACACACACACACTGTGAATGAACTGCAAACATTAAAATGTTAAAATAATGGTGAAGGCCTCTTGGCTTTACATTTTTCCTTGCTACAGCGATTGCAACACTTAATGCTTGAACACTCAACAATTCTTGTAAATAACATTACAGATCACTCAGCTTTGGCTCATGTCTGCAATCAAATCACTATTGTGGCATTAGTCATGATAACACACTGTTCTACTGCTTAAAGCAGCTTCAACAATATACAGTGCGATATACATATAAATATAAATAAAAATAAAGCTTCAAACAAGCAAATGCATGGCCTGCAGTAGTTACCATGGTTTCTTTACTGTTAATGGCAGAGCCGGTGCATTTGGCAATCACTTTGTCAATGCACTTCTTATGGATGGCAGCGTTGCACTCTACAAAAGAGAGAGAGAGAGAGAGAGAGAGAGAGAGAGAGAGACGAAAAGAGAAAAAGAGAAAGAGGTCATGAATATTGTTTTCTTTCTCATGAAAAAGCTCATAAATGAGCTATAAATAAATCTGTAAACAGTAAAATTCAAGAAACTCACGTCGGCACTGATATCCTTGTTTATTCAGCCCCCTGTAGGGAGAGAGAGGGGGGATCATTTATGTTTTACATATATCACACATATGATGTCATGACATCTTATGTTACATGCATCAGACAGCATGACACCCATCATAACAATGTTATATTACAGAAGATAATCTGGCATGAAAACATGATCAGCCAATTGTAATAGCAATAAGAAGTTCATTAAACCTGCTGTCAACAATTACAAAAGCATTTTCTAATTTGATATTATTTCTCATTTCAATAAATCGCACACCACTAATAGCTCTGCATGTTTAAAGGTTAAATAAAAGTGATAAAATGGATAGACTTCATTTTAAAGAAATATTCCAGTGTTTTTCAACATAACCTCTATCTGCCAACTCTGTACCATGCTGTCAACATGCACTCTAATCTTTAAAACATGCTATTAATTTTTATGATCTGTGTAATGTGTTCTTTTAGAGATTAGACCACTTTTCCACAGGGAAGATTTTGTGGTACCAAAATATCAACGTGGCTCCGTTTGACTGCCACAGACACTACAAAACCTCTGGGAAAGTGAAAGAACTGGTTTTCTAGTGTGCTGCACTGATGTTTCAGCAGATGTGCTAAGCACAACTATTGCTGTGCCTGAAAAACTGTATTGTTAGATTACAGACTTCAAATTCATCTCAAGTCACATATGTTAAAAAACGATTAATGGAATTCAGCAACTGCACTTTGGCTTCTATCATAAGAATCAGCAAGTTTTCTGTTCTTATTTAAAAAAAAAAGCCTAACAATTACTATCCAGACAGGATTCAGATGCAGCAGATAGAGATCAGATTGAGAAATACTGCAGTATTCCTTTATGAAGTAAATTGGGTGGTATTTGCGGAGAGTGTAACAGCACTGAATGAAATGACTGCTAATTCAAATGTGTCAGATGGTTGTGAGTGGATGAAATATGTGACGTCATGACAATTGCTGCCTCTCAGTTTATGTCTTTTGGCAAGAACTATGTTGATGGAATTTTATTTTATTCATGTGCACCTGGTGAACATTTGAATAATGACTGATTTTAGTAAATATTTGAATAATACAGCATTTATTTTGTTTAGGGTTGTTTCAGGTGGACCATACCAGACAAATTCTTTGCAGACTGAGCAGAAGGTGGGCTGTGGGAAGAATGTAGCTGTGAACTCATGGCACTTCACCACGTGAACTTTGGCCTGTTTAATTGCCCCACGTCGCTGATGCAGTGCAAACACTCCCTCTCTTTCACGCTCGGTCTCTGCATCTGCCTCACCGTGCCCCGCATCTGAACACACACATGCACAAATTTACAGTTCTCAGAAACTTTCAGAAATAAAATCACTGAAACTATTTACTTCTCAACATCTTTTATGAGTTGTGTGCTGCAAAGCCAATTTCAAACGTGTTGTAACGAATGCATCAACATTCAAATTTTTGCAGTCCCAATCCGAAAGTTTGAGATCACTGTTTTCAATAAACTATAAATATATGTGAGGATGGTATAAATAAATGCTTGGAAAGATTCTATTATGAATCTACTACTCTACCTCTTTCAAATTTCAACTGCAAAATGTTCCAAAAATGTTCGAACAGGGAATTAAGGGTAGGAACACTGAAAATGTTCAAAAACATCTTATACAGGTGATGTAATCATGCTTTTATATGAAAGGAGCATCCAGGAAAGGCCTTGTTCTTAATGAGCCACTTTGCCAAAAATGAAGCAACAACAAAACCAACGGTTTAAAAATGATACTCCTCTTTGCACGATTGCAAAAACTTTAGGTGCATGGTACTGTCAGAAAATTCAGAGAATCCAGAGAAATCTCTGCGCATACGGGAAAATGCTGAAAACCACAAATAAATTAAATTCATGTTTAGGCCAAAGACGAACAGGACCATCCAAATTATAGTTACCAGCGTAAAGTTTAAAAGCCAGAGTCTGTCATAGTGCTGGTGAAGCATTAGTGGATAATGTGCACATCTATGAGCCATTACTGTTGAAAACCTACTAGCTGCATTTTTGAGGGATGGCCATTTTAATTTCCACATGAAAGCCACATTCTGCATGTGTTACAACAACATAGCCAGACAGTGTGGGTGCCAGACTGGCCTACCTTCAGTCCAGAACTGTCTCCCACTGAAAACATGGGTCTTATTAAGCTCAAAATACGACAAAAAATGCCCTGGAGTGTTGCACAGCTGAAGACTTGTATAACAGAAGAATGGCAAAAAATTCTGCATACAAAACTGGATCAGTTTCTGTCTTCAGGCTCTAAATGATTATTAAGTGTTGTTTAAAGGAAAGGTGATATAACACAGTGGTAAACATGCTTCCATCCGAATGTTTTTGGAACATGTTGCCAGCATGTGTGCAACAATTTCCATGCAGTGCCTGGATTCTGACAGCTGTTCATAAATGCCTAATATGACAAAAATAGTTATAGGCTTTTAATGGCAACTGACAACTGTGTGTGTGTGTGCGTGTGTGTGCGCGCGCGCGTGTGTGTGTGTGTATGTGAGAGTACGTGAAACACTCTTACCACTTCTCTCTAAGAAATATCGTGCTTCCATCAGCAGACGACCTTGAGGCTTCAGTTCCACCTTTAGTAACACAAAGATAAAGTGTCTTTCCAAAGAACAATCAGTGACTTTTCCACAGTTAACTACATTTCCTTCATATATTACAAAGTCAGATTATCAGAATACATTCATTTTATACATCATTTTTTTTACATACAACAGCAATTACAATGTTGTCTTCACAGTGGTCAAGCGTACAAATACACACACTGACCCAGATCTCGAGTTTGCCATTCTCTTTCTTGCAGCGGGATGCGAGTGTATCCAGCTGGACAGTAGCCTCTGTCTTCAGCTCGGCTGTTTTGTCTTTGACCACCACATGCATCACTCTGCCTCTGTGGACATGGGCATCAAATGTGCTGCTCCATGGTGGGTACATGGTCGGACGCTTCTGCTTGTATACCTGACCCTTTTCTGAGGACACACACACACACACACACACACACACACACACACACAAACAGTAAGTTAGGTGTGTTTTAAATATGAGCGCATAACTAATGTTACTGATAATTTAAACAGAATATGTATGTATTTCATTAATTAAGAATATCAGTGTTATAATGTCATTCTCAATGTTATATAGTTTCCTCAGTCATTTTAGAATCCTCCATAGCTCTGCTCCTCATTCTAGAAACATTAAATGTTCCTTTTTATTTCTACAGCTTTCTTTCTTCCCATTAATTATCTGATGCCTGTGAAGTTGCACAGTACTGGATACTGGACTTCCTGATGAGCAGACCTCAGGTGATGAAAGTTGGTAACAGCTTCTCTTCCACACTGACTCTGAGCACAGGGGCTCCCCATGGATGTGTGCTCAGCCCCCTCCTGTACTCCCTGTATACACATTACTGTGTAGCCAAACACACGTCTAACATCATCTTCAAGTCTGCTGATGACACCACCACCCTAGGCCTCATCACTGATAAACAGCTTACAGAGACAAGGTCAGCACTCTATCAGATTGGTGCCATGACAGCAATCTTTGTCTCAACATCAGCAAAACAAAGAAGATAATTGTGGACTATAGGAAGCGCAGAGGGGTGGTCACTTTCCCCTGCTCTTCAATGGAGCTGAAGTGGACAGAGTCAGCAGTGTGAAGTTCCTCGGCATACACCTCATTGATGACCTCACCTGGTCCCTCCATACCAACACTATCGTGAGATCTGATCATCAGTGTCTCTTCTTCCTGCGTAGGCTCAGGAAGTTTGGTCTGCCTCCTCAGATCCTCACCAACTTCTACAGATGCACCATAGAGAGCATCCTCACAGGCTGCATCACTGTCTGATACAGCAGTTGCACTGCCTGTGGCTGCAAGACCCTTAAAGGAGTGCTGAGGCAACAAACTACCAGCCTTACAGGCCGGCCAGACAGCAGTCACCCAACACACAGCCTGCTCATCATCCTGCCATCAGGCAGGAGATTTTGTAGCATGCAGGCTAGAACAACCTGGTTAATGAAGAGTTTCTACCCACAGGCTGTCAGGCTTCTGAACAAGCTGTGAAGCTGTTGGTCCTTTCCCAGCTACTATTTCACTCAGTCACTCTGTCAGCATTATTATTATATCATATCATCTCTGCTATGGACAATAACACCTTAACACTCTTCTTTCACCCTTCTTCTTTCGGCTGCTCCCTTTAGGGGTTGCCACAGCGGATCATCTGCCTCCATCTTGCCCTATCCACTGCCTCCTCTACTTTCACACCAGCCATCTCCATGTCCACCTTCACTACATCCATAAACCTTCTCTGAGGTCTACCTCTTCTCCTTCTACCTGGCAGCTCCATCTCCAACATTCTTTACACTAAGCCATTTTAAAGAACAATAACACTGAATCACAAGTCACTTTAAAATGTATATTGCCTCTATATTTTGTGTATATTTCTCTATATTTTGTTTATATTTAATATATTTCAATTTGTTTTTTATACTTTTACTTATGTACTTCCTGTAGAGTGATTATCTGAGCCTCACCACAAGCATTTCAATGCATAAATGTCCTGACATGTTATGCAAATGACAAATAAACTTGAAACAGTAGTAGCATCATTAATAATATTTCATATTTTTGTTGTTAAATTTTTGTTGTTGGATTTATGTTGTTAAAAATAGTGATTGCAAACTTGTGAACAAGGAGTTTTTTTAATACATGTCAGAACTCTAGGAGTAGAGGCTGTTTCAGCTGCAGTGAGCTCTCTCTCTCTCTCTCTCTCTCTCTCTCTCTCTCTCTCTCTCCTCTCTCTGTGCTGAGCTTGAAGTGTTTGAGGTTTGGGTTTGAGTCAGAATGAAACTAAAGGGGTTGCTGGGAAATCCTTAGCCACAGCCTCCATAGAGCAGTTACACGATTGCAGATAAATGTGTGTGTGTGTGTGTGTGTGTGTGTGTGTGTGTGTGTGTGTGTGTGTGTGTGTGAGACACATAGATTCTTATATACGTTCTATGTTATATATGTATATAACGCCAAGTACGTTTATTCCATTCTATTTTGTCATACAAATTATAGCCATACTCAATATCATAATCATTTTTTACATTTTTACATTACATATACATTTTTTTACAGATTCTGCAGCCTCAGCTTTCTGTTCTTTGTGAAGTGGAACTCGACAAGATCTTCTGCTGTTGTTGCCCATCCATCTCAAGATTGGACATTCTGAGATGCTTTTCTGTTCATCACCATTGTACAGAGTGGTTATCTGAGTTACTGTGGCCTTTCTGTCAGCTCAAAACAGTCTCGCCATTCTCTATTGATCTCTCTCATCAAAAAGGCATATCTGTATGCAGGACTGATGCTTACTGGATGTTCTTACTTTATTTCACCTTTCTGAGTAAACTTTATAGACTGACGTGTGTAAAAATTCTAAGAGATCAGCAGTTACAGAAATACTCAAACCAGCCTGTCTGCTACCAACCATGGTCAAAATCACTCAGCAACTACTAGGTAGCTTGTTAGTGAGATTGAGCAAACTAAATTTCTAGCTTGTATGGATGTCTGATGCATGAAAATTATAAAGCATTTAAAGCATTTGTTTATATTTTAATTTAAGCTTCTGTGCAGATTATTTAGTGCCCCAGACGTGTGTATAATGGTATAATGACACAGAAATACCCACCAGTGGCAAGTAGACATCTGGCATAGTGGACACATACATTACACGCCTACATGGAAAAAAATGCTGACTTTCAGATTTGTAAGTCAGTTTCATAAAAATAAAATAAGGTGCAAGAACTGATTTAATGTCACATGTTTTATTCATGTGGAACCAATGTGCACATTTGAATCAAGTAATATCAAATTCCTTTTTTAGTGTAGTTATTAATATTATGACATAACTATTATGACTTTCATAACTACTATAAAACTAATGTGTAGGTTACGTTATGAGAGTGAGGAACCAAACTGTTGCAGATCATTAAGGAGTACAAATGCGATTTAATGGAGTAACAAGATTTAATGCAGTAATGGGTTTTAAATGGTAACTTTGCAGGAAAAGGAAAAAAAAACTTTGTAACTTTAATGTAAGTTTAAGTAACAAGATTTTAAACAAAGTAATTCTGGATTATGTGGTCCATTGAACACAGAATTTAAACTGCAGTTGGAAACATGCAAAAAAATGTTACTAGGTTTTGATATGACACCAACCACACACTACAGCATACTATGACCACACTGGAGTGGAACTCCAGTTTCCCTCTAAATAACTAAATCAGATCTCATGTCCACATCAAAAAAAATCCTGAACATATTCAATCAACACAAATTTATCCTTCAGTTTTCTTACTTTTAGCAGTAAGTACATTGAAGTATTATAAGAACAAATGAACGTATGTTAGTGTGGTTAAACAGTGTAGCTAAAGCTCAGTGTGTAATGAAATAAGGATTTCCATTGAAGGAGCACTAGCATATATGTGTATGTGTGAGGCCCTGTCAGTTCCATTTCCTCCAAAAGTCTCTGCAATTCTGTGTGTTTGCATGCATGTCTATGTACATGATGATTCATAAGCTGGAAGACGTTATGACTAGGAAAAAAAAGGTATCACCGACTCACACATGTGAAACACACTTCCTTTGGAACTTGCTTAATGCTGACCACAAAACTCATACACTCTTATACACAGTCCTTTGCACACACAGAGCTGGGATGTAATGGAATACCAGCATGGGGAAAATGCATTCAGAATACAGTTAAGTATCTGTGTTCAGTCCATGTTGCTTTTTGAAAAGACAATATACAGATTTTTATTTTAGGAGGAAAAAAAACTTTTTTTTGTTTATTTTTTTCAAAGAATGTGGGAGCTTTTCCATTGGTCCATTGCACATGAATCATAAAGAGCAGCTGGTATAAGTTCTGTAAAAAGGGTACAAACTACAAAATGGACATTTTGGTTCCAACAGCAGCAAGATCTATAGATATACACACCCACACACACACACACACACACACACACACATATATATATATATATATATGAATTTTGTGAAACTGTCCTCGTTAAGTCTTTGTACAAAAAATCTGATTTTTTTCTTATTCCTTCCATTGTACCTCATGTTCAGGTGTGTTTGATGTACTAATCAGAGGCTTCTGCACCAACTTATGAAGCCCATGCCAGCTCTGATGCACACTGTCTTTTAAGAATAAGTAGGACATACCAGATACTCATGTACACATTAAAAAAGATTCTGCCGTTCATGCAAATTGTTAAGATTAAGAGATCCTTATTAGTCCCACAATGGGGAATTTTCACCTCCACAATCTAACCCGTCCGTGCAGTGAAACACCACATACACACTAGTGACGACACACACTAGGGGGCAGTGAGCACACTTGCTTGGAGCAGTGGACAGCCCCATCCGCAGCGCCCGGAGAGCAGTTGGGGGTTATGCACCTTACTCAAGGGCACCTTAGTCAAGCACTGTCAGCTCAGGGGATTGAACCAGTGACCTTCCGGTCACAAGGCTGGTACCCTTTGAAGGAGCACTAGCATATATGTATATATGTGTGAGGCCCTGTCAGTTCCATTTCCTCCAAAACTCTCTGCAATTCTGTGTGTTTGCATGCATGTCTATGTACATGATGATTCATAAGCTCAAAGACACTATTACTAGGAAAAAAAAAGGTATCACTGACTCACACATGTGAAACACACTTCCTTTGAAACTTGCTTAATGCTGACCACAATACTCATACACTCTCATACACAGACCTCTGCGCACTCAGAGCTGGGATGTAATGGAATACCAGCATGGGGAAAATCCCCCCTCTTTTTGGGGGATGATGACTGAACTGAACAGTCCCCCCAGTAGGTGAAATGTTAATAAGTGATGAGCGTGTTTTACTGATATGTGTGTATTTTGAAGCATGATGTTACATACACGTTATTAGCAGAAAATCTGCATACCCACTGTATAGTCAAATTTGCAAGATTTGCTATTGGGATATAATGATTGGCCCTTTTCCACACTTCTGTATTTGCCACAGTGGAAGTCATCATGGTAGGGAAAACATTGCAGCTGTGGCAGCAGGTACAAAGGATAATGTAGATGACCCACTAAGTTTTACAAATTTACCCAATTTTTCCTTTTTTGATCAGTGTTCAATATTGCAAATGTCAAGTTGTAGTCCACTTGTCCATGTAAGCTAACCAACATGACCATTTTTAATTATTTTTTCATGTTTGAGCAGTAATGTGACCAACACTAACGTTTACTACAAAGGCATCAAAAAATACTGATCACATACTGAACACAGTCACCACACAAACCTGTGGCATGTCCAAAGTTCACAGGCTCATACACCTAACGTAAGGTAACTAAGGTAACGACAGAATTTTTTACTTTTATTTTATTTTTACTATTTGGACCATTTCTGTTGGTCTATTCATCATGAAATGCTCATGCAAAAAGCAGCAGGCATTTATTTCAAATGATTAAAGAAACAAACAATGCAAGAATCCCGCTAAGCATCCACTTCTCATTGATACGTCATTGCTCACTTTCTATCTTTTATTATGCATTGTTAAGTGCATATCTCTGTAAGGCAGGGCCGAGATGATCAACGTCAAAAGTCAGAGATCACTGTAAAACCCCTGTTTAATGTCACTGAATGCATCCTAGTTGTTAATTTGTGGGTAGCATAACCCCTTAGCTGCAGTGCATCAAAGGCTATGACATTTCCACCACAGTGATCACAAATAAGAACAACGTTTCTCAACGTGCAGTTGCAAGGACTTTAGGGATTTCATCATCTACGGTTCATAATATCATCAAAAGATTCAGAGAATCTGGAGAAATCTCTGCAAGTAAGCGGCAAGGCAGAAAACCAACATTGAATGCCTGTGACCTTCGATCCCTCAGGCAGCACTGCATTAAAAACCGACATCATTCTGTAACAGATATTACCACATGGGCTCAGGAACACTTCAGAAAACCACTGTCAGTGAACTCAGTTCGTCGCTCCATCTACAAGTGCAAGTTAAAACTCTGCCATGCAAAGCGAAAGCCATATATCAACAACACGCCGCCAGCTTCTCTGGGCCCGAGCTCATCTGAGATGGACTGACGCAAAGTGGCAAAGTGTCCTGTGGTCTGACGAGTCCACATTACAAATTTGTTTATGGACATCGTGTCCTCCAGGGCAAAGAGGAAAAGGACTGTCTGGATTGTTATCAGCACAAAGTTCAAAAGCCAGCATCTCTGATGGTGTGGGGGTGTGTTAGTGCCCATGGCATGGGTAACTTGCCACTGTGAAGGCACCATTAATGCTGAAAGGTACATACAGGTTTTGGAGCAACATATGCTGCCATCCAAGCAACGTCTTTTTCAGGGACGTCCTGCTTATTTCAGCAAGACAATGCCAAGCCACATTCTGCACGTGTTACAACAGCGTGGCTTTCTAGTAAAAGAGTGCGGGTACTAGACTGGCCTGCCTGCAGTCCAGACCTGTCGCCCATTGAAAATGTGTAGCACATTATGAAGCGCAAAATACGACAACGGAGACCCCGGACTGTTGAACAACTGAAGTTGTACATCAAGCAAGAATGGGAAAGAATTCCACCTACAAAGCTTCAACAATTAGAGTCCTCAGTTCCCAAACGCTTATTGAATGTTGTTAAAAGGAAATGTGATGTAACACAGTGGCAAACATGCCCCTGTCCCAACTTCTTTGGAACGTGTTGCAGGCATCAAATTCAAACTGAGTGAATATTTGCAAAAAACAATAAAGTTTATCCATTTGATCATTAAACTTCTTGTCTTTGTAGTGTATTCAATTCAATATACGTTGAAAAGGATTTGGAAATCATTGTGTTCTGTTTTTATTTGTGTTTTATACAATGTCCCAACTTTATTGGAATTGGGGTTGTAAATCTGCCAGTTAAAGTTGCATTAAATTGACATTTAGTTGAATGCTAGTTAAAGGTGAGCATCTACAAAACATCTACAACAAGGGTTTCAAACTGGGCTCCTTCAAGGCTGCAGGTCTGCATATATTAGCATTTTCCTCTTTCTTACACTCTGAACTCAGCTCATGAAGTCCTTGCTAAATGAGCTGAACCAAGTGTGTTTAATAGGGCAGAATGCTACACTGCAGACCATGTGACCTAGAAGGAACCCAGTTTGACACCCATGACCTACAACAAACTCTCAAAATAAATTATTACCTATATTTTGACAATACTGTGGTAATACTGAAAATCTCTACCATAAGGTTTATGGTGTACTGAACTTGGAAATTCTTTAGCGTAGTTCACTTTACTGCTGCACTCTTATCTACACTCTGTCCATTAGTCTGTTTTTAGCTCTTCCCACACACACACCCACAAACACAAACACACCCCCAAACACACACACACACACACACACACATACACAGTAGTTAAAAATAGCTTAAAGTGCCTCAGCAGAACAGAGGCACATGAAACTCAGCAATGCTTTTTTTGCAATTTTTGCAATTTTTTTCCTAATATAATCTTATACATCAAAATGCTACCAACAAACTGAGTTAGAGTCAGAACAGGAGTCTGTGATGACTTTCATACTGGGATATGTAATGATGACAAGAAATATTTTTGTGGCATCAGTATAGTATTGATTGATGATATTAAATGGTCATCTTCCAATTTACAATACAATGCTTTTTAAATAACTTACCAACATGCAAAAAACTGATATATGAATGCAGACTTGTAGTCTATGTAATTCATGCAAAGATGGTATCATAAACAAATGGTTTGGTGCAAAATGTTTTGTTCAAATGTATTTTAAATATTGAAATATTTAGCGTACAGTTAATTTTCTTTTTATTCTCTGAGTTTAACATATTAGAAAAAAACATATAATATTTGCAATAACTTTAGCACAGCCACTTTTTAATTTTAATGTTTTTTCTCTAAGATTTTAAATTCCATAAATAACAAACATCTATCCATTTTCTAAGCCACTTCTCCCTCAGGATCGCGTGGAGGTGCTGGAGCCTATCCCAGCAGTCATCAGGCGGAAGGCAGGATACACCCTGGAGAGGTCGCCAGTCCATCGCAGGGCAGATAGACAGACACCACTCACACCCAAGGGCAATTTAGCATGTCCAATTGTCCTGACTGCATGTCTTTGGACTGCTTGAGGAAACCCATGCAGACACAGGGAAAACATGCAAACTCTACATAGAGAGGGCCCTGGTTACCCGGCCAGGGAATCAAACCCAGGCTCTCCTCACCGTGAGGTGACAGCGCTACTCACCGTGCCACTGAACTACAAACAGTGCTACAAACAGTAATTCTGTATTACATTTTGGAGAAGTGTGTTCTCTGTAGAGGATGTGTTTACTTATTTTTACTTAAAAAAAAACGAACAAAAGATCATTTGACTGGGGAGCCCAAACTTTTACATATGACTGTATATGTTGGGACTGTATATATGGGAGTGGACTTCACACATACATGAAATGTGTGTTCTATTATGATCACTTTGTAAAACATGATTTGTCAGTTGAACCTAGAGTTCAAGTGGTAACAAGCAATTTAACAGATTATTAATCCAGCTCAAACAAATTACACAATGCAAAACAATATTCAGTTTAGATGGACAACATAAATATTTGACTTCAATTCAAACCTAAAAAACACTTCAAACCAACTTCTGCTCTGTGCAACTTTATCAGAGAATTAAAACATTTTTGTGAAAATGTGTGCTTATGCCAGCTGTTAATTTTTTATCTCTTCTTGTTACAAATGAATATACAGCATATGTGGCTGAATCTCTCAATATGCAGAGAAGTCTGACATTATGTAGAGAATCAGATTGTTTTTCATTTAAACCTAGAAATAAACAATATAAAGTTTTAGAATTTTGAACATTTTGACACTGACCATGTTATGGCCTTTAATAAAAATAAGGATGCCAAATGGAACCAAATAGGGTTACTTGGAGTGATACCATAGAAGAACAACTTTTGGCTCCCTAAAGACCCTTCAACAGATGGTTCTTCAAAGAACCATTTTTATAAATGAGCTGTGAGTGTGAGTAACCTTTTTAAAGATCCCATACCAACTAAAAATGTGTTCTATACAAGGAATGCATGTGAGCAAGCAGATATTGCTTTTTTTTGTGGGTGGAGATCCTGAACCAAGAACTGGACAGTAAAACTGCCTTTGGCATAAAAATGTCTGAGAATAACTCATACAGTGTGAGCACAAATCCAACTCCAGATAGGTGTCAAAAGACAAATACTGTTCATATCATCTTTTGCTCTGCACATTACAGTAACCAACAAAAGCCAGAATACAATTAGAAAGCAAGACATTAAGAAAATAATGTAAAAACAGAGAGATTTTGTCTACCAGAAGGGTAGTTGACAAGTCCTGTACTGTGTTTAAATTTGATCACACAGCATAAGCAATTGGTTGAGTTCATATTTTCAGTAGATCAATGTCTCTAAAATACACCAGCAATTAAGCAGGTCATAGACACGTAAACACATAACCAAACTGTGTCACTGTTAAAAAAAAGTCAGCTAAAAGTCAAGTTCTTCCAATACACAACTATTTATATTTCTTTTCATAAGTAAAGCCAATAACACCACACATGTATATATAGTAAGACTGTATGTCTGATTTTTTGACAACAGCTCATGCTGTCTTCAATACGTTTCCTGATGCTACAAGACGTCAGTTTAGAAACATGAAAACATGCATTTTTAAAAGGGACATGTCAATCAAAAAAAGCTTAAACATTGCTACATTTGCTGTAAACATGCCTACTCACCTCCTACAGCAGTGCTGCAGAAGGAATGAATTAGAATAAGACAATAATGTGAATAAGAGAACGATAAATAGATGTCTGCGTAGTGTGGACAAAAGATAACTGATATATTGTTAAAAATCTGTGATTCACGGACAAAGAATTGTCTCAATTTCTACACGAGGGGCCCAATAAAGATTTTATGGCTTCCTTGTACCCTGGACCAGTTCAAGGTTTGAAGTAGCACTGCAGGTGGGCTGTAGACTAGTTATAACTAGTCATTAGACAAGTAATAAGTATCCTGGAACATGTCTGTAATTTTAGTCAGTTATATTAGAATCAGTTTTATTTAATAGAATCTTCAAACTTGTAGTGTATTTAAACTCTATAAGTACTGTAGTAATATTCCGATTTCCATTCCCATGGAAACAAAAAAGGTTAAAATCTTGAAATACCCAATGGAAAATTTTCTAATCCGGACTTTTCTCATGGTATCTTGGGAAGCACGTTCTGGACAAAAGGCCTTACATTTCAAAGTAACCACTATCATAATTAGGAAGCGACAGAGAAATGAAATTAGGCTAAACCAATTAGGCTTTAATTTCCAGTGGGATGGATGAATTCTGTGGGAAAAACATCACTCTAGGCTTTCTGGAAATGCTAGATATGTCAAGAAAGTAGTCCCACAAGGTTTCAGTCAGCTGATAAAAAAAGAAAACAGGGTCAGCAGCTCTACCCATAGAGAGAAAATATACATATATTTGCTCATATTAAACATATTTGTGATGCTTTAAAATATGTGCTGATTTAACTGGTATTTCTGAATACAAATATATGCCAATATATTGTCGGAACAAAACCCTGTATCACCATTTATGTTGTTAAGTTATTTGAATATACCTGTGGCCCTTTACATTTAGTGTAAATTTAATGATGAATGGACTAAAAGAAATGGCCCAAAATTACTAAAAAATAAGTTTCTTTCTCCTGTAAAGTTATCATTTTAGATTTAGTTTGTTAGGGTTTTGTTTTCTGACAACAGCGATATGAAAATATGTGCACACGTGATTATTTGATTCATATGCACAAATTCAGACAAAATATGTGTAATAGTGTCAATTTGTATTATTTACATATGTCTTAATCATCTGTAACATGTACCTTGACACATAGAGGGTAATATATTACTGAAAGTCACTGAAACGTGCAAGGTTGAATAAATCCCTTCTTTATCACTGTGTATTTATAGGCAAATAAACACAAATTCTAGTGGTTTCCTAGTGGATATATGATGTATACAACTCTGTATCATGTAACCTACAGCTCTGGATTACAGAAGTGAAAAAAATGACCTGCTTCTCTGGAAGTTGTGACGATCTGCAAACAGGCATGTTGAACACACGCTAATGAAGGTTTGTACTGTACACACTGCAACGGCAAGCACAAATTTAACTATACATTCATTTTGAAGTCATAATTCTTAAATATTTACACAATTGCTTTACACAGATAGATACAGGGGGCTGTAACTAAGAGAGAGGTTTTTGAAGGGTTTAGACACCCCCTAAACTCTTCAAAGAAATGCCTTTTTGAAAACATATAATAAGTGAAAACGAGTGAAAAAAACAATAGCTTACAAAATTGGAGTTAAAAAAAAGATTAAAAGATGCTGAGAAAATGGGACTCTTAAAAGTCATGCAAGACCACCGAAACTGTCACCGTCAGATAAGCACTATCTAAAGCTTTCATCTTTGAGAACTGGAGCAAGTCAAGCTCCACTCTTGCTTCAGATCTGAAGCAATCCACAGGTGTTTCTTTCCATCCTTGCACTGTGAGAAAACAACTCAACACTATGATTCTGAAAGGATGTGTAGCTGTCAAGAAGCTCTTTTAGAGAAAAGAAATAGACAAAAAAGAAGAACATTTGCAAATCAAACAAAGAAGCTGCTGGTGTTCTTAGAACAATGGACTGACCATCTGAGAGCCCAGACTCCAGAAACAGAAAATGTAACCAAGTTCTAAAAAAGTTTGGAAAAATATCCCTGCAGATACACTAAATACTGAAACAATTATGTTATATTTATCTGTTGGCGTGTCTGTGTAATCGTCCATTAAGTATATGTTTCACATTTTTTTTGTTGCTGAAAAATCTAATATAGCTTGTACTTAATGACTGTTCTGATTAGAAATTGTAAAAAAAAATAAAAGGTGCTCTTTGGCATTTGTACATTCATGTATGTAAGTACATATATGTAACAATAATATGTCTAATATACAACAAATATGTAAGTACCTATATGTAATATTAATATATAGGTATCTATATGTAGTACGTCTTTTGGAATCCCAAATCTCCATCTCAGGAACCAAAAACAAATGGTTTGGCTCTTTCACCTTTAAAGAAATGAAACCTGTAACTTTTGAAAACAGTAAGGTCCATTCCGTTGGTCCTCACATTGTAAGTTAGCCATGGTTTTGTCTTGAAAATATGTGAAAACAAACTCACACATGCACACAGTGTCTTACCTGTCTCCACGGCCTCTTTCATGTAGACGGCACAGTATGGGTGGAGCACCTCCTCATGGTAGGCTAGCCCAGGGTCCATTTCAAAACTGGAAAACCCAATCCTCAAAAACGGAGACATGATCTCCACTCCGGTCTTCCCAACAGCCTTCAACCCCAATAAGTGTCTTATAATACAGCAAGTACCCTCAGCTGGTGTAACCACACCAGCAAAAACTCTTCAGATGATGTCTACCATGCCAGTGAAGTCCATTTCT